>NC_080087.1:91206518-91544643 GCF_950005125.1 Chionomys nivalis
CACTCCTCCAGGCTTACAAACTCAATGCCCAGGTGATGAGATAAGGGAGTTACTTTTCTCTCATGACTTGGCCAAGCTATATCTAATACAAGACTTAGACTCCTTAGGATAAAATAATTATTGAAACATTTAGCATATGTTACTTGCTTGATATTGTTTATACTGGTTGTAATTCTAATTTTTATACTTTATATTTGCTCTTATTGTATATAGTTTTGTTTTAGGCTTAGAATTTTCTTATTTAGACAAAAGAGGGAGGTGCTGTGGGGACTCTTTCAACCAATAGCCTTTAAGATACTGGGCCACTTGGGTGTGGTCTCTTATACTATAAATGCAGCCATAAAGCTTGCATGCTTTCTTTCTTCTGGCTGCTCGATTCAGTTCCTGTTCCACGTTCATGCAGAAGACTGTGATCTGTGAGTCTACCCCTAAATAAATAACCCTTTATTATAGTTAATTCTGAGCTAGTGTTAGATTACTTTATAGCATCAGATGAGGTATGCTATGGTCCATTTGACTGTTGGGAAGGGTAGATACAGGCACAGGTGATATCACAGCTCTGGCTTCTCTTGTAGTCCATGGTTACCAGGTCTGAGAGTTGGAAATTCAGACTGACAGAACACCACTCCTGCTTCACAGCTCTTTTCTTACATTTATGTTTGAAGGTCTAAAAGGCATTGAGACCACAGAATAAACAACTGTGTGGTTGCTTTCCATGACTGTCCAGTGGAAATATAACCTCAACTTTGCCAAAATTCACTTTCTGTGAAAGAAGTAAACCAGTAAATATTTTATTAAAATATCTCTTCATTCTGCAGCAACTTCTATATCTTTGTCTTTGTTTGCTTGTTTACTTGCTTGCTTGCTAGTTTATTTAGATACAGGTCTCCCTACACAGCCCTGGCTGGTCTTGAATCACGATCCTTGGCCTTCTTTCCCAGTGTTGGGATGACAGGGTACACCACCATACTCAGTCCTATCATTCTTATTTATTTGTAAATATTTCCATTTGATTTGGTGAGGAGACATACTGGTCATAATTTTAGATAGACAGACAGGAAGACAGGCAGTAGACATAGAACAAAATCATTGCCCTTAAATCTCAGGACTGATATAAATGTTTTGTAGCTTATTTCCCGATTCCTTCTGCCATCACCAATCATTAGCTTTCCAAGACAGATCCATGCTGACATAACTGCCATGTAGTAACCTAGGTTGAAATAGTCTATAATTTGGAGTCTACTCTTGGAAGGTTTCTATTTTTACTACCACAGACGTATCCTGCCAGGACGGTCCCTGTGTATACTCCGGAACAACCAGGATCAAGACCAAAGCCGTTATCCAAACTGTAGAGAACTTTCATTTCAACACCATCAGGGGCTACAGAGGCCTCCTTTCCCAAGAGCTAGCTCTTCTGATTTTGGGTTGTTCCCACTGCATGGGTCAGAGAAGCACAGGGTTACTATCTTGCATGCAATCATTCTCCTGGTAGGAAATGAGACTTTGTGTGTTTTGTATGGTTCCCTGTTTTCAAGCACCCAGTGTTAATCTCTTCCTGGCTGGTTGTTGAGGTTGTCCTTTAACAAAAGAAAAAAAAGAGAAAAAAAAAAGTACAGGTAGAGTTTTTCTTTTAGTAGCATCTGTTTGGGCTTGCTTTTCTGTTACTGTGGCAAACACTGTGACCAAAAAGCATCTCAAGGAGTAAACAAGTTATTCACCCTACAGGTTACCAGTCCATTCTGGCGGGAAGCCAAAGCAGCAACCACAGGGAAATGCTGCTGCTTAGTATCTTGTTCTCAGGCTTCCAATCAGCTCCCTTTCTTATATCATTCTCACCTACCTGTCTAGAGACAATTCTGCCCATAGTAGGATGACCCCTCCCCTACACACACACACACACACACACACACACACACACACATCAATTGTTAATCAAGAAAATGCCCCCAAACATGTCCATAGGCCAATTGAGGTTCCCTCTTCTCACAAGTGTTAAAGTGACAACCAAATTACTCAAATTATCCATTGCAGCATATTTAAAGTCAAACCTTTTCATGCTGAAGTTTTCTTACAAAGATTTACTTATGATGTATATAATGTTCTGTCTGAATGTATGGCACCAGATCTCATTATGGATGGTTGTGAGCCACCATGTGGTTGCTGGGAATTGAACTCAGGATCTCTGGAAGAACAACTAGTGCTCTTAACCTCTGAGCCATCTCTCCAGCCTCTCTCATACCAAAATTTTAGCACTGGTTTAACTTCAACTCTATTTGATAGCTGATAGAAACAATATCATCCCTTTATTCTATGACAGTTCTATCTTAATACTTCAAGTGAATTTTAGAAGTGATTAGACAAATTCCATAAAATGTTGTGATGATTTTTTTTATTGGAATTGAATGGAATCTATAAATTAGTTACAGGAGGAAGCACTGCCCCCAAGCCTCCAGGTACAGCTGTTTGTTTATCTAATATGGTGATTGCAGGAGGCAACGGTGTTCCTCCTCTGTAGAGACACCCTTCATCACCCAGTTGCCATCTCTTTCCTCCTACCCAGTTGGGGATGGGATCAGATGTTTCTCCCCTTCCCCCATGCCTTCCCTCTGGCCTCAGTGGGTTTCCTCTTCCTCTCCTTTCTATCCATTTCATCTGCACAGTGCATTAAAGAACTCTCTCTGTCTCTTGCTACCACACACCCTTTGCATCGGATAAAGACTTTCTTGACTTCTTCCATATTTCTATATTGTCTTTATCACCATCTCCATGTGCCCCTGCAGTGCAAACACCTTCAGCTTCTGGAATATCTTACCTTATCTCAGCCTCTGTGAGGCTGCACACCTGGGAAGTGCCCCTCCCCCACTTTCCACTAGCTGATTTCTATTGACTATCCAACTCTAGCAACATCCCTGTAAGTCTTGGTCCTGAGAGCCACAACAGGCTGCATCATCCATCCTAATGTGTCAATCAAAGATATAAGTAATGGTGGAAAGCAGATGAAGGAGATTCAAGTGTACACTGGTGAGAGGAGCAGATATTCTGTAACCCTACAGTCCATCTCTGGGTCACTGACTAACTAAACTCTTTGAGCTTAGAATTAGAATTTGGGAAGAGAGGAAGAACTATGCATATCTAAAAAGTCTGGGACAGGGGATGGTCACAGTTCTGCTTCTCCAAGATAGCCAAGAGTCCTTATTGCTCAAAGAGAACAAGTTGATTCTCAGGAAGTGATGGCTCCTGACCCAGGATGATACCCCATATATCTAAGTTAGTGTCCTCATTGGAGAGTTGGTCTACACTGCTGGGCTCTACTATTTCTGAAACCTAATGTGACTGTGGAATTAGGACTACAACAGAGACTATGGGGTCTGGAGTAGGACAGTATAAAAGTTGACAGGAAGATGCCTCAGTCACTCTTATATCTGCAGCTGTAGCTCCGAAGACGGATGTGATAAATTGGGATTCACTGGATTCTACGCCAACACCCCTTAAGTGCCAATCATGCCCATGATGGGCATGCTCCAGGACCTAGCATGTAGTAGGCACCATCAGGAGCTGCACCATCAGGAGCTGCACCATCAGGAGCTGCACCATGAACGGATGAAAGCACAGAGGCAATACGCCATTACAAATATAGCCTGGGCACTAGTGTCCTGTCTGAGGAACACTGAGCTCCAGTTTATTCTCACAGGCTGAGGGAGGGGCAGCCGCATCTGTGTGCCTGGCTACACCTCCCCACACTACCTCATTCACCCCTCCTGCCCAGGAGTGAGCACTGGAGCTGAGAGCGGACTGGAGGTGATGTCTGCCTGTGGCAGAAGGCATGCATAAAAATGCAAATACGGGCCCCTTCCCTCCCTCCACTCATCCATCCCTCTCAGACAGATAAAAAGGGAAATGTGCCACCGAGGACAGAGCCCCTCTGGGTAAGAAAGCAATAGCAAAGTGACAAATGCCATGTGAGTTTAAGCAAAGTCCCCCATGGTTACAGACCCACTGGGAAATGAGGCTGACAAATGCACACCCCACCTCCTCCCTGCACCTGATTCCTTTGAAATAACTTCGGTCCTGAAAAGAGAGAAAGAAGGAAATAACTCAAAGATTTTTTAAAAGCAAAGTTTCTGTCTGCAAACCAAATGGGCTGAATTTTTATAGACTCGTTTGGAAGAGTATGAAAAATCCAGTTGTTGTAGGCAGGAGCCCTTCTTGCCTTTTTCCAGCCTCTTTTGAGAGGCTCCTTCCCCTTCATTCTCCTGCTATGGCTAAGCCAGCTCTCTGGTCCCTGCTCCTCCCTGGGGGCTGCTGAAAGGCTTTCTCCTCTCCTCTGCAGATTGTCTGTGCCAAGCACAGTGGAGACACTGGAGGAGGACAGTTTCCACACTTCCAGGGAGGCTCTAGCACATTAAATATGCCAGTCATCCTGGCTCCTGCTGAGTCTTCGTCCTGTGCCAGGAGCTGCTCTAACCCCCTGCATGTGTTCCCTCCTTCCATCCTCACAGCTGTTCTGAGGGAGGCATTCTCACTGCCTCTCATTTACAGATGTGGAAACTGATGCAGAGAGAACCTTGTATAACATGGAGGTGGAGGATTTAAGCACAGTCTGGCTCGAAGTCTGCCACGGTAGATGTTACAGGACACTGTCTGCCGCCTTTCTTTACTACTGGCTCCATGTTGCCCTTTATTTGAGCCCAGAGATACCCTGGACAGCTCCACGGTACTGATGGGGATGTGAAAACACAGATCTTTGCAGAATGGAGAGATGGATGGTGCTCTCTCTCTGCTCCTGAACTCCCAGGATGCAAAGTGGTAACTTGAGTGAAGCCCAAATCTTGGCTTGGCTCCACCCTGCTTCTCTCACCCTCTCTTTCTCTTGAAAGCAGGAATCTCCATCTTCAGCCATGCTCTGGAGACATCCACCACACACCACACAGTTCAACTCCCCAGCCTGCTGAGTGGGTATATACCATAGCTTTGCAATGACATTGTCAATGATGGTCACCAGGATTTTACCAAGCCTCCAAAAGGCCACAATCTACAGTCCAAGTGACTCATACCTCAGATCATCTACCTGTCTGCAAAAGAAATAAAGATCATATAGAACACAGTGTCTTCATAAGCACCTATAGTGATTTAGTAATTTACATTGGGGTTAATAATGAGGCACTACAGAGATCTGGCATGATTCCATTTTCCTAATAGGGTCTTCAATGGCCTAGACTGCCCTCAAACTTACTACATAGCTAAGGATAATCTTTAGTTCATGATCCTCTTGCCTCTACTTCCTGTGCTAGGATTACAGGCATGTCCCATCATGCCTGACATTTTTTCTTTTATAAACTTCAGAGTGAAGACAGATTCATGCTTCTGGGAGCTACACACTATCCGGGGTCTCTTTCTTTCCCTCCCAACTGGAAACCTTCCAGTGCAAGCTACAAGCTAAGGTAAGCAAGCACCTGCCAGAACTGAGAGCCCTGTGACAGGCAGGATGTGTGTGAACTGCTGTCCTGTCCTCAGAAATGAGGGGGCCTCCAGCCCCAGCCTTAGATTCCATCACCCACCACCTCCTGCCATACAGCCTAATCATCTCATTCAGCAGGAAAGACAATGGAATCCCCACATGGCACCTGCTGCTCTAAGGAGAACCAGGCTGGATCATTTGGCAGCATTTGCATGAGAACAAGCTTCATCTGGGAAGACTGCAGGAGACCAGTCCTGGAGGGGCAGTTAGAGGTTGGGGAGAAGTAGTTTGTAAGGCAAAGCCATGGTTGGGGAGAAGGGGAAGGCTCATCTCATAGAGAAAGAGAAAGGTCATGACTCTGCTGGTGAAAGGTTCTGGGTTAGTCTCGACTATGTCTCTTCCTCCTTTGTGGGCTACTCTTGCCTCTTTGGTCTTAAATTTATCTCTGTTGGGAGGCCGTGTGGGTCAGAGGTTGTAGTTTACCACCTCTGGACAGCTCTCTCAGAGCTTGGTGCAGTGCAGAGGACTCCCTCCTCCCCAGTGAGGACTTCCTGCTCACTACCTTACCTTATTTGGAAAATGTCTGAAGGCCCAGATGCCTGACTTATCTCAAATGTGGCCCTTGACACAGTTCCCTACAATAACTTTCCCCTGCTGCCTATATGGTAATCAGATATTGTGCCATGAGCCTTAAGATAGGACCATGCTGTCCCGTAAGATAACTAGACATTGTACTAGGAGCTTTATGACAGGAGCATGCTACCAATTGTAAATCACATGATGTCCCAGCTGCTGCCCCTGTCCTATATATGTCCCTCACTACAGAATGAAGTTTGTTGTCACACCGAAGCAGTCTCCAGGAAGGCTATTTCCATTGTGCTCACAAGCCAGACAAAGCAGCCTTTTGCCCTTTGTCCTTGTGGCCCAGTGGTCAATGTACCACAGGGAAAGAAAGGCACTTCATATCTAAGAATGAACTTTCTGCTATTTGGTCTGCTTATGAACTTCTGTCTTGCTGGGAATAAGAAGAGATACAGTGAATGGTGTTGACGTGGATGTGTGTGTGTGTGTGTGTGTGTATGTGTAGTGTCATTTCAAATGTATCTCAATAAATAAAGACAGCCTGAACATCTGAGAGTAAAATAGCCCCACTGGTCAGCCTTACTATGGTAACATATACCTTTAACCTCGTAGCCACAATGACACACACCTTTAATCCCAGTAGCCACCCTAGTTGCCAAAGAAATCAGGTGGTGCATTTCTTTAATCCCAGTGGTGCATGCCTTTGATCCAGCCATAGAGAGGAATATAAGACAGGACAAGACAGCTCTCAGATGCAGTCTCTTTCTGATATTCCAGAAGGCAGGATCGCCATTTCAGACTGAGGTTGAGGTAAGAGTCGGTGGCTGGCTATTTTACTTTTCGGATCTTCAGGTTGAACCCCAATTTTGCCCTGAGTTTTTATTAATTGTGCTTTATGTATGTGTGTGTCTATTTAAGAGACAGAGAGAGATGAAGATGTGTGTGTGTGATTGAGAGAGAGACAGAGACAGAGATGGAAAGGCGTATGTATGTGTAATGTGGGTGTGATATCTGTTTTGTGTATGTGTGTGTGCATGTGTATGTGTGCTGTGTGGTATACATATATATAACATATGTTTACACACATATTTATGTTAATGTAAGAATATATATGTGTGTGGTGGACATGTGTATCCATGTGTATAGTTGTGGTAAGGTGTATGTGGTTTGGGTATGTGTGTGTATAGGTGGTATTGTGATATGTACATATGTGTGTATACAGTATGTGTGATATTTGTATATGTATGTGTGTGATATGTATATATGTGTGGGTATGGGTGTATGTGTGGTATATGTATGTGGTCACTCTTGAATTAAGCCAGCAAGATATGGGGGAATCAAATGTACAGAATGGAGGAGACATAAAGAACCACGTGGCAGAACATAGATTAATAGAAACAGGTTAATTTGAGTTATAAGAGCTAGTCGTGAGACAAGCCTAAGCTAACGGCCAAGATTCATAATTAATAATAAGTCTTCATGTCATTCATTGGGGGGCTGGTGGTTCAAAAAAATCCAACAAATGTCCAACTACAGTGGGGTGTGCATGTGTGTGTGTGTGTGTGTATGCGTGTGTGTGTGTGGTGCATATGTGTTGTATATTATTTTAACTAGGCAAAGGTATGTTACATTTGTTTATGCTGCTATTGATTAACGATGTAAGGATGTGTATGTAATTATGTAAAGATATGTTGCATCTGTTTCACCTTGCCTGCTTAAGGCACCTGATAAAGAGCTAAATGGCCAATAGCTAGGCAGAAGAGGATAGTTGAGGCTGGCAGGCCGAGAGAATAAATAGGAGGAGGAATCTAGGCTCAGGAGAAGAGAAGAATGAGAGAAGGAAGAAGGAAAAGGAAAGGACACACGTGGGGCAAGAAGCCAGGCAGACACCAGACAGACAGACATAGAGAAGCAGTGGAAGTAAGATAGATATACAGAAGTCAAAAAGACAGTAAGACCTGAGGTAAAAGGTAGATAAAGATAAACAGGTTAATTTAAGTTAAAAGAGCTAGCCAGAAACATGCCTAAGCTAGGCTGAGCATTCAAAACTACTAAGTCTGTGTGTCATGATTTGGGAGCTGGCTAGTGGCCCCCCAAAAAAAGTCTGGTCCATATATGTATGTGTGGTATGTGTGCATGCCATGTGATGTGTGTGTATGGTGTATGTATGAGAGAGAGAGAGAGAGAGAGAGAGAGAGAGAGAGAGAGAGAGAGAGAGAGAGAGAGAGAGAGAGAGAGAGAGAGAGGAGGTGACTGGAATGAGGCATACCAGAATAAAGACAGCAGTTTGGAAAGAGCTGCTTAAAAGTGACTTCAGAGTTCAAGATCAGCAAGTTTTGGTAGGAGGCCTTTGCAACAGCAGAGAAGGGAAGGGTAATTGAGCACATGCTAACACAGCTCTGGTATTCCAAACTGCAAGAGCGCTGAGATCAGTGAGCAGAGTGACTAGCAGAATCCCACCTTACACACTGAAGTCAAGACCCAGGGGCAAGGGTGATGCACGCTGGGGCAAACCTCGTGCCATCAACCTCTCAACAACAAGCACAGGGAGCCCACCTCAGCATAACCAATGAACTACCAGGTGGTACCATCAGTGCTGCTGATGCAAACACAAAGTATCGATTGTCACCCTATGGGAGTCCTGAGACACTCATCCCTGGGTGCCGAGGCTATGGTGGCGGCTCCTAAATTGTGTTTATGGGAATCATTTTGCCCTCAGGGGTGATAATTTACCCTTGATCAACCAATCAATCCACCAGCTTTACATATCACAAAACCTGCAGATCCGTCCACAGAAAGAAAAGAGGAAGGAAGACAACTCACACACTCGGAAGAGATGACGGAATAGAAGACTAATGAAAGCACTTAGGCTGGTCATTATGTGAGCATTGACTTTTTTATTATTATTTAAGGGAAGCATTTTGTGTGATAATACTGAGTCCGTTTAAGTGAAAAGTGGGGGAGGGTGGTGCAACGTGTAGACTTGGCTTGAAAGAACTGGGAAGGAAGGAGGACCCAGGAGAGCTCAATAAAGGACACTTTATCCCAATGCCTACAGTCGGGGCACCAGCAACACAGTCTAATATGAAACCTGAGCCTTATCGAGACACAATACCTCAGGGTGCTCCAAGCTACCTGTCAGGCTGAAAATTGAAACAGTTGCTCCCAACACGGAAATATGCCAAGTCCCAGGCATCTGGACTTGAAGGATTTGGGCCATTCTGGAGCAGAGATGAGGCTGAACTGTGGGGGGTGGTATGGGATATGGAGTGGCGGTAGGGGTGAGGGGGAGATGCCCTCAAGAGATTAGCCTGAGCTCTCTGGCAAGACGCACATCCCCTGCTGAGTCAAGAGTTCTACTGCACAGAGTCACCAGCTTCCCTCAGGCCACAGCAAGCTCCCTGGTCCCTGCAGCATCTCAGATCCAGAAGGTGAAGTCTCTAGGGACCCCAAACAATTTTACCAGTTTCCCTAATGTCCTTCTAAGGACCTTTTCAAATCAAGCCTGGCAAATCCCTCCTCTGCAGACTACCCTGGCTTGGAAGTCTAGGTCGTCTGAAATGCCACCCCCTCTCAGCATGTGAAGGACAGCATCGCCTCTGTTCCCAGTAACCATCAGTGGCCCACGTGGACTAATCTAGAGCACTTCACTCCGGGACTTCTCCACTAAGCTGGGCCTCGGCTCATTTGTGTGACCAACCTAACAGGGTGGGCTGGAGGAGGCTGGAACCTTGCCAGCTGGCTCTCCGGTGGCAAACATTCTGGTCCTAGTGGCCTCTATGTTCCACTCAGTAGACCAGAAGCTGGCAGCAACCCCTATCCCTGGGTCTTAGCCCATATTAAAGACACATTAACCTGCTAAGTAACTGATCTCTTCTCTCCAGAAGCAACAAAGATGTATGTATCTCCCCGATGCCCCACTCCTAATCACCTGGTCACCAACAAAGGATGGAATCTAGGGTGCTTCCAGTTGCTATGGAAGCCTCCAATCTCCCAAAGCTGACACTGCTTGTGCGATTCCACTCAGAACAACATTCTAATGTTTTGCTCTGAGGGTGGCCACTGTCCGCATTTCATGAAGGCAAACAGCTTGCCACAAACAAAATTCTTTCCTGGGTTCTTATTTTTTTGTTGCTGTTTTGTTCTATTTTGTTTTGCTTTCCCCCTTACTGTTCCCCACCCAATTAATTTTATCTGTTGAGGCTAAACCTGATTCTAGAATGTGACTAGAATTCACCTTCCTAAATATCCCTGCCCCTCCTCCCCTCTGTTTATGTGTGTGTGTGTGTGTGTGTGTGTGTGTGTGTGTGTGTGTGTGTCCCTTCTAATTGCTTTCAGTATTTATCATCAAGAAATCCCATAGTGGGGCAATGGTGGTGCGTGCCTTTAATCCCACCGCTCAAAAAGCAGATGCGGGTGGATCTCTGTGAGTTCAAGACCAACCTGGTCTACAAGAGCTAGTTCCAGGATAGTCCCAAAGCTACAGAGAAACCCTATCTCGAAAAACCAAAGAAAAAAAAAAGCCCATAAAACTGGTTCTATTAGCAAATAGTTAACGGTGACATATTGTGTTTAAAGGTCTCCTGGGGAGTGACAGATGCCCGCCTGGGTGAGGTAAACAGGGGAACTGCACCCAGAGGACAGAAGAGGCTAGGCCCTACTGCTGGAGCAACACTAATGAGCTTCAAGGCCTCTGCACAGGGGCCACCTTCCACTCTCTTCCTGGGGGCAGGAGGACTTGACCTCCCCAGGGTGTCTTGGGGACTAGAAAGCACTAGTTTGGCTGCGGTTCAGTCCTGGGTCCAGAGAAGCCAGCCCTGGCGCGTGTCTCCAGGGCTGCTCACCAAGCTGTGACAGCAGTAGGGACAGCTGGGAGGCGACACAGTGAACACTTTTCTGGTTAATTAACTAAATACATATTGTCTGTAGCTGCTGTGTGAGTAGGTTTTAGGATGGAAGTGCCAATTTTCTTACATTTGTATGTCCAGACTACTTTCCTTGGTGGCTCTTACTTGCCTTTTCTCATCGTTAAGTGGAGTAAATTTGTGGCTTAGCTGAAAGGCTCAGAGTGACAGGGACATGGAACCACTGATTTAGACAAATGATAGTTCCTTGTATCGGGAGACTTACCTCTCTACTTCTTTCCCGCGCTTGAAAAGCAGACAGACCTGTAGGAGAGACTCACGGCTGATTCTGGTGCACGGATCACATGTTTATCCGATACACATTTGCTAAAGCATGCTTAATGCTTAGAAGTAATGTACTTTAGGGCCAGCGAGGTGGTTCAGAGGGTTAAGGCACTTGCCACCAAGCCTGTCTGAGTTCCATCCCTTATACCTATATGGTAAAAGGTCTCCTGACCAACCCGCCTCCAACACACACTAAATAAAATAAACAAATATAATTTTTCACTTTTCTTTTATGGCTCCTGGTTAAGTCTCCACATTCCAGTGGAGACTCAGGAGTATATGGGCAGCACAAATTTGACTCAGTGGGTTATTATTTTATAAGTGAACATGATGCATGTGTATTAGGAAGGTGTAGTAGGTCTGGGAGAAGTCGGGGGTAATAGTGAGGAGAACGAACATGCTAAAAAAAATAATTATTGAAATTCTCAGAGAATTAATAAAAATACTTTTTAAAAGCAGTCATGCACCTTGGATGTTTGTGTTTCTTCAAAATCACCTTTAAAATTCTCAATTTGTTGTTATTAAGAAGTGGGACTTTGGGGAGAATGGGATTCCTATCTTAATTAGTTACTTTTGTATTGCTGTGACCCAAACAAGAGACAGGAATGAGGAAAGATGTAGTCCGGCTCCTGGTTTCTGTCCACAGTTTCCTCCAAGATTGAAACAGTCCATCCTACAGGAGGCTCCTTAAATCAGAAGGGAAACACCTCAAAATAGCTTTCAGAAAGTTCCTGAGAGTCTCACTAGGCCCCTTGTCTTAATTGGGGTTTTGTTGCTGTGAAGATATGTTATGACCATGAAAATGCTTATAAAAGAAAACGTTTAATTGGGGCTGACATAAGTTCAGAGGTTTAGTCCATTACAGCCATGGCAGCATGCAGCAGACATGGTGCTGGAGACAGAGCTGACAGCTCTACACCTGGATCTGAGGCAACAGAGATTGGCTATGACACATCACCTACTCCAACAAGGCCACACCTTCTAATAGTGGCACTCCCTATGGGCCTATGGAGGTCACCACCACACCCATCCTCCCAGAGTAAGTAATAAGAATGACTTAGGGTTACTTTCAGACAAAACAGGCTGCAAAGAAGACTCTGAGACCAGACTAACTGCCTGGAAGAGGTTGAGACCAACTAATTTACTTGGAAAAGGATACTTTTCCCAACCCTTTGTGTTACTTGCAGGCTGTTCAGTGTACTCCAGGTTCCTCGCTTTTATGATCTGTCACCCATGCTGGGGTGAACTTTGGTGATGCAGCTATATTGGAGTTGTTTCTGCTCCTGTAAGTAATCTCAATAAAAACTCCTTGAGCCAGTGAACTACCCCAAGTTGAACACTGGTGGTATCTATACGTTGGTCTCCCTATCTGCGGTAAGTAGATACATACATGTCGAGTCCCCCCAGGAAAAGTCTTGTCACACAACACATGGACAGAACATGATGGTGGGGAGCCTGTGGCAGAAGAGAGATGTTCACACTGTGGCAGCAGGAAGCAGAGAAATAGAAGCACCAATGCCTGCTAGCAATCACTTCCCCTTTTGTTCCATCTCAGCCCTCAGCCCATGAGATGCCCTCCATTCAGGGAGGGTCCTCTCCCACCAGCCAGTCGTCCCTAAAAACATCCTTAAACACTAACTCCCAGAGATGTGTGCCTTACCAACCTCCCAGGTGATTCTAAAACAATTCAAGTTGATTGTTACAGAGTGAATCTGAAAATGACTCCCAGATTTATGTTTTTAACACTTGGTGTCACTACCTTGAAGGCTGTGGATCCTTTAGGTTTAGGAGGTGGGGCTTGGATGGCAGAATGGGCCAAAGGGCTAGACACTTGAACCTGATACCTGCGTCTGGTTTCAGTATGCATTCTCTGCTTCCTGATCCATACAATGTGAAAAGCTGCCAGTTCCCACTCCCAACACTGCTCTCTCCTTTCCATTCTGGGCTGAAGACTTGATGAAAGTGGCCTGTAAGTAGTTTCTCTTGGGTATCTTGGTCTTGGTTGTACAAACTGTTATGGATCTGGAGTCACTCGGATATTCACTATGACCATGGATGTGTTTTAATAAGAAGAGATCTGTATTTAGATAATGGCATCAGGCACCTGGCACCAGGACTGAACTTGAAAATGCTTCTAAGATGCAACAACTAGTCATTTTAGGCCAGGGCTTATAAAGGCAACACCCACAAAGATACAATTCAGCATGGGTTAGCTCATATGCTGTCTTTTTGTAAGGACTTGGTTTTGTAATAGATGTTTGTAGACCCCTTGCTTATCTTGAGCAAAGAAGCAGATTTTACAAAAGCAGAAATAGCAGTTACTCTCATGACCTTGCAAGAGCAGCAAATTTTACAAAATCAGTCAATATAAGAATAGTCTTCCAAACACTAAGGACATCATTGAATAAATGGGACCTCCTGAGACTGAGAAGCTTCTGTAAAGCAAAGGACACTGTCACTAAGACAGAAAGGCAACCCACTGACTGGGAGAAGATCTTCACCAACCCCGCAACTGACAAAGGTCTGATATCCAAAATATACAAAGAACTCAAGAAATTAGACCGTAAAAGTTTAATCAATCCAATTATAAAATGGGGCACTGAGCTGAACAGAGACTTTTCAACAGAAGAAGTTCAAATGGCCAAAAGACACTTAAGATCGTGCTCAACTTCCTTAGCAATCAGGGAAATGCAAATCAAGACAACATTAAGATACCATCTTACACCGGTCAGAATGGCTAAAATCAAAAACACCAATGACAGCCTCTGCTGGAGAGGTTGTGGAGAAAGGGGCACACTCATCCATTGCTGGTGGGAATGCAAACTGGTGCAACCACTTTGGAAAGCAGTGTGGCGGTTTCTCAGGAAAGTCGGGTTCAACCTACCTCTCGACCCAGCAATACCACTATTGGGAATATACCCAAGAGATGCCCAAACATACAACAAAAGTATATGCTCAACTATGTTCATAGCAGCATTGTTCGTAATAGCCAGAACCTGGAAACAACCTAGATGTCCTTCAATGGAAGAATGGATGAAGAAAGTATGGAATATATACATATTAGAGTACTACTCAGCAGTAAAAAACAATGACTTCTTGAATTTTGCATACAAATGGACGGAAATAGAAAACACTATCCTGAGTGAGGTAAGCCAGACCCAAAAAGAGGAACATGGGATGTACTCACTCATATTTGGTTTCTAGCCATAAATAAAGGACATTGAGACTATAATTCGTGATTCTAGAGAAGCTAAATAAGAAGGTGAACCCAAAGAAAAACATATAAGCATCCCCCTGAATATTAACCTTCATCAGGCGATGAAAGAAGACAGAGACAGAGACCAACATTGGAGCACTGGACTGAAGTCTCACGATCCAAAGGAGGAGCAGAAGGAGAGTGAGCATGAGCAAGGAACTCAGGACTGCGAGGGGTGCACCCACACACTGAGGCAATGGGGATGTTCTATCGGGAACTCACCAAGGCCAGCTGGTCAGGGTCTGAAAAAGCATGGGACAAAACCGGTCTCGCTGAACATAATGGACAATGAGGACTACTGAGAACTGAAGAACAATGGCAATGGGTTCGTGATCCTATTGCACGTAATGGCTTTGTGGGAGCCCAGGTAGTTTGGATGCTCACCTTAATAGACCTGGATGGAGGTGGGTGGTCCTTGGACCTCCCACAGGGCAGAGAAACCTGCTTGATCTTTGGGCTGAGGAGGAAGGAAGACTTGATTGGGGGAGGGGGAGGGAATGGGAGGTGGTGGCGGGGAAGAGGCAGAAATCTTTAATAATTAAATAAATTAATTAATAAAAAAAAAGAATAGTCTTCAATGTTGTGAAAAAAGGAAAAAGAAGTGGGCTGCTTGGATACAGCCTGTGCAAGTTAGGGGCTTACATGACAGAGGCATTCTTTTTCCTTTGCTTTTTGGTCTTTCAAGCATAGTAGTTTAAAGTTTAAATGTACTGTTGACCAGCACAAACATAACCAACAGATCAATAGTGAAGATTCACTTTTCACCACAGAGACCCCTTCTATGGAATGCTATATGAGACATAGACACACGTCACACTAGCTGTTGCTGGCACCTTGACATGTCACTTGCCAGTGTCCAGAACTACTGGCGACAAGACTGAGTTCAGAATCACCCAGTAAATGCACCTCTAGAATATCCGTGAGGTTTAACGGAGGAGAGAAGTCCCACCATGCATGAGACAAGTAACAAGTAACAAGCTACCTAGTGTGTTTGTAACATCAGTCCAGACAGATCACAGTGCTGAGAGGGCCTGACTGCAGGAATACCGACCATGTGACAGATGGTGCACACTAAGGGACTGTGGTGGCTTGTCTGTTTCCAACCCTCCCCTGTCCTGTGCCTTGCTCCAGGAGTCTGACTTTGTAGGACCCCTTTCACCAGAGTCTCCGTACTGGTTATCTTTGACTCTCCACCAGGCCACAGGAGTATCCAAGGACAGAATAACTGTGATCGACCAAACCATCTGTGTGAACTGAGATGATTCATGCCCCAGTCTCATTGTTCAGATAAAGATACTAACCTTTCCGAAGGGAAAGGCGAGGTTTAGGATTAGGCCCAAGATTACCAGACTCCATCTATCTACCCATTGTCTTCCCTCACTCATCCTTTGGTGTTTCCTGCTCAAAGAGGGACTTGTTCCTGGAGAACTGCCAGACATGTTGAGAATGTTTTGTTTCCCTTTGTCTCCCACAGAAGTTATAATTTCATTGATGCCTACAGCAAGAAAGGTGCAAGTTCCATTCTTACTGGGTGTCAGATATGGAAAGACACTGACTATAGCTCAAACCCGATTCTGTAACTGTAAATGACATGATAGGAGGCTGTGTCCATCTGTGGGTAAACATAAGTATCCAGAAGAAGCTGAGGGGATAACATGGTAAGAGAAAATCTAGGGGCCCAGAGAGATGGCTCACATATTCAGGTCCTAATACCCACATGGTAGCTCACAACCACCTTTAACTCCAGTTTTTCCCTCTTCTTACCTCCAAAGGAATTTCTAAAGGAAACAGGAAATCCGCAGGGTATAGCTGCCGGGCCAAGTAAGGGCTGACAGCACTCTGTATTTTGTGAATCTTCAGAAAGCAGGTAAAAAGAGGGAGGACCAGGCCATTAAGTCTCGTGCAGCGTTGGGATCCAAAGTCTGGAAGGGCAGGTGTCAGAATCTCTAATAAGAGGTGTCAGCCCTGTCTAGAAGGAGGCCTGAGACAGTGACAGGAGTCACTGTGTACCCAAGATGAAGACATTCTCATCATCCACACTTCTGGCCCACACTGCACAGAAGCTTAGTGTGCATTCAGAGAACAAGGGTATAGCCCCAGCTTTAACTCTGCTCTATCTGTGACCCTAAGATACCACTGCCAGATTAGATCTGCAGTCCTTCTTCCTACAAGCACAGAGTAACAGCCTGCTCTGCAGGGTCCTAAATTCTATCTGTACCCTAGCATCCTGAGACCCTACAGTCCACCAGGTGTGTTTAAGCATTGGATTCCTAGTCAGAACATCTGCCTCCAGCAGAAAGGATGACCCAGGTATGCAGAAAGCTCAGAGTCAGGGCACACAGTCCGACTTTCCAATGCATTGGCAACTGAACTCAGTGATTTAAATTAAACAAGCTGCATGTGGTTTGTCATAAACTAAGAACCACCCACATTCCAGAACCAGGTGTCCCCCCAGCCCACTTTCAGCTACGCTGTCAGTGCCTATGCCATCACCAGCCACCAAATGCGACATTTCTACTGTTGCTATGAGTTATGGAAAGTCTGAGCCTTCTTGGCCTGCCCCTTCTTTTCCATCCCCAGTCAAAGGCAAGGCAGCCATTCACATCAGCCCCCAATAAATCTCTTGCTTGAGATCTGTTGTGTGATGTGATCTTTGTGGCATTCCTTGGCAGTCTGATCACAACAAAAAACCCTAACATTGATTCTATGCCTTGCTTGGATATCCTGGTGCCTGTGCTCTACTTCAGGGGTCAAAGCTGCACTGAGATGCTGTCCCTTATCTCCAGTTCACCCACAACACATCCACCTTATGGCCCACCAACCACTTGCCCTTCACCCATCACTGGCAATTGGTGAGTGATACCTTTGTATCAGTGTAAATGATTCCCTGAGTTTGGAACTTTCAGAGCCAGAGGTACCCACCCCACTCTGGAACCCTCCCATGGGTTAGGCTTCATTTTTGAGCTTGGTTTTTACCTTTTGGCTTCACTCAGAAGCCCTGGTACCAGGCACTGAGTTTCCTCAGGCTGTTAACTCTGATGCCCTTGGAGTGTGGTGATGAACCACTGGATACCTGTGTCTTCCTGGTTCAGTCCTCCCTGAGTCCTGAGGACACCCACGGGAACAGTGTCATCTATACCTCTGCCACTCCCCCCTACAACCCACACCTCTTAGACAAACCTTCAGCCTCTCCACCTAGTACCCAACCTGAAGGGCCCCAAATTTATTCACTTTTGCAATCAAATCTGGCCTCAATATTCATTAGATAAGCAAGCCAAATGTGGCCAACTACTGGCACCTTAGATCCCAATATTATCTGAGATCTTCACAAATACTGCAAGTGATCAAGAGGAGCAGAAAGTGATTCCTCATTCTCTATTTCTCTTTTCTCCACTAAAAGCTGTTTGGTTTTGTTTGTTGCAGAGTCTGAGTTGGAGCAGGCAGAGGCTTGGGCTAGTTGTAGAGTGCACACACCCAGCACGTATCACTTGCTGGTTCCCTCTGCAGCATCCTCTCCTAAGGTTTGTAAGGATCAGTTGTTTCTCCTGCATTCTGCTATCCACAAAATTTTAGGGATTTCAAATTTCAGAGGCTCAGTCTTCAACTGCAGCTTCCCTCTACCTGCTTTCTAGCAATTCGCTTCTCATCTCTCTGGGCTCTCTGGCCTGCTATGTCCTCCAGGTGGGCACCTACTTGCCACTCTGGTTCCTGTAGCCTTCCAAGTTTCTGGCTTGCTACACCCCTGTAGACATCTCCCTTTTCTTCTGATGCCTGTTCTTTCCTTCTTTGTGACTTTCTGGGCCTGTACATTAAGAGTTTCCTTGCCTTCCCCCTGGAGCTGCCAGTTAGGTCCTTTAGCTTCTGCTGACTCAGCTCCCCTCATAGAGTTTATAGAAATTCTCTCCAGGGGAATTTTGTTTTGCAAACCTCCCTCTCTTCCTCGATACACACAGATTATATTATTACAGCTTGGCCTTAGTACAGATGAATGGCCAGAATTTTGGCACACTTGATTTCCAAATTCTCACAAATTGTACCAACTGCTACTACAAAACAAATGATGCCCAAATAATTTATATTTAAACCTGCTCCTCTCTACATTTTCTCTACTTTCCACCCTTAAAAATATTTTATTGAGAGGCTGGAGAGATGGTTCAGAGGTTAAGAGCACTGGCTGCTATTCCAGAGGTAGGTCCTGAGTTCAATTTCTAGCAACCACACAGGAACTCACAACCATTCATAACGGTGCTCTCTTCTGGCCTTCAGGCAGACATGCAGGCAGAACACAATAAATAAATAAATAAATAAATAAATAAATAAATAAATAAATCTTAAAATAATACTTTATTGCTATGATTTATCTGGTCTCAAAAATTCTCTTAAGACTTGGCTATAAAACCTATTTCAAGATTCGTAAGTTCATTGGTATAATTTAAAATCTATAAAATCTGTAACAAGAGTTGGCTTTAAACCTTATAACTAAAAGCTTATAATT
The DNA here is from genome assembly GCF_950005125.1 of Chionomys nivalis. Classification (NCBI taxonomy): domain Eukaryota; kingdom Metazoa; phylum Chordata; class Mammalia; order Rodentia; family Cricetidae; genus Chionomys; species Chionomys nivalis. The sequence goes on from NC_080087.1 coordinate 91,225,499, forward strand.
AGAAATCTATACAGAGATCATCTTATGTTGCACGCCATCATTATACTGCTACTGCAACATTATATATGATTCAACTCTTCTTTAGGATATATGTATGTGTGTGTATAACTTGGATTCAATTATCATTTTGAAAAATGGATCTACTAGGAAAACAGGTGTGTTGCAGGGTGAAAGCCTCTTGTTCGTCCCGACCTCCTGGCTAGCTTAGCCCTGAAATAACCACACAGAAATTGTATTAATTAAATCACTGCTTGGCCCATTTTCTCTAGCCTCTGATTGGCTAACTCTCACATCTTGATTTAACCCATTTCTATTAATCTGTATATTGCCACATGACAGTGGCTTACTAGCAAAGCATGTCTATCTCTGGCAGTGGATCCATGGCATTTCTCAGACTCTGCCTTCTTCCTCCCAGCATTCCATTTAATTTTCCCACCTACCTAAGTTCTGCCCTATCAAAAGGACTAAAGCAGTTTCTTATTAACCAATGAAAGCAACACAAAGACAGAAGGAGCTCCTATACCACAGGTGTTTTTAAATACCAACCGTGTGTCTCTCCTCCATCTTGGCTGATGAACTACCCCACAAAAATGGAAGTAGCCACGTGACTGTTTGCTGAAGTTAGAGTACATGCGTGTAACTTAACTGGCCTCATAAGAGGACCACGTGCATAAAGTAACAACTGTGAAACTTAGTCCTAATGAGCTTTTGTTTATCCCTGTATCTCTTTTTAGACTAGGGAAGCAACAACAAGTTTCCAACAATATTTGGATTGGTATGGATTTTTGTATGATGATAGAAGTTTAAGATTTTATTTGCTACAACGTACTATATATGTGATTCAACTCTGGTTTAGAATATACTATATAAGATGATAGATATTTAATAGAATGGTCTACTCAGATTAACAAAAGCTGATTCAAGATGTATGTCTAACTATTTATGTTTTTGCTAAGTGTTCACCAAGCTGCTAGAAAATTTAAATAAGGAACAACATATGTTTGATAAGTAAAGTATACCTGATAAATAAGATTTATAAATTCCTAAGGTGTACTCATCTTCATAGTAATATTTGTCTAGCTTCTTTATCTTTGCCCACTTTGTCAAATGTTAGCTATTTGAGTAAATTAAGTCATATAAAAAACAATGATAGTCTATAATTTACATTATAAAAGATCAGTAAGGTTCCCACTCTCTCTATGGACTAAAGTTTACTACATTTATTGTTTATTTTGGTGCTAAGGGATCTTCAGTACAAAATTTTAAGCCTCAATTTTACCAGAAATAAAGCTGTAAAATCTTAATTTTATGAAAGCTACTAACTTGTTGTAAACTGTTGAAGATAATTAAGACATGCAAGTTAACAGTCAGCTTATAAGTGATAAAATTCTTTAATGTGCTCAGAACTATACTGGTAGTCATGCTAAGCACTAATGTAATTAATTACAGGAATAATCTTTACTTAGCCTCCTGTTTATGTTTTAAAAGTGAAACCTAAAACAAGTAACAAGAATCAAACAAAATTTGTTTTGTGTAGATATATTTAATAGATAATGGTCCTCAAGACTCTTCAGAGATCTGAATATGGCATTTACAGTGTTTAACAGAAAAAGCTTACTATGACAGTGACCCCCCAGAGCTTAGCAGGGACCCCAAGGTCTCCAAAGATGATGGGCACAGAAACACTTCATATGGAGCTTGCTTTAAATAAGGCAAAGCTGGCCACTGGGAGAAAAACTGACCTTCACCTGGCCTGTCGTAAAACTGTAGACAAGCAGGACACTGAGGTGTTAACTGCCCCACTTTGCCTAGACAAGATAGGCTGGTTCCCCAAGTTTCTAACCCACAGGAAAGTCTGTTGGGTCTTCTTGGCCTGGCAGCGAAGACTGAGGCTGCCCTGGGACATTTACCTGCAATGGCTATGGAGGACCCTACGGTGGCTGTCCAGGGACCTAGTAATCTGTCATTTTTAAGTTCTGGGAGCTGCTTGGTCTGTACTTCCTGCTCACTCTAGTGAAACTTACCCTCCTCAGATCTGAGGACACTAACAACTGAGCTAGTGACAGCTTTGTCAGGGTAAGAGCAGTAACCAAGGCTTGAGCTGCCTTCTCAGTTCTCTTCTTGTGTAAAAGCCAGTCCTCAAACCTCACTTCCTGGAGCTACTAGGTATAGACACAGTTTACCTTGCTACCAGACTCTGAAAAGAGATAAGCTCACAAAACAGATGTTAATGTAATGTTTTGACTACTCCTTTATTTAAAGAAACTTGCTTTACCATGACTGCTCTCAATAATCAAACCCTGTGTCTCGTGATAAATGAGGAAATGAGTGGATAGGAAAAGTGTAAAGTTCATGCAAGGTCTGAGGATACGAGAGCTTAAGTTGGAAGGGTCTGAAAATTTCTGAGATATGTAAAAAGTTCTAAGGAAGTGTCCTAAGGTGTATAAATGCAATTCGTAAAGGTATAAGAAACTGATTTAAGATATACATAAAAATAAAAAATGTTGTGCTGGAGAGATGGCTCAGCAGTTAAGAGCATCACCTGCTCTTCCAAAGGTCCCCAGTTCAATTCCCAACAACCACATGGTGGCTCACAACCATCCGTAATGAGGTCTGGTGCCCTCTTCTGGCCTTCAGGCATACACGCAGACAGAATATTGTATACATAATAAATAAATTAAATAAATAAATAAATAAATAATGTTTTATGTTTCTTTCCCTCTTTACGCTATTGCTATATTAAGACTTCAAAAGTTCTGCGTTTTATTTTTTTATAGTTTTTTTTTTTTTTTTTTTTTTTTTTTTTTTTTTAGTTTTTTGAGACAGGGTTTCTCTGTAGCTTTGGAGCCTGTCCTGGCACTAGCTCTTGTAGACCAGGCTGGCCTCCAATTCAGATCTGCCTGCCTCTGCCTCCCAGGTGCTGGGATTAAAGGCGTGCACCACCACCACTCAGCAAATCACTGGAGTTCTGATAAACTATTAGTCTGGTAAAGCACTGACTACTATTGTCATAGCCACAAGCTTCAGATTTTAAATTTCCTTTGGTTTTTTTCTAATTGTAGACTTAAAAATGCTTCTCATTGTGCCCTCTGGAAAGTTGCTTCTAACCCAAAAACATTTTTTGGGTTCCCAAGTTTTTCCTTTGATTCAAAAGGCATGAGCCTGTTCTACAGTGTGGATTTCAGTGGAGATTACAAATAGTTCTGACTAATGCTAACATGTCTAAAATTTACCCTTTTTTGTAAACAAATATTCTTGTAAGCTCCAGGGAATTAAACTTGAATCCACCTCTCGAAGGTCAAATGGACTCCAGATAAGTACTGTCAATCAACAGCCTATTTCCTCATGTGCCTAGTCCACTTATTCCTGAGGGTGGGACGTATGCTGGCTCCCTCTTCCCCACCCCCATAACCCCCTCATTCTCCCCCACCCCTGCTTCCCCTGGTCTTGGGACTTCCCTTTTTCCCTCTCCCAACTGCCTGGACCTTAGACCTGGAAGTTTCAAATGTACATCCAAGGTTAAAAAACCTTTTCCCTTAACTTTCCCTTCTGTCCTAATCTGTTTCAGCCTCCCGCCAGCCCCAGGTGTTCCTTCAACTCTGCATCCCAGACAGCTTCAAAGCAGCTCGCCCAGGTGGTCCAGCCTACCAGATGCTGCATGAATTTCCCCAGCCCTAGATGCTCTGCAGAGCCTAAACAGCCAGCAAAAGAGCTTGCTCTTCCCGGACTTGGCCAGCATCCCAGCTTTCTCGGGTCCCCAAAGATATCGATGCCCCCAGACAACAGGAAACAGTCTAAAGAAAATGGAGCCCACATTCCTTGCCCCAATTGTCACCCCTTCCTATCTCCTCACCTTTTATGAAAAATAAGAGGAAGGAATGTTGGTAAACTAAGAACCCCTCACAGTCCAGAACCAGGTGTTTGCCTACCTACAGTGACCCAGCATCAGTGGCCACATCATCACCAACCACCAAATTCTACACATTTCCATTGTTACCACGAGTCTTGTACCCTTTACAAAGCTCGAGCTGTAATGGTCTATCCTGTCCCTTTAAGAGACAAGCCCCACCCTCTCCCTCCCCCTTCTGCTGAGGCAAGCAGATCTTCCTTCTGCTTCCAGCCTGAGTTCCTTCTTTTCCGGCTCTTTCCCAAAGAGGCAGCTTCTGCCTCTCTCCCTTCTACCCACTTCTCCCACTTCTTCCCCCCTCTTTCTCTCTGCCTCTTTTCTGCTCTTCTCCCTTCTCTCCTTCCCCTTTCCCCTCCATAAGCCACTAAATAAATACACACTTCTCTGCATGGCGTGCCTAATAGGTCTCTGTCTCTCACCCGCGGCACAGCTCCCTGCCTGGGACCAGCTGCCTTCATGGCCCGCTGTGGTTTCGTGTGCCCACTGCCCACTTCTGCCACTCGGGCATTTTATTTTTACCTTAACACAAGCCTTCATGACCTGCCCCCTTCTTTACTACCCTCTCTTAGAGGTGGCCTTTCATACTCCCTCCCCAATAAGTCTGTGTTTTATGGTATGATCTTTGTAGCATTCCGTGGCTCTCTGATAAAAAAAAAAAAAAAAAAAAAAAACAGTGGTGGAGAACACCTCTAATCCCAGCACTTGGGTGGCAGAGACAGGTGGATCTCTGTAAGTTTGAGGCCAGTCTGGTCTACAAAGAGTTCCAGGACAACTGGGGCTACATAGAGAGAGACCCTGTCTTAAAAAAAAAAAAAAATCAAGCAGCTATAGTAGCAATAATAGAAGCTACTCAGTTGGGACTCTAAGCCAAATGCTGTTGTCAGAACTCTGCACAATTAATTTCCTAATCCTCTGAGAATCCCCTGGAGAATTGCCCCAAGCAGCCAGCACACAGGCAGAGCTAGAGTGAGATGCTATGGATGGACCATCTGGATCTGAGGCACATGACCCAGCAGGACCCTGTCAGGCTGAAGTTACCATGGCCACTTCCCAGATGAAGCAGCTGAAGTGAGAAGGTCAGGAGTTTATCTGAGGTCACACATATCCCCGATACCCAGATCCATCCAGCCCGTCCTCCTGAGCAACCTGTCAGATGCACCTTTGTTAGATTGCACAGTGCTGGCTTGCTGGGGGTCAGCAGCCCCTCTGACCTCCGCACCTGCTGTGCAATCAGCATCCAATCAGCGTCCTCAGCCTGAAGGATCCTCGTTGGTTGGTTCTCTTCCAGTTTCCCAGGTAGATTTTACCCTTCTCTGTTTGCCTTCATGATAAATCTTTTTGATCTCAGGCGAGCTTCTATGGTGAGCAACAATGACTCATGGGCCATTCCTTGTGTCTTTCCCACCAGCTCTTCAGCAGAGGACAGACAACCCAGTGACAGCCAGTCTGTATCCACCACTCATGGCCAGCCCTGTGTTTACCCCGACTGCCTGCCACCTCCTTTTATCTTCACAAGCTCAGAGGAGGAAGTCATGGTTGTTTCCAGCCTACAGGTAAAAAAAAAAAAAAAAAAAAAAAAAAAGGAAAAATGTGGTTCCATTCCCCAACTGAAATTTTTAAAAAGAAAAAACCAGAGAAATGGGGTTTAATAGTTTTCTTCAAGGGCTACAATGAGAGGGGAGACTAGAAGCCAACCCCACACCAAGTCTGCAGGCTCCAAAGTACTCATACTTTGCCATCAGTCATGGTGGAATACCAAGACCGTGTCAGTCACACGTGAGGTAGTTACTGTTCTTTTGCTGTGAAGAGACACCGTGACTAAGGCAACTTGTAAAGGGAAGTGTTTATTTAGGGCCTTGTTTACAGTTTCAGAGGGTTAGTCCCTGGTCATCATGGTGGGGAGTGTGACTGCAGGAAGGCAGGTATGCTGTTGGAGCAATAGACGAGGGCTCACATCTGACTCAGAAGATGGAGGCAGAGAGAAATTGGGCCTGGCATGAGCTATTAAAACCTCAAAGCGCACTCCCAGTGGCATACCTTCTCCAGGAAGGCCACACTCGCTCCAACAAGGCCACACCGCGTAATCCTTCCTAAACAGTCCATCAACTGGGAACCTGACATTCAAATCTATGCACCCACGGGGGCCATTCTCATTCAAACCATGACAGGTAAGGAGAGAAATACCAGAAAGAATCCAGAGCGTAGAGGGTACTTACGTGAAACCATACGCAAGGCAGGGTGTTAGTCGGGCCTCTACTGGAGATCTGGACATATGTATTCTTCATTTCCCACATGTTCCTTCCTAGAGGTTACTTCCTCATCCACCTTCAGCAAGCTAGCCCCTTGTCCTTTGCATAAACATCCATTATATGAGCTCTGCTCCCAACACTATCCCAAAAGAGAAAGTCAGATGCCGGCATGAGTCTTGTTCCCATAGCAAAGCTATGGTGAATCCGGAGCCTATTTATTTATAAGCAACTCATAAGCCCAGCCACTTTGCATGCGTCTTGGATTTGCTTCATGCAGTGGTTGTGGCTCTGGTGGCAGCCTATGCAGACCCAATTCTGCTGTGCTTCAAAGACTTGGCCCTGTGGGAAAGTGCTTGGAGCAGGGGTGGGAATGGGGAGCAAGCACTTCTCTGAATTTTCTCCCAAGACCAGCTCACTGCAGTTTGGTCCTGGCTCTTCAAAATCATGTCTCTGTAAAGGGAGCCTTCATTCACAGGAGAGAGACAAAGCAGAGACTCAAATGAAATGTGTTGCCTCTGGCTACCTGCAGCCAACACACAGCCCCGTGATAAAGATCTTTAAATAATGATAACCAAAGGTTAGCAGCAAGGACTATTTCCTCTTAGGTGAAAGAATTCAGTTACTTTGCTTTCCTGTACCTGTCCAAGTTCACATCCCTTCCACTCTACCATTCTGTGTTCAGAGTCCAAGAACTAGACATTGTACCACAGACCCCAAGTCTACGAGTATTTGTTTATAATGCAGGGTCTCACCATGTAGCCAAAGCTGCCCTGGGATTGGCAGTCTTCCTGTCTCAGTCTTCTAAGTACTGGGATAACAGATTAGGCACACCGCAGCCCACCAAAGTCACAAGCACTTTGCCTCCACAATACCTGAGTGACAGGTATTGCTCAGGCTTGTTGTACCAAAAAGTAAGTAGGAATTTGAGAGGACCTTCTAGAAAGCAAGTCTGACTTTCTCAATGTTGCAAGAAACCTCAGGACAAAAAAAATAGACAAAAATAATAGGGGTCTCTATGTGTTAGATTCAGTGTCCCAGTATGCCACCAGTTTATACACACACATACACACACAGGTACTCACACACATGCACGTACATACACATCTGTAATTGTTGACAACTATTATTTTCAGGTGTGTGATTTTTGCTTACACTGCATCTGTTTAACTCTGTGAAGCTGTGTTACTGTGCCTGTCTAATGATCCTAATAAAAAGATGAATGGCCAATAGCGAGGCAGGAGCAAGGGTAGGCGGGGCCACCAGGCAAAGTGTAAGGAGACTGGAAGAGAAAGGAGCAAGGAGAGAACATGGAGAGGAGGACATCAGGGGCCAGCCACCTAGCCACCCAGTAAGCCACGGAGAAAGTTATACAGAAATAGAGAAAGATAAAAGCCCAGAGGCAAAAGGTAATCGGGATAACATAAGTGAGAGAAGCTGGCAAGAAACAAGTCAAGCTAAGGCCAAGCATTCATAAGTAATAATAAGCCTCCGTGTGTGATTTATTTAGGAGTTGGGTGGCGCCCCCCCAAAAAATCCAAAAGAATGAATCCTCACACAACATGCAGACTTACTCTTCTCCTTTCATTGTATAAATGATTTCCCCAAAGTATTTTTAAGCTGGAGAGATTTCCTCGAAGCTGGTAGAAAAAAAAATACAAAACTGCTCACTGCAGGAGGTCCAAGTTGCTTGGCAGAAAGCCAGCAACCTAGGTATTGGTAACTAGCTTGGTAATGAGTCTCTTCCATGCAAATTGGCACGTTATTAGCCATTTTTGTCAGCTCTCACTGAGTCCCGAGTTGTTCGCTGCTTTGGTTCATTTGACCATGAAGCAAATAGGGGCCACCAGATTCACCTTCTGTGCCAGATGACCAGGAAGTCACCGAAGAAGGAGGAAGGGAATGAGGACGGCTGCATCCATGCCATTAGAGGTTTGGGTTGAGCGCTGAGAGCTGAGAAATGTTAAAGAGATTTGTAATGGAGTGTTATAAAAACAGAGTTTGATTGAAAGAGCTTTCACGTCATGCAAATGAACCTTCTGTCCCATGATTCATTGCTGTCAGGAGAACTAAATTTGTACAGCCCAGAGGAGAAATGACTAATGGGAGGCATAATAATTATCGATTTGTACCTGCAAAGAATTAATCAGGAGGCTCGGAGGAGAGAGCACTGGGCGGCCACTACAGGTGCCCGAGCTGGAGTAGGCAGTGTGAGGGGAGCCAGGGAAATTAGGCTAAATAGCAGGAGGGGCTTTACGAAGCCAGAAGTCCATTAGGAGGAGGCATCACCTCTGCAGTGGGATGTGTGGGAAATTAGCTGCAGACAGACCTGTGAATGGCAACCTAGACTGTCAATCTCTCTGCAGAAATAAGTGAATCTGAGGATAGAAATAAGTGAATCTGAGGATGCAGAGAAGCAGTTGCCCATCCTCAGGCCTGTCAGACACCTTATGGAGAAGTCTCCTTCTTCACTATTGTTCAGATAAAATTTCCTCTACTGATTTAATTCAGCCCATCTTGGAGCTTTGGCTGCAGAAAAAAAAAATCCCATTTTCCTGCCTAATGTAAGAGCCCGAGTCTTTCTCCTTTGTGATCAGTGTGGGAGTTAATCTCCATCATCAGTTTGACTGGATTTAGAATTACCCAGGAGACACACGTCTGCGTTTGTACATGTGTTGAGAGCATTTCCAGATAGGTTAATTAAGGAGGGAAAGCTCACCCAGAACTTGGGGGGACACAATCCTTTGGTTGGTGGCCCAGACTGAAAGCAATGGAGAGAAGATAAAGTCAGATGAGTTCCAGACTTCTCTGAGTTTGATCCTACAGAATGTGGGCCTCATGCCATGAAGCATTCAAACCACTGAGCCTTCCCCACCATGTTGTGGTCCCAAATTGTAAATCAAAATAAATAAAATTTTCCTCTCTTTAATGGCTCTTATAAGCTATTTGACCCCTTTCAGTGAGAAGAAGCAAAGAGCATAGCACAGACTTTTGAGCACCTACTCTACATCAAGGGGTGATGTGGATAGCATCTCGTGTTCGTGATCTGGGGGAAGAATGATAGCTCCAGGATTTGGAAGATATTCAGGAGAGTCATGCCCTGAATTATGGGCAGCTTCATTCAGGACCAGGCAACAGTACACATCTCTGGTTCAGGCAGGGCAAACAGGACGTTTAACAAACCAGTCTGCTTTCCTTTGAGGAATAAGAAGTTACTCAAGATAGACCAGGGGATTCTGAAAGTTCAAAACTATACTCCTTCTGGTACTTCTCAGTTGATCAATGACAAACTCTCAGATGTTTTAACCTGCTCAGTGTTGTTCCAGGTGATGCAAGGATTGAAGGCCATGATACAAATCCAGATTTCCAATGTTTCCTGAACACAGAAGTATTGATGTCAGGCCTGTGTCCTCCTAGGCTGGCAGACTGCCATAACTGAGTCAGTGCCAGAAAAACCTTTCCTTTGCCGCAGTCCACACTGCTCCCTGTATTGTTGAACTGTTTCATTCTCTCGTTTTCTCAGCTCATATTCTAAAGAAAATGAGGGCTATTTTTTTCCTGCCAACCCAGAAAAAAATGACCAAATATGCAAAGTGGCTGCCCTGTATTCACTTAGAAATCCTTCTAGCCAGTTATAATCCGGTGCAGCCACTCAGAAACCCTTTCTATCTTTTGAAAGAATGAGATTTCTCTACATGTCTCCCTAGCCCCAGTTGAGCGTACTTACTCCATTCTGAAGTTTGTCACTCAACCGGCTGAGGCCTCAGCAGCATGAGAGTGGAATTTCATTTCCTGGTGCTGACTGTGCATTCAGCCCAAGTTAGGTTCTCTGCATCTTTCCCACACCTTCCCCAAATTGGTTTCAAACCTGTGCTTCTAACAAGTGACTCTTAAAAAATTATAAGCTGTACTCAATCCTATCTGAATAGAGAAGAAAGATTCGGTGCAGTAATGAAGTACGGGAACTTCCAGGCACAGAGATGGTAGTGGTCTCCATCCCTGAGCTAAAAGCAAGAAAAGGATGAGATGAAGCATACGCAGGCAGCTGGCAAACATGCAGTGAGGCAGCATGCAGGAAGGGTGGAGGGTAAACGTGCAGAAGAACAGCATGGAGGCAGCATGGAGGGCAAACTGCAGTGAGGCAGCATGGAGGCAGAGTGGAGAGCAAAGTGTATGAGGTAGAAAGACAAAGCATTCATCCAGCTGATGAGGCCTGCTGATGAACAGTATAAAGGAAGAAGGGGTCCAGAGTATCTTCTGTCCAGGTTTCCATTCTTCAGAAGTCCAGCAGATGAAAAATGCCTCTCACAAATAAGCTGTGTTTGGAAGAGCTAGCTAAAGATGAGCGAGGGATATTAGAGACCCCACTATTATGGTGTGAGGACCTCTGTGGTCCTTTATGGCTTTTAGTGCTTGTTTTATAAAATTAGAGGCTCCAATATCTGGTGTGTCAATGTTTACAATTTTTTTTTCTTCTTAGTGAATCCTCTTTATTAATATGTAGAGTCCATTTTTGTCTTTTCTAATTAGTCTTGCTCTGAAGCTTACTTTATCTGATAGAAGGATAGCTACACCTGCTTGCTAACATTTTCCATTTGCTTGGTAGCTTGTTTTTCATCCTTTGGCAACTGAGTTTTGGGGCTATCTTAGCTGGCTAAGTGTGTTTCTTGGAGACAGTTTATAGTTTCTTGTTTATTTAATACAATCCCTTCATCTACATCTTGGTATGAATGAGCTGAAACCATTTACATTTAAGGTTACTATAGAAGAAAGTTTGCAACTTCCTATCAATTTATTGAGAGATTTCTGTTTTTGCTGAATTACTGGTATTTCTTTTCCTTTTCCTACATTGGTTTTAAGGATTGTTGTTTTTAAGAGTTGTTGTTCTGGAAATGTTTGTTTCTTCCCTGAGTCTAGTTCATCTATTGTTTTCATGGAGTGTGTGTGTTTTATGTAATCACAGGAAGGAGGCCACTTCTCTTTTTTCTCCCTGTAAAGTATTCCATTAAGAACTGTAGTGCTGGCTTGGCTGTCAGAAATGCCCTTAAATTGTGTTTGTCTTGGAATTCCCTTATTTCTCTAACAGTTCTGAAAGATAGCTTTGCTGGGTATGTATCATTCTTGGTTCACAGCTGTTTACCTTCAGAGCGTGAAGTATTTCATGCTGTGCTCTTCTGGATTTTATGGTCACTGATGAAAAGTCTGGGGTAATTCTGATTGCTCCACTTTTGTGGATGAGGTGTTTACTTTGTATTTTTGACATCCTGACTATAATATTTCATGGAGAGTTTCTTCTCTGGTCATGTCTATTTGGAGTTCTATGTGCTTCTTGTGTTTCGAAGCCTTCTTTCTGTAAATCTTTGATGCTTTGCAGTATAATTTCATTAGTCTGCTATTCCACTTGATTTCATTTAGGCTCCTCTTTCTCCACTATGAGTTCTCAGGTTTGATCTCTTGGACATATCCCAAACTTGGAAATGTCATTCCATACTCCTTAATTTTATTATTGGTGTTTCAACTTTATTCTTCATCCCTGAAATTCATTGTTCCACATGAAGATGGCACCCAGCTTTCAAGTCAACACTCAGAATGACCCACTTCCTCCAATTAGGCCCTACCTCCTAAAGGCTCCACCACCTCCTGATGATGCCATGTGTTATGAATCCAACAGGTACTATTATGTTGATAGAGTCAGCACCATCATGATCTCATCCCTTCTTAATAGCACCAACAGGTGGTGACCAAGACTTCAACACAATGCACTGGCCTTTGGGGCACTCTATATTCAATCAAACCCCATGTGAGCCAATGATTCTTGAGTCTAATTTGTTTTATGGGTGCTAATCTCCAGATGGGTACTCATGGAGTGAGTATACATGTGGCCAGAATTGCCCAGGTCTTGCTGTGTTCATGGATGACGACCCTGAATTGATGAGTAAACAGTAGAGTGTGGGCAGTAGTTTGAGCAAGGCCTAGAAAGACATCCATCCATATCTCTGCCCCCCCCATACACTAGTAGCTTCTGTGAAGTATATAGTTCTGTTGAGGTTGGAGTCAACTTACCTATCTAAGAAGTTGGCTGAAAAGCCCAAGAAGCAAAAAAACAAAAACAAAAACAAAAACAAAAACAAAAAACAAAAAAAAAAAAAACCAGTCCCTTCTGGGTATGGAGCCCCATGACACTGCACATCTGTCATAGCTATATAACTATCTCCCACACAGCAGGCCTAAGCACTGCACATCCCAAGGGTAGGAAGGCATGGCAGGGCAAAGATTATAGTTTGCTAATACCACAAGGTGCCATGGAATTAAAGCTTTCAAAGCCCCCATAGAAATTCTGCTTGAAGCCAGATTTTCCTCCTCCTCCCGCCTCTACTATTAAAACTCTGGGGAAATGTGTAGATTACAGGGCATCTCATGGGACCGTTATCTTTTTCATGAACAGAACCTCTTACTGGCTAGGTCTCAAATATGTTAGGTAGGTTCAAGGTTTATATTTGGAAACTTTTCTTTTGCAGGCCGAGGTACACTAATAATTCTTCTTATTGCTTATTTTGTTCCACCCTTTTAAATAAAGCCCAACATCCCCGAGCTGCAAAAACAAATTTTAGGCAATAATAGCAGGCAATTTACAGTGATAGATGAATATAACAACAGCAAAAAAAAAAAAAAAAAAAAAAAAGTACAGTTCAGCAGGGGCTTGTGGGTAATATTTATACTGGTATGTGTGGCAGTCTTGACAAGAGGCTGTCAGCTTCTACTGTATTCTGACTCACCAGGAGGGCCTCATTACAAGCTGAGTGTACTCAGTTCTCCGGATTTCTCCTTTTCTGAGTTATTTATGACAAGGGAGGAAGGAGGAACCCAACCCTCAACCCCATGAATCTCTTAGAAGTAGGTGACGTCAGGCTACTCTACTAACTCCTACTCCCCTCCAGGGCCTACTTAGGTGGCCTCAAACCTCCGATATCCAGGACTGCTGTGACTCAGAATCAAGATGGTGTCACTGTGATTCTGCCCTCTCATCTTTATGGTCCGCCTAGCCTCTTAGTTTCATCAAGTGTCTCCACCCCCTCCCTCTTCCACCTTCATTGTTAGAATGCCTGGTTCAAGGCAGTCCTCTTCCTCCTGTTAGAAAGTCTATGGTCCAAATCTGAGCAATGCCTGTGTTGTTGACTAACTGCTTGAGCCTGGCGTCCACATTTCCACTTACCCCCTGATATGCACTGTGTGCCTGCTACATTCCAACAAAGGTTTTGTGGACAATTTTTATGTAAAGTTCATGGCCTCAGACCTTGAGAAGCCCAGATCTCATGAGAGAGAGGAGGCTAGTACCCATAGAGCTGATCAACAACGAGAAAGCAAGGCACATGTCAGTACACCCCTCCCTGCTTAACCTCCATAATAACCTGTTATTTTTTTAATCTTAAGTGTTCCCCATAGGCTCACATTCTACCTGATTCTGATTCATTCATATTCTCCCTCTTTCCCCCTCCCTTTCCATCGTGCCCCCCCCCAATCTCCTCTCCTCTCCTTCCATCTCGACATACCCCTACCACGCTCCCTTCCTCTCTTCTGGCTACCATAAAATGAACAGATTATCCCTGTTCTGTGCTTCAGCCATAAATTTCTACCTGGTAACAGACCCATGAGTCAAGCAATAATCATGGATTCATTTGAAACTTCTGAAATCAAGAAACCCCCTCATAAGTTGATTTCCCAGTTTTTACAGAGGGAAAGCCTGACTGACACAGACCCCCATCACCTGTCATTGGACTTGAACCACTCCGGAGGATCAAACTTAAACCCTTTCAGGTCTGCTCTGTTTTTTGTTTTGGTTTGTTTTGGTTTGGTTTGGTTTTTTTTGTTTTTGTTTTTTGAAACAGGGTTTCTCTGTGGTTTTGGAGCCTGTCCTGGAACTAGCTCTTGTAGACCAGGCTGGTCTCGAACTCACAGAGATCCGCCTGCCTCTGCCTCCCGAGTGCTGGGATTAAAGGCGTGCGCCACCACCGCCCGGCTGTGCTCTGTTTTATCTATCATCTCTGTTGTAACTTCCTTCTTAGTCCCACTCTTGTGCATTACAGCCCTCAGTGGAGACTCCGCTGAACTGTGCCACATTCTCAAACTTTCCTCAAGTTCTTCCTTTTGAGGTCTACTTGGAGGGGAGCCTCTCACCCTTCAGATGCACAGGAAGCACCAACTCCTCTAAGAAAATCTCCATCACATTCCCTCCCAGCAGAGGAAACTGACATTCAACTTCTCTATCTGTATTGCTTCAGCATTCACCCATCCAGCATTTACCCTGGCAGGAATCTATCCTCTGGACCTGGAGCAGCCTGCCTGAAGACAGTCTGCTTGCATCTGGACAGATCCCAGGATGTAGTTACTGCTCCATACATGCAGCTCTGCAAATCTCTGAAGGAACCGCAGCTCAAAACTCCCAGTCAGCTCCTGTGAGGCTAGAGTGGCGTCCCCAAGCTAGACACCAGCTCCGTGGAGGCAGGGTGATTGCAATCTTTCTCTTCACTCTCATGCCTTCTGCTGTCTTCTTCCATCCTCTCCCTCCCCTGCTTAACTTTCAGGTTGGGATTTAGAGAATCAACATTAGTGTGTGAGAAGGCAAAGGAAATCACAGTCTGAAGGTTGACAGCCCAGAAATGTTAAGCTTGAAAACTGCCTGGGGATTCAACTTCACTGATTTGGCAAAGAAGATGCAAATATATACTCAGATCCAATGCAAAATCACATCACTGGTCACTCTTTTGTGCATAGTGGTACCTGGTGAGCCTGCATGGCCTTAGATGCCAGAGCCTGCCCTCCTGTGTGTCATTCCCTTCACAATACCGGTCTGCAGCTGAGCTCCACACAGTAGAAACTCACAAAGAAGAGTCCCCAGGGAGGTGACCCCCTGAGAACTTCTGGGAGATACATCTGTTGTAAGGTTTTCTGAAAACAAGCCTGTGAAAAACAAGCTTTCTTTAAGAAGGAAATAACCTGGGATGAGCTCTAGGAGATGGGGGAGGAGTTGGGGTGGCAGACAGAAGGGAGCCTTTGCATCCTGGGGACTCAAATTCACTTCAGGGAGTGGATTCTGTGGGTTTTTATCTCCCAAGGCAGAGGACAGGATGATATTACTGAATCTCCAGGAAAGAAATCCAGACTGGCTTTAGGGAATAGAGAAGGAGAAATGAGGCTCTCCTAGGATCTCTGGGGTGCCTAGGGAAACTGCATGTCTGGGAGAGGTGAAGCTTAGACTCAGCCCTAGATAGAATTACTTAGGAGAATTTCTTCCCATCCTGGAGCCTGCGTGCCCCAGATCCACAGACCTCATGTTTGGGGGCAGGTAGACGTGCATTTGCTTGGCTTTGGCAAAGTGCCCAAGCTGAGAGGGAAGCCACCTGGGCTCATAGCCAAGCAGGGCATGCTGTGTTTTTCTGGTGACATAGCACAGCAGAATCACTCAAATGAGCTCATAAGAGCGCTCAGGCACCAGTAAGGAAACTGGGTATGAAGGTCTGTACTGTACTACCCCCCCCCCCCCCCCCCCCCCCGTTGTGGATGCGCTCCAGTGGGCAGCATGGGCAGTAGCCTGTTTCAGCACTTAGGACAGCTCCCATGGGAGGCTACTGAGAAAGGATGTGCAATTATACCTAATGAGGTTCTCCTGGGAATGTGAGCTAAACTAGATGACTGAGCACACCCAACAAGAAAAGGAAAGCACAGCGCCTCTCTTAGGGCATAGCTGGAGCATATTTCTGACCAGCCTTTGGTTTGCCATTTTGTTGTCTTAGTCTGAGATATTTTAATAAAAGGTAACCTAGGATGGCTTCGATTTAGGAATCTTCCTGTCTCTACTTCCTGAGTGCTGGGATTAAATTGTTGTGTCTCCTCCAATAATTTTTTGTTGTTGTTGTTTTTCGAGACAGGGTTTCTCTGTAGCTTTGGTGACTGTCCCGGAACTAGCTCTTGTAGACCAGGCTGGCCTCGACCTCCCAGAGATCCGCCTGCCTCTGTCTCCCGAGTGCTGGGATTAAAGGCATGCGCCACCACCTCCTGGCTCCTCCAATAATTCTAATACTACATGCAGGACATGATTATAATTATCAAACACTAACTACAGTCCAGACAATGAACTATTGTTGCAGCACTATAAATTAGTCGTTATAGTCATTCTCATTTCAAAAGCAAAGGAATCAACACTCAGAGCGGTTAAGGGACCTGTTTAAAGTCACATAGCAAGGAAAGCAACACCACTGACATACTTATCTAGCGATTGTTGTGAGGGAACATGGTGATTCTAATCCTTTGGTTTTTACCTCCTTATAAAACATGAGGAAGACATTTCTCACATTGTTAGTGGGAAGAAGAATCTTTTACTGTTGTTGAATAGAGCCGCTATGGCTGTAGCAAGTCATTGTGAGATATCACAAGGAAGAGCACGCCTGCCTGGATGCAGTAAAACATCTGGTCATTTTCATGTATACAGAGAGAAGGAAAGGGAAGGAAGGGCATTACCCACTGACCTTCGTGCTTTTTGGAAAACATTAGCAAGCTCTCATTGGTGCCCCAGAGATAGGACACTGTCTCTAGCAGCTGAATTGCAATCTACCTTCTCAAATCTACCTTTTCCAGTCCCAGAGTCCCTTTCTTGAGCCCAGGGGGTAATGTTAGTGCCATGAATATTCTAATGAAGAGTCACCCATCTTGTGCATCCATGTTGACTCCATAGCAGGAACACAGCCAGGCATAGCTAATCTGCCCACTGCTCCCCCATGCCTAAAGACACTGGTTGGGCAAGTAGCCTCCTGGTAGTCAGAGCCTTCAGACATCCACTGACATTGACAAAGATGCTTATTACCCTCTTGAGGTTGCTGGTTGGGGTTATGACAGAAAAAAAAGGAATATAGAACACCTATCGGTCCTTCTGACTGTGGTTCTGCACCCAACCAGTCTCAACCAGTCTGAACCAGTTTGAGCCGGCTTGAACCAGTCTCGACCAGCCTGAACTGGTCTGATCTGGCTTGAACCGATTTGAACCAGTTTGAACTGGTCTGAACCGGATTGAACCGGTCTTAACCATTTTCGACTGGTTTGAGCCGGTCTCAACCTGTCTGGACCAGTTTGAATTGGTCTGAACTGGTTAGAGCCGTTCTGAACCGGTTTGAGCCTGTCTGAACCGATTTGAGCCAGTCTCGCCCGGTCTGAACTGGTTTTGACCGGTTTGAACAGGTTTGAAACAGACCAGACACAGATGACAAAAATGACACGTGCGACAGAAAAAACATGTGTTCCAGACATTCACACACGTGCCAGAAACGACACACGTGTCAGAAATCACACGTGTCAGAAACGACACAAGTGTCAGGAGTCATGAGCATGGCAGAAACGAAGCGCGTGGCGGAAGCTGCACATGGCAGAAACGGCATGTGTGACAGAGACGACGTGTGTCGGTAATCACACGTGTCAGAAACGGCACATGTGTCGGAAGTCACACGCAGCAGAGACAGCACGTGTGGCGGGAACGACATGTGTGACAGAAACGACACATGTGGCAAGAGGGGCAAGAGGGGCTGATGCGGCATGTGTATCGGATACATCGTGCATGGCAAAATCAGCACGTGTGACAGATTCACACATGACATATACTAGACTTGTGACAGATATGACAGAGGAGGGTCATCTGTCTATTGGTTAATTAATAAAGAAAACTGCTTGGCCTGATAGGTCAAGAACATAGGTAGGTGGGGAAGACAGAACAGAATGCTGGGAGGAAGAAGACAGTGAGGTCAGTCACCATGACTCTCCTCTCCAAGACGGACGCAGGTTAGGATCTTTCCTGGTAAGCCACCACCTCGTGGTGCTACACAGATTATTAGAAATGGGTTAATCAAGATGTGAGAGTTAGCCAACAAGAGGCTGAAATTAATAAGCCAGGCAGTGTTTAAAAGAACACAATTTGTGTGTTGTTATCTTGGGATATAAGCTAGCCATGTGATATCCAGGCGGGAACATAGCCTGCCGCTCCTTCTACACAGACGCAACTCTTTTGTCAAAAATTTTTCAGCTCTTCCAAGGTTCTCTGCCATGCACCAGCCTCCCTGCTTCTTCTCACCATGGAGGCCCTGCTCCTATAGTTTCTCTGGACCCTGCCTATGTCCTGTGGACAGAGCCCACACAGACTTCTTCAGATCTGCTGATGTGTCACTGTAGAGTCTTCATGGATAGAACTCTCTCACATGCCTGGCCCCCACGTGGGTCTGCCATCTCCCCCTGTTCAACGTTCCCTGTCTGATGGGGAAACAGAACTGAGGTAGGCATCTCCTGCACGGCTCGCAGGCCACATTCTGCAAACCCACAAAGCCTCAGCCACCTGGAAGGAAGAGGCAGGGCTGTGAACTAAGCTGCCAGGTCAGAAGATTGTCGTTTTGGAGGAGGGGCCTATCTGTCTTAGAAAGCTGAAAGAAATTTCTTGTAAGGACAAAGGAGGGTGGGAAGGCAGCCTCCAAGAGACACACTGTATCACCGTGAAGAGGTAAAGAAAGCCGCACCGGAAGCTGTTCACGGTTCCACTGGGAAGCCATCACACCTTGATCAGTGCTTTCTCTCTGTTTCAAGTCACCCATGATTATAACTCACCTATTTTTCCATTGTCATCGCAGACACAACAAAAGAAACTTCTGGTTTGAGTGTCACCATCCAAGGGAACTGGGGTCCATTGTTTCTGCTCTCTGTGGTGAGGCGGAGCATCACTATGTAAGGGCATTGCCTGGCAAAGCTGCTCATCTCAGTGTGGTCAGGAAACTGAGAGATAGAGAAGGACCACGGTGAGGTCCTGAGACAGCTTACCCCACCAGCAGTCTGTCTCCTCCAACCAGGCTACTTCTCTGAAAGTTCCCATCATCTCTCAGGAACACCATCAGATTACAAATCCATCAGTGGATTTGGTCCTCCTGGATCATCCCTGGGAACGCCACAGACACACCCAGAAGTGTCCTTCGTAATCCAATTAAGCTGATTAATTATGTCAAGATTAATCATGGCAAATCTAGCAAACACACTTAAGCCAAGGGGAAGTGTATTACAGCTACTAGCTACTTTAGGTTTGCACATGTGTGTACCATCTTGTCTTGTTTTCCTCATTTGGAAATTGCTATCTTACTCAGCACCCCTTATATCCTACCCACAGGGTATGTGTTCCTGTACCTATGGATGCCATAAGAGGGTGTCAGATTCCCTGGAACTGGAGCTGCAGATGGTTGTGAGCGGCCACATGGGCACTGGGACTCAAACTTGGGTCCTCTGTAAAAGCAACCAGTACTCTTAACCACTGAGCCATCTTTTCTATTAAGCAGCTACGGAACCCAGCCCCTGAGCAGCCCTAGCTGGGGAAGGGTTTGTGCTTGTCTACACTTGGTCCTGCAGCCCTGAGAGAAAGCACTACAGTTCTCGGATTATTTTTCCCAGAAGTCATTTAATAATATTTTCTGCTCCTAATGACTATTATGACAAGCAGCAAATTGGTAATTGCAGTCATCTAAGAACATGCACAGGGCAGATTTGCAGGATTAATGACCGAAAAAGTTAAATTTAGGTAATGCCTCCCAGTTGGCAGGCAGTCCTGCACTCAGGTCTAGTTGAATTTGCCTCCAGGGAGGGAAAACAGGCAAGTAAAGCTACCTTCTAATGCAGAGGGTGTGAGTAAATTTCTCTCTAGCTCTCTCATGTGCACTCTCTCAACTTTCTCTCTATCTCTCTTGATCCTCTCTCTCCTTTTCTCCCTTCCTATCTCTCCTCCCTTTCTTCCTCCCTTCTATTTCTATCTCTCTATTTCTCTCTCCCCTTCCTCTCTCATTCTCTCTGTCCCTTTCTTCCCCTCCTCTCTCCGTCTCTCTTCTGCTGTCCCTCTGTCCATCTCTTCTCCCTCTCCCACTATTCCATATATGGCAAAGAGTCTTATACAGTCTGCATAGATAATAAGAGACAGTTGTTGGGGTCAAGACTGAGTCAAGCAGCTTCCAAAGCGCCGTATCTTCCACGGCAGCCAGATGCTAAAAACCCTCATGGGAGATGGAAGTTGCTATGAAAATGGCCTTTGGAAATGTCCAGCAGATGCTGGAATAGCTTCTGATCCTCCAGCAAAGCACCAGCATTTTGGTTTGTATTTAGAAGCGACTTTGCACATTAAACAAAAATATTCCAATGCAGAGTCACCCTCTGCCCAGGCAAGGGCTGGCGCAGCAGGAGAGCCCTTGCAGATCAGCCTGGAGGAGGGAATGGGAGGGTTTCTTTCCAGCCCCTGGGTCTTCCCAAACTGACAGGAGTCACAGGTGAAACTGTTCATTGCGTTTAGACTTTTTCCCTTCTTCTTTCCCCTCCCTCCTCCCCTCTGGCCTGCTGTCTGCTCCTACTGTAAGTTAACTATACATATGAAACAGCACCATCAGTCAACTCAGTGTCAAGGAACAGAGAGTTATCTCCTTGGCGTATCTTCTACTGAAAGGGTGACTTTGACTGCAGAAGCAGCTATCTGATATAGGTCCAGGAAGACCCTCCATCCTGTCCTGCTTAACAAAGATAAGAAGGAATAAGAGGAGATGAAGAGGAGAGGACCTGCTGCCTATATCTGGACACCCAACTGTTGGGTGTGCAGGGTTGCCTCCCACCTGTCTGGTCTGACAGCAGCTGCAAAGTCCTGGCCAAGTTGAAGCTGTGCCCCCTTGAGAAATGAACCCCGTGTCATGGCTGTATGTTAGCAAGTTACTACAAATACTGGGCTGCTTACAGCTCGGACTTGAACTTCTCTTGAAACAAAATGGCTTTTAAAGACTATTGTAAGAGGACAGAGGGGAGGGAGTCCATGGTCCTGACTGTCAACAACTGGACTGAGAGACAATCAAGGTCATCAGGCTCAGCAATGTGAGTCTGCAGGGGTGCTTCGCAGAGATGACCGAGGTTTGGAACAACCCCTGAGTGGGAAATATGCACCCCAGTGTGAGCAGCACCACCGAGTAGGCGGGATCCAGAGGAAACCAGAAGATGGTGTGCATAGGCGTGCCCTCCCTCTCACTCTTTCTGTGTGTCTAATTTACCATGAACTGAGCCACCAAGTTCCACCACACTCCCCGCCATCCTGCCCTACATCTCCCGGTCCAAAAGCGAAGGAGTCAAGTGGCCGCAGATGGAAATCCCAGAAACTGTGGCTAAAATAAATCCCCTCTCGTTAGGTTGCCTTCCTCAGGAATTTTGTCATTGCAAAGAAAAACTGACTAATGACGGGCACATCTCTGAAAGCCACAAGACTTAAATTCAAGTCTGAATTTTATCTTTCTCTGCCCCGTGGGCTTGGCCAAGACAGTCTTGTTTAGCCGCAGGGCTATGCTGCTGTATACGCTTGATAATGACGTCTTTTCAGTTCTGCCAAGCTTTGACCATTGTGAACTCTTCCAGGAGCTTCGTTAGTGTAAGCCTAATGCCAAAATATACCAGTCACTGAAGAGGATGGTAAGGAGTGAGGGCAAAGCTAGAAGGCACTCAGGACAACAGGAAAATGGCAGAAGTCATTTGAACTGTCATCAGTGGAAGCACAAATATATTAAACTCCCCTGTCAGAATGCACAGATGTAACTGTACCAAGGCTGAAATGACCGAGGCGTATGCTACTATGCTGTCTTGTTTTAGGTCTACAATCTAGAGTCACTGGAGAGGAGGGGCCTCAGCTGAGAAAATGCCCCAATAAGATCAAGCTATAGGTAGGCTTATAGGGTATTTTAAGTTAATGATCGATGGGGGAGGGCCCAGTTCATTATAGGTGGGGTCACCCTGGGCTGGTGGTCCCATGTTCTATAAGAAAGTGGGCTGAGCAAGTCATGGAGAGCAGGCCAGTAAGAAGTACTCCCTCATGCATCAGCTCCTGCCTCCAGGTTTCGGACCTGCATGAGTTCTTGCCCTCACTGTTTTGATGATAAGATGTATATGAAACTGTGAGAACAAACTCCCCAAGTTGCTTTTGGTCATGGTGCTTCATCACGGTGATAGTAACTTAGACTAAGACTCCTGTTAGACCCAAAGGCTCAACAGGGCTGATGGTGGAATGGGGAGAAAAGAAGTTCCTAGACTATAAGAATGATTCAACAGATGAATGTCTGCCGGTGTAACACACCACCTCACAAGAGTGAAGAGAGTACGGCGTGGCAACCTAAATGATATGCAAGGGTACTCACAAATCCCTACAGCTTCCATGATTAAGACATCACTGAAGGGGGCTGGAGAGATGGCTCAGTGGTTAAGAGCACTGACTGTTCTTCCAAAGGACCCGGGTTCAATTCCCAGCACCTACATGGCAGCTCACAACTGTCTGAAAATGCAGTTCCATGAGATCTGACACCTTCACACCAATGAACATAAAGTTAAATAAATCGTTAAAAAAATTAAAAAAGACATCACTGAAGGGCTGAGAGGTAGTTCACCAGTTAAATGTACATGCTGTTCTTTAGAGAGGACACTTGTTTGTTTCGCAGAATCCACAATGGGTAGCTCATAACTACCTGTAACTCCTGCCTTAGGGGCACCTGGTGTCCTCTTTTGGCCTCCACAGGCACCTGCACTCATGTGCACATACCCAGAAATAGATACACATAAATAAAATAAATCCTTTGAAAAGACACTAACAAAGTAAAACGGAGAGGATATAATGAAATATACATATAGAAAAAAACATAAAAATGGCATACAAAATGCTAAGACTTCTGCCTCTAATGACAAATACCATTGACAGCAGCAACAATGAATTAGACAAAGTTAAAAGAAAATTTATTACCAGGAGACATTATCAAGTCCTGGGGGCATGGCTCTATGGTAGAGTGTTTTGGCTAATGTGTAAAAGGCATTGGGTGCTGTCTCCAACACCACAAGAAAGAGAGGAGGAGGGGAAGAAGAAAGGAAAAAAAAGATTGAAGAGATTATTTACAAAGTAAAAAGTTAATACAAAGAATCACAAAATGCAGAAAATCTTTTATGAATAACATGTCTGATAAGAGAAAAATATCAAGGAAATGTAGAGAACTTACAAGGTCCACGATACTTTTTATGACTGGTTCAAAACTGTGTTAAGGTCTTGAACAAACATTTTCTTCAAAAAATTATACCAAAGTGGACCAACAAACCATGAAAAGGTGCTGCATATAGCTAACGATTAGGAACATAAGTCAGAGGATATAGAGAAATTTGAGCCTTTCGGAAATGGAGAAGCAGCAACCACTCTGGTGACAGAAGGTGGGTGCCATGTCTGATCCAGCAACTGCATTTCCATGGAAGTGAAAATGAGCCTTAGTCACCAAAGGTAAAATAAGGGCCAGGTGTGTTGACAGATGCCTGGTATTCCAATATGCCAGATCAGAAGTTCAAGGTTCAATTGTGGCTACATAGAGAGCTAAAATGACTGTTTGGGCTAAACAAGATGGTGTGTGTGTGTGTGTGTGTGTGTGTGTATGTGTGTGTGTGTGTGTGTGTCAAAATGTGCAGCCCATGATTTCTGACAGTGAGTAGATAAACACAATGTGCTACACATGGATGTTTGTTAGCTTTCTGTTGCTATACCAAACGTCCAAATTAACTAGTTTATATGAAGAAAGGGGGTTTTGAACTACTCGGTTCCATCACTTTGGGGCCTGTGGTAAGGTGGCCATCATGACAGTGATACATAGCAAAACCATTCACCTATATTTACGTGTGAAATGGGAGAAGGGAAGAGGACAGAGTCCCATTATCCTCAAGGACCTGCCCACAATAGCCAGCTCTTCAACATGGCCATATCTCACAATACTGTTCAAATGGAAATTAAGCCTTTGTGTAACATACCAGATCCAGATTGGAACAAGAGTGTAATGTCACTCAGCTTTAGAAAGCAAGACACCTCTGACATATACAACAGACTTAAGAAACCCGATTGTAAGAGGCTCAGTATAGAGAAAGCATTGGAAGAACCAGGCTTGCTAAACACACGGGCCTGTTTACTTCAAGGGGAGGAAATGCCTAATGCCTGGTACCCAGAAGGCAGAGTGGATGTTGCCTAACAACCGGGTGATCTGTTTGCTCTGATATGGTGCCAGCCTTCCTGAAGTTCCCAATATCCTGAGCATTGTTTAGGCCCTTATTTTGAGCTTTGTCTTTCAGTGAACAGAGCCCACCTGTATGAATGATATCTTGTGTACTCTACATCCTCCACCAGTCAAATCTATCCTTATTCCTATCATAAATTCTTCCCCCTTAGGCCCTTACTCTGAGCACTATTTGTAGAACTCATTCTTAATGTAAGGGCCACAGGTGCTTTGCTACTTTGCAAGGGAGTTCCTATGTAGCTATGCCTAAAACTTTGTTGTGAAAATTGTCATATGGATCCTCTTTCCAAAAATATACCACGCTTAAATGTGTAAGAAAAATAAACCATGAGGTCAGATTATAGAAGTTTTGACCCAGCACTAGCAAAAGTGGTGTTGGCTGGAGTTTCATTTGTAACTTAGTGTGGATCATTTCCCTGCCCACCATGATGATTGCAGGGTCCCCAACACCTGAAGATATTGTTAAAAGTAAAATAAGCCATCTACAAAGAGATGCTCTGATTCCACTTGTATGCAAAGTCAAAGTCTCAGAGACAGACAGTGAGACAATAGTTGTTAGAGATGAGTGAGATTCAGAAAGCAATATACAAAGCTAAAAGTTTGAAAAATAGAATCAATGAAACACAAAAATCTGAGGAGTAAAAATATAATGATTGAGCTGAAAAATTAAATAGAATTTATAGCAATAGTCAGCATCTGTAGCATTAGAGACCTTCTATAGTAACAGGCAACATTAATAGCAGACTCAGAAAAAATGAACAAGCAAAGAGACAGAAATTTTAATCATAAGGAAAAAAAGACTAATTTTAGTTTAGGGAAAGATTCCAGCATTCAAACATAGGAAATGAAAGGCTTTCCAAAAACATCAATAAAAAAAGGAGCTCACCAGAACATACAATAATTATTTTTTTTAAAAAAAGCCAAAGACCTGGAGGAATGACTCAGCTGCTAAGTACTCCTCCTGCTGCTCTTACAGAGGACCTGGGTTTAGTTCTCAGCATATAGCACCCACCTGGCAGTTCACAACCACCTCTAATTCCAGTTCCAGAGGATCTGATGCCCTCTTCTGACTTTCTCAGACACTGCACAGACATGGTACACAAACACACATAACATAAAGCAAATAGAATCTTCAACAAAAATCAAAAACAAGGAGAAAAATCTGAGTGCAACAGAAAATAGAAGCAGATCACAAACCAGCAAACACTAAGAAAACATTGGTGGGTTTCTCAGCAGAATGGCTTCCAGGCCAAGAGGAAGTAGAATAGAATATTCAACATGCTGAAGACAGAAGCTGGCAAATAAGAATGCTTTATCTAGAGAGCCTACCTTTCAAAATGAAGGAAGGCTAATGGAGGTCTTCATAACTAGACTTACGTTACAGGAAGTGTTACAGGGAAATCTTTAAGCTGAAAACAAAGGCTACTTACTAATAACAAAACCACGAGGGTACAAGTCTGAACAGTGTAAATAAAGAAGCTGTCCTCAGACTACCCAGGACCATGATGTCCACAGCAACTTTATCCCCACTACAGTGGTACAGACAAGTATATCAGTATCAACTGCAAACAGGATAAACTTACAAGGAATACAAAGAAGAGCAGGTAAATCCTGACAGCCAAACTGTAAAAGATGTAAGAATGTAAGTGTAGAGTTGCTGTCTGCAAACCAAGTTTAAATTATTATGGGTTTGAAATAGCCTGAGTATAGGATGCTCCATGGAAGTATCACAGGTACCACAAAGTAAAAATCTTTAGCAAAAGCATAAAGTAAAAACAGAAAGGATTCACAGTATAGCATTATAGAAAACCATCAAACCACAGAGGAAGGTAGCAATAAAAGACCCACAAGCAACCACTTAACAAAACTGCAGCAGCAGTAAGTGCTTAGCTTTCAGTAACTACCTTAAATGTAAATTGATTAAATTTTCTATTAAAAAGACATAGACTGATAAAAGACAAGATAAATAGGCCCACTCATCAAAACTACATAGCAACTGTAAATGCATAAACACAGAGACACACACACACACATGCACATGCACACCTTTAACTTTATAAAGATAAATCTGGAAAAATTTTATGAAGACATAGGTAACAACACAGAAAACATGAGGAATTTCAATATCCCACTTTCAGTGAGGAAAAGATAGGATTTGGACAACAATTTAAACTAAATGGGTACAAGAGAAATACACAAAAGGTTCCCATGCAAGAGCAACAGAATGCATGTTCTTCTCCAGACCCCATAGAATAACCTTCTGGACAGATTACATATGAGTATGCAAAGCAAGTCCTGTAAAATTGAAGACAGCTGAGATTGTATCAAGTATCTTTTCTGCTCACAATGATATGAAACTAGGAACTGATAACAAGAAATTTTGGAATATTTATAAGTGAGTGAAATTTTAAAAATTACTCCTGAACATTAGACAAATGAAAAATAAGCTTCTTAGAAGACATCTTGAAATAGCCATCAAAGAAAATCTCAGGACCTGAATATTTCATTACTCAATTTTACCAAACATATAAAAAACTGATAGCCTCAAAACTTCCAGAAATGTGAAAAGGATGGAATATTTCTAAAAATGTGTTGACTGTAGCAAGACCAACTCTTTCATTTAAGGCTTATTTTATCATGAGCGCATGAGTGTATTTATGTGCTTGTGTGTATTTATGTGCATTGTGTGCATGCAAAACTCAAAAAGGCCAGAAGAAGGAATCAGATCCCCTGGAATTGGAATTACAGATGGTTGTGAGCCACCCTGTGGAGTTGAGAACCCAATCCATGTCCTCTGTAAGAGCTGAGATTGTATCTACTATGAGTCAGTGCTCATAACTACTAAGTCATCTCTGCATAGAGGTTGGGGAGGGAAAATTGTAATAATGTTTATAGTAATAAATACCTATACCAGCCAAGAATTATGACTTTCAAATAAACATGAATACTCAAAATACTAGAAAAGAAAACAAAAATAAGCCAAAAATTAGCAGGGAAAAAAAGAGTGGAAACAAACAAAATTAAGACCAGGAAAATCATACAAACGATAACAAAAATTTTGACTAAGAAAAAGAGAAGACTTGAATAAGTAAAACCACAAATGATAGCATAGCACTAACAGAGATCAATACATTAGACAATCTAGAACAATCAGATAAATTCCTAGACACACATGATCTGACTACACTGCACCATAAGGAAAGAAATCTGAGCACAATTAAAAATTGCTTTAGCAGCAAAGTCGCTCCACAAGTAAAAGCCTAAGGTCTGATAACTCCATGACTCAACTTTAACAAACACAGAGAACTAATATCCTACAAGTTTTCAAACATTTGAATAGAAGACATACTCCAAAACTCTAAGAGAGGCCAGCATGACCATGACACCAAATTTCAGATCAGGATATTACAAGAAAAGAAAGTTAATAGTATTGATAAGCATAGATGTGAAAGTCCTCAAGGAAATATCAGTAAGTCTGTTTCAATAGCACACTGGGGAAATAGAGATTAGATAGATAGATAGATAGATAGATAGATAGATAGATAGATAGATAGATGATAGATAGATAGATAGATAGATAGATAGATAGATAGATAGATAGATAGATAGATTATAGATAGATAGATAGGTAGATAGATAGATAGATAGATAGATAGATAGATAGATAGATAGATACAGAGACATACAGAGAGAGACAGACAGAGACAGAGAAAGACACATAGATTGCTCAGAATTTTTTAATTTCTTAGAGGCAAATTCTTACATTTGTAAAAAACTTAATCTGTACAGTTGTTTATTGAGACAAAATTTGTATAGACTGAGATGCAACTATTTAAGTATACAAGTTCATGAATTTTAAGAAATGCTCACCTGGAACATTGTCTGCTCTTACAGAGGACTGTGGTTTGATTCCCAGAATCCACATGGCAGCTCACAACCACCTGTAACTCCAGTTTCAAAGTATCTGACACCCTCCTCTGACTTCCTTGGGCACCAAGCATGGACCTGGGTCACAAATATGTGTGCAAGCAAAATACCCATACACCTAAAATAAATTAACCAATTAATTAATCTTTAAAAGAGAAACACCCACGACCAATCCCTATGTAACCATGGCTATCATCCAGATGCAGAAGCCTCCTTTGCAGCCCTTGCATCAGGCTCCACCAAAGACATCACAGCCTCCTGTTGGCCACTGTCAGACTTCACACAAATGGGCTGAGGCAGGGAACACCTCACATCACCTGCAGCACACAGTCTATGAAGTTCATCCCTGCAACTGGGTTTGTTATGAATTCATAGTTCCTCTCTCTTCCCATCACAGTGACTACGGAATTAAATAGACTCACTTCTTAAGACAGTCCTCAAATTCAGGCATGGTAGCTCAAGCCTATAATGCCAGCATTCAAGAGGCTGAGGCAGGATTGCGAGCTTGAGGTCATCCTGAGCTACAGAGTGAAAGGCTAGATAAAAATAATTAATATAGAGCTGCAGAGATTAAAAGCATTGGCTGCTCTTGCAGACAACTGGCATTTAATTACAGCATCCACACAGCAGCCCACAACCATCTGTACTTCCAGTTCCAGAGGAATCTGACACCCCCTTCTCATCTTGGAAGGCACTACAGGCATTCATAGTGCACACATACAGGAAAATACCTGCACACATAAAATACAAATGAATATATTAGTACCAAATTCTGCGTTCTGTAAGGTGTAAGAAGAAAGAAATTCCAGTATCCTATAGGTTGTGCCTCCTCCCAGCGCTTTAGGAAGGATGGGTGCAAAGTGACTTCAGGGGAATGCACAAACAGCCCGCATTCCTGGGATCATTTCAAGTTGTTAAGTTAATAAAAGCTTAATTTACAGTGTGGACTGTTTTTTATATTTCCTTGTAGTTACAGAAATTATGTAACCCCAGTGCTCAGAGGAACTAGATGAGGATTATGTTTTTCTATTTAAGTCTTTGTCAAATAACAACAGAGCCACAGTTCTGTGTGCTTTCCCAAGCCGTTGTTGGGTTTTGCTTTGCTTTATTGCAGTTTCTGAAGGCTGCTTGCTTGTAGTTGTGAAAACAACAGAAGATTATCCAGACAGAGTGTTCCATATCTTCTTAATCCTTCTTCCCCGAACAGTAAACCCAATCACACTGGTCAGGATCTTCCTCCACCTCCTCTTCCTCTTCCTCACCCTTGTGCCTGGCATCTCAGTACACATGGGCCGAAGGCAGGAGGATTACGATTTGTATGACAGTCTTTGCTACAAAGTGAGGTCTTATCTCAAAACACAAACTAGTAAGAGCTGACAAAATGGCTCAAAGGTTGAGTACACTGACTGCCCTTCCAGAGGACCCTGGTTCAATTCCCAACACCTACATGGTGGCTAACAACCATGTATAACTCCAGTTCTGGGGAATCTAATGGCATCTTCTGGCCCTTAGAGGCACTACATGCACATGGTGCATGGCCATACACACAGAATAAAAATTGAAAAATAACAAATAAATCATTTACATGTAGGCTTTTGCGTGTCTAGTTCCTGTATATTAGCTACATTTGGACTTCATTTTTGTTTTGTGCCTTAACACAATCTGAACCCCTAACTTGATTTGCAAGTAAGAATTTTCAAGGGCCCTGCCAGCATCCACATGACACATTTCAAAACATGTCATGAACTAAAAGGACATATGCTTCAAAGTTAAGGCTTCTAATATGAATTCTGAGTGACCTCTCCTTAAATAACATATTAAATTGTGCATAGCGGTTTGTTGGGCCAGGCTTTGAGAAGAAAATGCCCACTTAGCTGCTTGAAACATGGACAGCAGGGTGTCGTTCCTAAGTGACTCTGAAGAAACTCCGAGAATGATTCAGTCCTTGGCAGACGCTGCCAAAACAAGGAGGTGAGCCCGTAAGGATGAGGAAAAGAATGTCCACTCCACACCAACCTACAGCTGACCTGCTGGTGCCGTGATTTAAAGGAATGTAAATGAGCAGAAGAACAGCAGGTTTGAGAGTGACAGCAAGGAGGGAATCAGGCTAGTGATAGGGGACTCAAAACAAGGCAGCCAGAAACAGGACAATCTCACATCCACAGGGAGCCCACTTTCAACAGTGATAGAGACCATGAGAAATGCGGCTACTCTCTATGCTCCCATTGGGCTCTGGCAAAGCCTCACCTCCCTCCAGCAGGGCTTGCCATGCCTCAGATACAGGTTGCTACCTCAGCTCCTGAGGCAGACAAGCATTTGTTGCGCCACGAATATCAGTGGCGGCCTGAGACCTTGTATCTCTACCCCCACCCTGAGTTCTGTCAACAAGAACCACAAATGGGTGTTCCTGATACCACAGACCAGCTTGACCAGAGTGAACCTGAGATACAGTTTAGTGAGAAACGGGGTGGAAATCTTAAGGCAAAACAAGCATACAGGGCTGGATTTTTAAGGGCTGGCATTGCTAGTGGTTGGTTGTGTAGTTTTGATCTTGGGTTCAGGACATCCCGCAGAAGAGAGAGCCCCCAGGTCCATGTGAACTTTATAGAAGCAACAACAAATGAGTTCCTGCATGGTGGACGTGCTTAAACTAACAAATGACGTGCTGCCCCCTGAAGTGCAGATTTAACTGGGCTTCCTCCATGTTACCCACCCCAATCAGCAAACAGCTCCCCAGCTCAGCTTTGTTTCTAATTTGTTCCCATGTGGCCACCAGCACTGCCTCCTGACACTCGAGGAACACTTGCCTGCTGTGGACTTTGGACAGCGAGCAGGTCCAGCTGACGGCTTGAAGCTTCAAGAGTGAACTTGAAGAAATACTCTGTTAACGCTTCTCCACTCTCACACCCGGCCCTTGAGCTGCTTCTAAATAGAATGTTCCTGCTGGTTATTCTGTGTTCCTTGTCTGCCGAGCACTGTTTTCCCACCTGAGCAGACATAAAGAGCACAGCATCCCAGGTAGAAAAGGTGAGATTTAAAAATGGCCTCCTGTCTTCTCCCATTCCAGGCTCCCTGCTTATTCTTTCCTTCCTGGACCCCAGGACCCTTTGTTGGCTGTAAAACAGCACCCATTATTTTTCAGCTGGAAGACACAAGCAGAGAAGGCACAGTGTGCCTTTCGCCCAATGCCCCTGTTTTGAGTGGACTAGGGGAGGAGATAGTACTGCTTTAAGAGATCTGTCCCGAGGTAGAAACACGCCTGGCATTCCTTCCGTCTGCTCACCCTTACTCCTTTGGCTATGGGAGTCCCCTTAACTACTGCTGGCATTTGCACAACCACACAGCTCCTGTCCTGTTCCAACTTTCTGCCTCACTCTGTGCACGCACTGATAATCTTTTATTATGTCATCATGCATTTTAGCGTGTGATGGCTATTATGTTTTAGAGCCCCCGTTTAGATTTATGGAGAGAATGAGAAAGCACTTTTTTTTTTGAAATGCAATCTAATTAATCTGAGTGCATTTGTATGCCTATTAAAATTCACCTGTCTGGGTTTTTCCATTTATCATGATTATACTGAGAAAGGGGCTGCCTCTGTGTTTAATACCAGATGATCTATCATCAGGATGCTTTTAGTAATGGTGCATGTCCAATGGACAGTTCTGTGTGACCAACCATACAGGCTCATATGCCGAGGATGCCTCAAAAATCTCCTTGTGTACAACAGACACAAGGACAGACTCATGGAGTTCCAGACAGGGAAAAGGGCTTGGTCCTTTAGGTGGCAGCAGGGGGAATACTGTGCTTCAGGGCAGACCCTGGGATGAGAAAGCTGACTCCACAGAAATTCAGTCTCTAGCTGACCACTCACAAAGAACTAGAGTGCTGAGCCCACTTGAAAGACACAGGGGAGTTGGGTGTCCAGTGGAATTTATCTGTTTGCTTCTGCCCAATCCTCTGGCAAGTTAGAGACGTATCTGGGGTGGGCAGCCTCATCACGTGTCTGCATCCCTTCTCTCCTGCAGGGCAAAAGTCTACATTTTCAGCAGCTTTAACTTCAAAAGTTTGCACATGGCTTCTTACACCATCACCCCACTGAGCCCTCTATAGATTAACTCCAATGAAAATCCCAGACTCCTCTGAACTGGAGATGCATTGGCCAAAAGAATCTCAACTTCAACTGTGACCTCCGCCTAGTATGACTCCAGAGGACAAAATACTCAACTCTTAAAGCAAGTTCATGACAATTTCCACAGACACCGTGAGTCCCTATGGGACAATGAAATTTACAAAGAGATGCAGAAAGTGTACAAGCTCCTCTTGTGTTTAAGATAATGGAGGATCAGATTAGGATGATGTAGGCAAGAAAAGACTTTGAGTAATGCAGTCATCAGAAGGAGAAAGTCAGCCGGATGCTAATGGATCTTTAGCACTTGCTGGTGTGTGTGTGTGTGTGTGTGTGTTAACTTAATAAAAATAAGTAAATCGTTTGCTAGAGTTGCATACACATGGGAAGCCCTGAAAGTGGTCTGTGGTGATTAAAGTTTAAGAAACTGCAATCTGATGAAGAAAGCTCTTGTTGTGACCTTGAATCCATCCTTGGGCTGTCTACCCAGAGTTGGCAAGAGCTTGTTGGAGGTGGGAAGAGCAAGGAATGATGAGAAGTGCCCCATCTGAGCCCCAGAACTGAAAGACATCCTCTCAAATCAGAACAGGCAGGCCTGCAAAGTTTCCATGTGTTGGGGATGACAACGACGGCGCGTGAAGCTGGTTGATGAGAGGGGTGGACCTGAGTGGGCTCCTGGACAGGTAGAAGGCAAGAGGTGCCATCCTCATAGCTGCTACTTTATAAAATGATTTCTTTGAAAA
Organism: Chionomys nivalis; assembly: GCF_950005125.1. Lineage (NCBI taxonomy): Eukaryota > Metazoa > Chordata > Mammalia > Rodentia > Cricetidae > Chionomys > Chionomys nivalis. The sequence continues at coordinate 91,258,564 of NC_080087.1, forward strand.
ATGCCTGAAAGTCAGGTGCTAGAGAGATTGTTCAGTGGTTAAGGACACTTGCGACTCTTTCAGAGAACCAGAATTTGATTCCCAGCGCCCACGTGGAAGATCACAACTATTTAACTCCAGTTCCCAGGGATCTGATGACCTCTTCTGGCCTCTGAAGGTACTGCACTCACATACATGCATGCAGGCAAAGCACCCATAGACAGAAAAGGAAAGGAAAGGAAAGGAAAGGAAAGGAAAGGAAAGGAAAGGAAAGGAAAGGAAAGGAAAGGAAAGGAAAGGAAAGAAAAGGAAAGGAAAGGAAAGAAAAGAAAGAAAGAAAAGTGGTTGAAAGTCAAACAAGAAGCAGGTGTAGTGACTCATACTATTAATCCCAGCATTCAGGGAGGAGAGGCAGGTGGATCTCTGTGAGTTCCAGCCTCTTTTACAAAGTGAATTCCAGACCAATAAGGACTATATTTAAAAAAAAAAAATCAAAGAAATTCTTTACAATTTAAAGATCAAATAAAAATAGATTGCTATCAGCTTTTTAAAAATAATATTTGTGAAAATCAATATTGTGGTGATGGGCAGTTGAATGATATGGACAGCAAAATTTTCTTGAATTTGAAACGAGTGTCTTCACATTTACAAGTTTACCAACAGTCAGTCAACACTAGGGCTCTGTGTCTTTGAGCATTGACTAACCCTGGATCCAGGGTATCAAATCCAAGCACTGTATGTAGTTCAGGACTTTAGACAGAGCCAGCCTGAAGCAGGAAACAGAGCTGCTCATGTGTAAGGATCGCAATGATTATTTGAGGCCATTATATGTTAACCAGCTTACCCTTTAGTATGGTGCCTGTGATTCAAAAGTAAGTATTTGTGACCTTGAATTGAGATATAGTCTCCCTACCCTCCAAATGCTTATTTTATCTTTTTAATATTTTAGATAGGGTCTTTCTATAAAATCCAGCCCGGCCTTGAAATTATCATCCGTTTTTTTCTGCCCTCTGCAACAACACCCTTGACCCTTTCAAATTCTTTCCCAGCTCTCACCAAGGAGTCACCCGGATATTTGGTTGCTTTACCCATTATCCCATCCAACTCCCTACACTGTCGCCTGGGTTGGCAACAAAGACTCTGATTTCTTCATCCTGACCCGTCGCCCCAGAAAGACACCGGAAGGGTGGCTGGGAGATCTACCTCCAGAAGATCTTGAGAAAATCAAGTGCCATCATTATGATTTCCGTGCTGTTTGGCTGGACTGTAAACCACGGCTTCACCAATGGGAGAAATTTGGCTACAAATAAATAAGCATGTGTTTTTTGGACAGATGTCAGGCCAGCTCCGGCTGTTAAGGGATGCCCTCACGACAAAGACAGACACAGCACAGGAAGGTGAAGTGATGCCTGCAGCCCAGCATCTTCTGCTCCACCACAGCCAGCAGTCTGGAACCTTTGCCATATTTGGAAATACATTTCCCCAACCAACGCAGACAGCTTAATGAAGCAATATTTATGGAGCCGATACCATGGGGGATGGCTGTTCCTTTTCTCCATCTTCTATTTTTAATATTTGATCTGGCAAACGTATTATTAAAGGAATATTTCAAGTCTGATTACTCTTCTATTTGACTGTGTGTGTTATTCATGCACTCTGGGTGTCAGGGGAAATTACGCCTGGTTTGAGAGTTTTTATTATGTCACTCTTTCAAAGAGCCCTTTGCTCTGGTATAATCACCATTGCTATGCAAAACTCTGGGCCCATGGTCCACCTGAGGCACCTTGTTGTGGCCTCTTCCTATTTTTCTGTTCCCTATGACTCCCTGTGGATCAGGAACTTTCCTCTGGAGCAGGGACTCCCTGGCTGTGTGAAAAGTCACTTTGCTTTGCTGGCTGCTGTTCATTGAGCTGCGGCCCCTCCTGCTAAGCCCAATAGAGAGAAGATCACACTGGTATGGCCTGTCCTTGACTGAGAGCCTTGGTCCAGCCTGAGGTTTACTACTCTGGGAGGGAGTCTCAAGTCTTTACATTTCCTTTCTCTAGGCTCTAGATACACCTTGAGGCACCTGGAAGAATCTACCTCCTTTGGACAACAAGTCCTAGTTCTAACTTGGCTTTTAAAGGCTATAGAGACCCAAGAGTAAAGGTTCTGTCTCAACCGGGGACAGACGCTGAGGTCAAGCCAGACTCACCTCCCGTTGGCCCACTGAAGGGTATGGTCTAACTCATCACCAACTTGGTTTACAAATCACACTAGTTTCATTCTTTGTTGTTGTTGTTTGTTTGTTTGTCTTGATCAATTATTTGTTATTTGCTTTTCTTATGAGAACCAGATGGCAAACGCTTTTTTCCGTGCGGCAGTGCAGTCCCTGCTATATATACAGCTGAGCCACTGTGACACCGAAGAAACCACAGCAGACACCGAGTCCTGTGACGAAGAGCATAAACTTAGTGTGAAGAGATAGGCAGTGAGGGAGATTCCTGCTTCAGACTGTCTCTGAATTAGGCACATATTCTGAAAGCAAAAAGGGAAAACAGTCTCTAAAGTTTTCTCTCTGCATGGCATGATACACTGTGATCAGCATTCAGGAAGTTGAGGCAGGAGAATCTCCAATTCAAGGACTTTTTCAGCTACATTGAAAGGTTTGGTTGAAACAAAAGAGCAAGGGCAGGAATGGGAAGGGTAGGGGAAGGGAAAAGTCTCAAACATCTCCCCTTGATAAAGTTAGAGACTTAGTTTGTGCTCATACTTTTCCCCTAATACATTAAAAATATTTAATTGGCATTTTTAAGAAAGTTTTCTTATTTTTCTCCTCCATCTCCCTGGGAAATGCTAGGTCAGATGACTACAGAGTCAATGCGAAACCAACCAGTGGCCTGAGCATTTCATTGCTCTTGAGTTTTATCTGACAAAATCAGAGAGCAGGGAGTGACTCAAAGCCTAGACCTGGTCCCAAGCTTCCCCCGTTTCTGGGGAGCCCAGCCCAGCTTCTAGGCAGTAATAACAATTTCACTCTCCTTGCCCGGATGTCCCCTGGCAAGCAGACAGGGCCACTGTCAGAACACACATCTTTGCAGAACCATCACATGATTAAGAAGTGAGAGATAATAGAGATGAAGCCATCGAAAAGAAAAATACAATGGAGAAAAATGAGCGGGGTGAGAGGACAGAGAAGTCTGGGCTCCTTAGACAACATGGTGAAGAAAGGCCTCTCTAAGGGAGGGCCCCCAAGGTAGGATTAGGATTAGGAGCACAAGCAAGAACAAGCTATGTAAAAGGCAGGAAAGAGTGGGCACAAGGGTGGCAACTGTGGGCACAGGTAAGGATTGTCTAGCCATGGCCAAGATGCCAGTCATAGCCAGGAGAGCATCCAAGAAAGCCTGAGTCAGGATAGAGAGGGTAGGAAGGGAAGTGGCAAGTCCACCATGCTAGTGCTCGGACGAGGGAGGCTTGGCCAACTGAGAGGCCTCATCACTACACTCTCCTCCTACCTCCTTTGGAAGCTGCCATCAAAACACGCACTGTTTGTCCTGGGGATTGTGGATTCATTGCCTCTATCCCTGTCTTCTTATACATTTGCTCAATCCTATTTCCCAACCCTTGAATTACACACAAAGTTGTGTGAACTCTCAGTACAGCAAACGTATGACCATAGATGGATAGCTAATGAAATCCCCCTGCTGGCCAGCGGCAGGCAGGACCTGCCTAATGAAATCTTCGGCAGGGATTAGATCATCTTCTTTGGCAGGCAGTCCGACTTAACATCCAGTCATCACCCGAGTGTAATTCTTCCAACTTGAAGCCCTACAGATATTTTTGATTTCCCAACAGCTGCCATTATACAAATTTAAATGCAAAATGGACAATACGCCAAAACAGATGTTCTAGGAAATCTGATTAATTCCAAAGAGTTGGGGAAGGCTGGAAGGCTGCCTCCCTCAGCACATTCTTGAGCAGAGCCGCTTGCATGTTACCTTGGTGTGTTTGGATGCAGCTTTATTACGTTTCACAACATCCGCTTGGTTCTAATGCCAGAAAACCAAATGCTGCAGAAATGAACATTGATGCATTACATCCTTAAATGCACCATGAGCTCTTTGTGGGAGCCAAGGCGCTCTATAAATATTCCTTGTTTATCTACCTCATGGTAGCACCAGTCAAACCGTAGCCATTTACCCAGTCCTAGACTCTGGTGGAGCCTGTGTGGTCCAAGTGGAGAAAGCTGTGACGGTAGCTTACTAGACAATTGTACTCATGCCTATATGATTTAATTCTCATCTGTAAGATGGGCATGCCAGTAGGCCATGTGGAGATCTAGGATGATAATGGGGATCCTCTGGACAGTGGACAGTACACAGACAAGGACATCATGGTCTCCTTTGTGGCCACATCCCGTACCCACATGCTTTCTATGTGAACTTCTCCCAAGCTTCATGAAGGTCTACCTTTCTAGGATTTCCCATCCTAGATGGGAAAAGGGAGACAAGTCATGAACTCTACCCTCAAATTCATCAGGAGGAGGAGGCCATGTGTATGTTAGTTGGATTTACACTGCTGTGATAAAAATATCCAAGAAAAGAAAAATGAAAGAAGAAATACTCATTTTGGTTCACAGTGTTGGCTCCAGAGGCCTTAAGTGAGATAGGACATCATGGCAAATGGCATGGAGTACGGCTGTCTACTTTGTGACAGTCAGACATCAGAGAAACAAACAAGGATGAGATCTGGGACAAGATCTCCCTTCAAACGCACACACCAGCCACCTCCTGATCTCTACTTGACCCTACCATCATTGCCCCCAGGAAAGAAAGACCTGGTTCTTAGGTACCCTACCTATGTAGTTCTAGGCTTCTTTCTCATAAGGGGACTCTGAGAAACACCCAGAAGCTGCCTACAAGCATGAATACTACAGGAACGGCATGATGAGATTGCCAACTTACATCATTCTCAGGTGCTGTGTAGCCAAGGCCTTCCACCCTCACAGTCCTGGATTGACCACAGGTAATAGTGTTGCTCTATGTATCCTTGAACAGAATCCTGATCACGTTGTGCCTCAGTTTTAATTTCCATATGGTGAGTTCAAACACAATGCCACACACTATGATGCTCTGCACGCATACATGCGCGCGCACACACATACACACACACACACACACACAACACGGCACGAAAGAGAGAGGGAGCAGTGTTTGACAAATGAGCCAATATAGTCTCAGAAGGTTGGGTCTATGGGCACAGACTATCTGATTTGTATGTCCCTGAGCACTGCAACCTCTATTCTCTGCTCATTGCTATATCCTGGCACCTGCAGAAAGTCCAGTGCCCACTTACTGACTTGATAGTGGCATAGCACACCATAATTCACATTAACAGTAGTGACCTTGACTCTTCTATCTAGCATGCTTTCCCTTTGCCTGGTGCCAGCTCACTGTCCCCAATGTAGAGGCCTGCATAGGACATGGATCTGCAGCAACCCTCCCAACCCATGTCTCTCTCTAGCCTATCACCTAGTTTTATAGTCTTAATAACAGAACTTCCCACTAATGACTCTTTATGCAGTTTCGTGTTTCTGGTTGGCACTGAACTCCAGAAGGGAAGTAGGCCCATGACACTCAGGACCATAGGAGATATCACCCCTATAATTCCTCCTTCAGTTTTGCAGTCCCTATAAAAACTGCTTGGGAAACTATAGGTTGCTCAGTGAGAAGTGCAGTTAGCTTGCTGAACTTAGTACCTCACTGTTTGAGGAGGCTAAGTTCAGAGCCAGGGCCCTCCAATTCTAGGCAGACAGCTGTAGTAACTGAGAGGTTGTCGGAAAGCTCCTTAAGAATGGAATTCATGGAACTGAAGAGTAGAGAAAACACATCTGGGCAATGATTAACTGCATGTGCTAGGACCCCATGGAATATCTACCTGTAGCTTAACTTCTTGCATCAGTCTTCACGGAACGAGTTAAACTGCAGTAACAAACATCCCAACATCTTCAGGGTATACCTAACTACAGAAATTCCAAAATGAAGGGTTTTTTTGTTTTTGTTTTTTGTTTTGGTTGTTGTTGCTTTTTTGTTTTTTCCCTGTGTGTCCCATGAGGTTTATCTGAAGGACTCTGGTTCTTGTTAAGCTCTGGAGTTCAGGGTAACAGAGGAATTGGAGAACCATCTTCACACTGGACAGGACTCAGCAAGGCATGTTTTGGTTTTGAAGCTCCTCTTGAAAGTCCCCTGCAACTCATGGACCAGAACCAGTCACGGGGACTTCTCCACCCTGCCAAGTGTTCAAGGAGCAGGAAATGGGTCACACTTGGTTGTGTCACAGACAATCCTCACCCTTTCTATGTCACTGGATTGGAGAATCTGGGAAGAAGGTGACAAGAGTAAATGTCATTGAGGGCATGTGCTGTGGGACAGAGTGTCCCACACACTTACACACAATAACTCCATCATTGTCAGTCCACATAGACTCCTCCCAGGCACTGCACGCTGAGGCAGGAGCGTTTTCTTCTCCCTCTCTCCCAACCCATAGTGGACTCCAACCATGAGGCCTAGCTTCTCTGGGCTCCCCTCCCCCATTTTTAAGGCTAGAACTGTAATTCCTACTCTGCTCCCTCTCTCAGTCAGAAATGCATTCCACCTAGAGGGTCTTCCGGGAACCTTCCCACCACAAGGCAGTGGGGCTGAGAGAAACACCCTGGATTTCATTCTACATTGAGAGAAGGAGATGTGGGGATACTTTGCCTGATGAATGGGGAACTGCATCTTACCAACACTATGTACGAATGTCAGAATTTCAGAAGGTTAAGGGATGGACAGACCACTGAAAGCTCTCTTTGTGTTTCGTCAAGTCAGTAATTATTTATATCACCGTCATTTCACAACAGAGAGGGCAACATAAGGCCAAAGGCACAGAGAAGGTATAATTTCAGTATAAAGGAAAAAGTACCCTCTAAATTAAATAAGTATAACTGTACACAATATCAGTCATGTCTGTTTTTCTCACTTCACTGAAAATCAGAGCAAAAGTCAGCGCAGGACAGCACCAGGTCCTGAGAGCTGGCAGTCTCGCCCCAGATGGCAGACTTTGTAGTCCCAGCTAATGAGTTCGCCTTTGGTAAGGAGGCAGCTGGTGTCAGCCATGAGTGACTGACGAGGCACTACAGGTGGAAGATCAGAGGCAGGTTCCGCATAAATCACCCGCGAACCCTCTCACCCATACCGTGCCACCCTCCCAGAGCTGGCTTAGCTTCAGGATGCTTCATCATCTCCTGTGTCGCTCAGACACAGGAACAAACACCAAAGGAAGCGTAAGAGGAAAGATAGGGATTTTTGGCTATGGTTTCAGAGATTTGCAACCGGCATTGGCTGGCTCCCTTGCTTCTGGGCCATGGTGAAGCAGAGCATCATGGTAGAATGACAGGAATGCTTCTCTTGCGGAAGTCAGGAAGCAGAGGCAGGAAGGAAGAGGCGAGATAAATGGCTCAGAGTCTTGCTGATAGGAACCGTCTTCCTCCAACGAAATTTCAACTTCCACAGTCCCACCCAGCCCAGTAGTCTACTCAGATATTGAATCTGTCTATTAACCCACTGATTGGGTTAAATCCCTTGGGACTTAACTGTCTCCGGCAATGCCATCACAGACACAGCACATACAGAGATGGGCTTCAGAACCTGCCTAGGCCACTCTCAGTCCAGTCAAGCTGATTCAAGCTTGGCTATCACAATTTCCTCAGGCATCTCTTCTCTGCCTACACTGAGATTCCAGGCTCTGGGTTCTCCTGGGATCCTTGGACTGGAGGTATACATAGCCTTCTTCATGGACAGTAGTAGCACTTTCTTTAAAGAACTTCCCCCAAGTCCCTTCTCCTTGATCATCTGCTCTTGATTAAAAGGCCATGAAGAATTGATTTATCAAAACTTTAATAGTCGGATGCAGAAGACATGTGCGTAATTTAATGACAGCTCCAGACCCATCTCTCATGGTAACAGTTGTCCCATCTGCCACTTTGATGACAGAGGGGAAGCAAACGAGTCCTGCTCTCACTGGGCTGATCGTCTCAAGGTCAGCTTTCTGATTTCTGCTTCTTTCAGGCTTGGACTAGACCTGTACGGTTAGTATGCACCATGCTAGAGTTTGCAGGAGAAGCCTGTGAAGTTAGGGTTTTTTGCTGGGAACTGGGGATGAAGGCAGGGCTGAGCATGCTGTGATATCAGCTATATTGGCATCCTTGCATTAATCAGCATATTTGATAATAAGTTCCAGACTCTCCACTCCCTCGGCCCAAGCAATGGTGGGACGCTTCTGACTTCTGCAAATGAAGAGGCTGCTATGAACACAATAAGCTTCCTATTTCTACTTCTAGCTACAGAAAATGCTGACTTGACTTGGACGGGGCACCATCTCTGGAGTACTCAATAGTTACTGGTTGCAGACACTATGGTGGGATCAAAACAGATATAAATAAAACATGTTATCTTTTCTCAAAGAGTGCACAATCTTGTTTGGAAAAAAAGCACCAGAAGGTAACTGAGAATGTTGTGAGTAACCTGTGCTCAGTGCAACTCTCTCAGAACCCGGGGTTCATTACACAGCACAGGATTACAATCAACTCATTTTTGCTCCTGGCTATAGCTTCTTCAAGTCTCTGGCCTACATGAGCTTGTCCCGGAAGCATGGTGAAGAACCCAGCGTCCTGCCCATCTGCGAGATCTGCATTTGAACCCTGGTTCTGCCATTCATGAAGTCTGAGATCTTCCACAAGTATGATGATTAATCTTGACTGTCAACTTGATTGTAATGAGAAATGCCTAGGGGGTTGGTAAAGTGCGTCCATGAGTGCGTCTGTGAGGGCATTTAAAGAAATAATTAGATCATGAGGGCTTTGACTTAAGAATGGATTCGTCCCTGGATGGACTCATCATAGGATGGCGTTATTGGGAGGTGGTGAAAGTGGGAGTCAAGACGTTGGGAGGAAGTGGGTCACTGGTGGGGAGGCTCCTTGGTTCCATGCCTCTTTTTAGTCTTTTTCTCCGTTCCCCTCTGTCTTCTGTCTCCCAGGATGTATCCTCCACACACTCCTGCCACCATGCTGTTCTGTTCAAGTGCTTGAAGCAAGGTCATCCATAGACTGAATCCTCTGAAGCCATGAGCCAAGGGAATCCTGGTTCAAATTCTTTCTGTTGCATATCTAGTCACAGTGATTGTTCTAGATTCTTTCTGTTTCTGCAACAAAACACTAACCCAAACAACTTGAGGAGGAAAGAGTTTATTTTAACTTACAAGTTATAGTACTCCGTGGAGGGATGCCAAGGCAGGAACTCGAGGTAGGAGCTTGCAGCAGAAACCACAGAGGAACACTGCTTACTGACTCATTCCCCAGCTCACAGTTGGCTGCTTTTCTTCCAGACCACCCAGGTCTGCCTGCCTAAGGACAGTATCACCCACAGTGGGCTGAGCCCTGCTACATCAATTAGTAAACAAGAAAATGCCACCAAAGATGTATCCACAGGCAAACCCAGCTGAGGCAGTTTCTTTAACTGAAGTGTTCCCTCTTGCCAGAGTGTCAAGTCAGTGACAAAATTAGCCTGGATGGTAAGGAAAAGAGTGAATGCAAAAATCGGTCAACTTCTCCACTCCTTTGCAATGGGAGACTCTTCTCTGCTAGCTGCTGGATGGTTGGTGGGGTTCGCAGCCATCCTCCTTAGGGGCTTGTGACTGTTAATCATCCACAAATCCAGGCAAAATGAAGATAGTACGCCACCAAGCAGGACTCTCAGGGAGGACCTCCACTCAGGACAGAAAGGAACCTGGTGTTTCTTAGCAACTGAGGCCAGAAGTCTCATTGCTGAGGAAGACTGTCAATGAGCACAGGAAAGGGAAGGGGAAGTGGCTTAAAGAGGTCTCAAAACCAGGTTCAGAAACAAAATGTGGAGTTTTCAGCCAAAAAAAAAAAAATGGCAAGAGATGGTTGAAGTTTCGGGGGAGGAGTTTCATTTGGAGACAGGATTTCACAGCCAAGCCAAGGAACCTTGTGCAAAGGCTGCTAACACCAGGGCTGGAGAGATAGTGGAAAGCAGCTATTCCTCTCGCAGAGAATGAGAGTTCAGTGCCCAGCAGCCACGTTGGGCAGCTCACAAACTCTTGTCACTCCAGGGGATTGAACACTCTTCTGTCCTCTGCAGGTACCCATGTGCACTTACACAGACACACAAACAAACTAACTAACAAATTGAAGACTACTTATTCAGTGCTACAAATAGCTTGCCCATGGGATGTTACTCATCAGGGACCATCATTCTGTAAAAGGAGGAAAAATGACCATCAAATCCCACCCACCATGGACCTGAAGGAACACCACAGACATTGAATTCATACACCCACAGCGAGCCACATCACAGTGCTGTGAAAAATCAAAGCAAAGCCTGGAGAAAACATATTGAAATCTAGTTTATTGTGGATTATTCATGCTTCTAAAATACCATTTTCATCCTGTACTTGACCAACAGGACAAAAACCCACTTTTCTAGGCTGGCATTTAAGATCCTCTCCTGATTATGAATAAATCTTTCACAGAAAAAGGCTCAGTCATGCTTCCTTAACCACCTCTCTCTGAGGGGATAGGGACATTACCCAACTTAACTTCCTCTAAGATCAGCATGACATTTATTTTAATATTAGGAGATATTTTGTAATGCTTTGACTAAAAAAAAAAGATTGTATGGTATGTCTGTAAGTCTCAGGAGCCTGGGGCAGGAGGATTGTGAGTCTGAGGTCAGCCTGGGCTACTATGATGCTCTGATTGATAAAGGCCTCCCAGGGAGTGGTGCTGTTTGGTGAAGTTATGAAACTTTTAGGATGAGGAGCTTTGTTGAGGGATCATGTAAGTAGGGGCTTTGGCTTTGGCATACTTTGAGAGTTTATAGCCATATTCCTCTTCCGGGTCATTCAGCTTCCTATGTGTGGATAAAGATATGATATTTCAGCTTCTTGCTCCCAACTCCACGCCTGTCTGCTGCCCTCGTGGATTCTCTCTCTAGATCTACAAGCTCAAATAAACGTTTTTTTTCTGGTAGTTGCTTTTGCTCTTGGTATTTGTGTTAGTCAGGGTTATCACACCACAGAAAGTGATTCATAAGACCTTATCTCAAAAAGACTAAGGAGGATGAGGAGAGGTAGACAAGAGAGAGAGAGAGAGAAAGATGAAGACAGTTGCCTTGCTGAATCTTTAGTGAGGCCAAGTGTGTGACCAGCTCCACTGCGACCCCTGGATCCAGTTAGTATAATTTTCCTGATTAAATCAGCTTGGGCAATTGTTTTTGTTCTCCACCCCAGATTATCCCAAAGATGAATTCCAGCCATCTCAGGGGCACTCTGAGTCTGGAGAATACCCAACAGAATAGGAAACGAGTATCTGCAAGCTCTCAGCCATCCCGAAATGTTTCCTCCATTTGTGTCCTGCCCGGACACCCCCAAGTGGTCCCCCTAACAACTTGGGATAGCACTGTTGAAAGAATGAGACATGGTCTGTGGTCAGCCCATGATGTCAGACAGCCAAGGAAAGGTGCAGAGGACTCTTCTCATTGGCCCCTTTATTAACGCCAGACTTTATTGTTAGCGTTCTCTCTGTCATTACAAGGCACATCTGTGTGTGCTCTCGTCCAATAAACAGGCACGGTTTATTTCTTGGGCCAGTGTTTCTTTGGTTTACTGTTTTGGCTTTGGGTTTGTTTCCTGTGTAAGTCTCAGCTCATCAGTTTGCCTCGTGTTACCCTCCTCATGTCCGCTGACTGCCCTTCTCCAGTCTCTACTCTTTGATGTCTATTTGTCCAGAGTCCTCTAACTTGAAGAAATCACTCTCCCTGACAATCCAGACCAGTTTTTTCATGTGACAGAGCTGTCTTGGAGGTGTGTTTTACAGCATTAATTCTTGAGCGACCCTGTTCCAGAATCCCGCAGCCAAGTGACCCTGAACTCTTGATCCAGATGCTCTAGCCTCAGAAACTCCAAGGATAATAAATGTTGACAAGTTGTTTTAAGCCATTAGCTTTGGTGCCGTGTGTTCTGCATCAAGAGATAATTAATACAAAGGAGATAGTCTCCTGCAGCTAAGTCCCTCTCACGCGCTTTTCTTTGCACATTAAAACAAAATCCTTCTGTTATAAATACCAGGGTTGACTTCAGTAGGGCACTGAGCTTGAGGTTCAATTGTACCCTAACTCAGTGACCACATAGTCTGTCAGTGCCGTGACCCAGTTTTGGTCCAGGTGACCCAAATATATCCACATGCCCACAGCCTTTAGTAGAACAATGTCTGGTTGAGCACGGGTAGCCACCAGTATACTGTTCACCAGTCAGTCACAAGAACATGACTGAACCCGAGACATGTCCCTGTCACCAGTTCTACGACCATCAATACTAAAGCAGCCCCAAGCATCTTTTTGTGAGAGTAATTTCCCTCTTGTGTAGGATCAGGGTCCAGTCTGTGGCCTGTGGTCAGAAACATAGCAAGAGACTTGTGCTGGCAGGTGGGGCTATTGCCAATGACACCTGCTGGCTTCCCTCAGGCATGGCTAGGCCAGAGTGTATAATGTTGCATTGTTCCCTATTGAGTCAGGCTCATGATGCCAAGTACTGGGGAGTGAGAGGGCTCACATTTGTGTTCAGCACATGCTTCCAGCCAAGAGTGCTGGAGGCAGCCCAGCCTCTCATCCTCATGGGCAATGATAGATCCATCTTGTAAGCACTACGCATGGAGTCCACACTGCCAGGGCTGCCAGCCAGCTCTTGATGGGCCCTTATGGAACTCCTCTTATAGGGGAAAGACAATCAAGTCAACGCAACTTAGCAAACATTCACGAACAGGCCATTAGCGTGGCTCCTGCTTTGCAAAGCTCACCTCTAGCAAGTAGAGAAATGCAGAGTGACCAGTAAGACATGGGCAAGACTCAACAAAATGGCCAGAGCCCCTGCCTCTTCTAAGCACTAGCAACTGCGAGTAGAAACATGAAAAAAAAAATCCTGTGAAATGGTTTACATCTGGACTGGCTCTGAAGAGGATATAAAGAAAGGCTTTTAGTGAGGGGCCATGACAGATGCTGTCATGGAGATACAGAAGAGCAGCATATACCGAAAGTCTATGTCCATAATGTTGTATGGCATTAGTTATATTCATTATCTGGTACTATAACGTTGTGAGAAAAAAAAAAAAACAACTCTAAGACATTGTCAACTACACCAGCAAGTATCTGCTTCTTGTTCACAAGTTTGATGGCTGACTAAGGCACTGCTGATCTAGATGGTTGATCAAGGGCAAATGTTCTCATGGCTCTCCTAGCAGCCTCTGGAGAACCCTTCTCAAAATAGAAACTACAAGACAAGAGTGTAAACATCCTCTGGAGTGTGTGATGGATCTTATGCCTGCTCGTAATCCATTGGTTATAGAAATTGTATGGCTCAGGTCAAAGTCAAAGGGGCAGGGAGGTATGTTCCATTCACAGTGGGCTATGGAAGAGATAAAGAATGAGAAAAAAATTATAAAAACATATAATTGAATCTTCTGTGGTCAAGAACAAGCCCTAGGAGATATGAAGGAAGGTCTATAGAAAAAGACTACAAAGGTTCAATGACTAACTAGAACTTCAACGTTGTAGAGAATTGAAATTTTGCATGTCTAGCCCTAGAGCGTATTGGGATATCTTTAGCCTTCTCAGTAGCCATTCATTGCCTACCACTGCATGTGACCCAATACCCTTGTGACTCCCACGTAAATCCCTTAGAAGTATGATGGATTTTATACCAACTCAAAAGCTAAGAATGCCATTGAGTAGCATTTTAATCCAAGCAGGATGTTCCTCACTTTTCTATGACTCTCCTGTCTGAGGGGGATACTCATGAGTTTAAATATAGTTTGCACTTCTACCCCACCAGCAAGCCGTGATAATAGTTTCCATAATGCAAGGCCTCTTTTCACCATGTCCCCTCACTCCTAACTCCTCAGCCTTGGTCCTCTATGTGCTCAGGGGCCAGTTACTCAATCAGGATGGCAGAATTCCTTTCCTTTTGCCCTCTAGGGTGAAAGCTTCACGCTGCCTACGAAGTTTGTGGTTGGTGGACCCAGACTTCTGCTTTTCTTTGAGAGAGCACAGCAATCCTGCGAAACTCAGAATCTGGTCCAGCCACTCAGACCTGTAGCCAAGCATTCACATGATCAGAATATAGTGGTATATTATTTGTGTTTTAATAAATAAAAGTTGCCTGAAGGCCAGAGAGTAAAACAGCTACACTGATCAGTCTTATAGACCTAGGCAGTGGTGATGCACACTTTCAATCCTAGTAGCCACACTTGTTCACCACAGAAACCAGGCGGTGGTGGCGCACACCTTTAATCCTAGCACTAGGAAGGCAGAAGCAGGTGGATCTCTGTGAGTTCAAGTCCAGCCTGGTCTACAGAGTAAGATCCATGACAGCCAAAAATAAACAGAGAAACTCTGTCTCAAAAAAACTAAAAATTCAAAATAAAAGAAATAGAGTAAAAATAAAAGCCACTTAAAGATGGAAAATACACAGAGAATCTGGATACTCAGAGAATATGTTGTTGTGTTGTCTTTGAAATTGTTTGACTGTTGAAAAAGGAGGAACAGCTGCTAAAAGACATTCGATTGTAAATGCTGCTGGATTAATCCAACCTATATATTTTGAAAATGCCTTGACTCCAAAATTTAAGTCAAAATATATGTTATTTTGGAGAAGAGATTTTGTTCTTGTTTCCACAGGAAATGAGAGGTTGTGGATTCATTCTGGGTTAAGAATAATAAAATTTGATCAAGTAAACCCCTTGAAAAATCTCCATGGGAACAGATGGCCCAGATGATCTAATGTTTCAGAGCAACTCGGTTGCAATTTCTTCTGAGTTCTGCATCCAGAACAGCTTCAAGGCTGCTGGCTGAGATCATCAAGCCTCCAGGCAGGACTTGACCATAATCCTAAATTTTCTTTGGGTCCCCATAAGATTACCAGCACCTCAATCCACAAGAAGTAGCATAGAAAATTATGCCCACATTTTCAAAATAATGGATTATGGATGTTTGTCTTTGTTTAAAGTATTGGTTACAAGTTATTATATATAATAGTCAAGGAAAAAAGGTAAACAAAGAAAGTTGTAAGAGTTCTTGTCTTGAAAAAAAGGGGAGGAAATTCTGTGTGATAATGCTCTCATGCACTGTAAAGATTTGTCGCTCTTATTGGTTTAATAAAACACTGATTGGCCAGTAGCCAGGCAGGAATTAAGGGTAGAGAAACCAGACTAAGAAAATTCTGGGAATAGGAAAGGCATAGACACAATAGTCTTCCAGAAGCAGAAGAAGCAAGATGAGAATGCCTTACTGAGAAAAGGTACCAAGCCACATGACTAAACATCGATAAGAATTATGGGTTAATTTAAGTTGTAAGAGGTAGTTAGTAATAATCCTGAAGAATAGGCCAAACAGTTTATAATTAATATAAGCATCTGTGTGGTTGTTTGGGACTAAATGGCTGCGGGACTGGGTGAGGCAGAAACTTCTGTCTTCCTAGAGAGGAATATAAGACAGGAGTAGACCAGTCTCAGTGGTCTCATTCCGAGGATTCATGGAGGCAGGATCACCATTTCAGCCTGAGGTACATGTAAGAACCAGTGGCTGACTGCTTTGTTTTTCTGATCTTCAGCTTGAACCCCATTATCTGTCTCTGGGTTTTTATTATTCATAATACATTGGAGTTTTTTCTTCCTTTCTAAGAGGCACCCAGTCTAAATGGCAGAAAAGGAATACCAGACCCCCAGCACCCATCTCAAAATACAAGATCTCTCCCCCTAGGACTGCCTCTGCCTGCCAAGCTTTAGCAATGAGTCAAACTCAACTGGCACTTGTGCTAATGAACTTGGATGTGTCTGAGTCCATTTAATGACATTTAATTATGCACTGCTTCCCCTGACAGGTTCAGGAAGATCTACACTGACGACTGACCTGTCGGGCTGTATCGTATATATGTCTATGCAGACCTCAGGCTGCTCACTGGAAATTACACTTTTGCCTGGGGCGAGGATGGAAGTCCTACAGAAACAACATTCAACATCTCCCAGAGGATCCTGGGAGGAGTTCACCTGCCAGGTCTCCTAACTCAGCAATATTCATTGGGCATCTATAGAGGCTGGAAAGCTGTAACTAGACATGTGTACACAAAAGCCTTCAGCCCCAAGGCATCCAGGAATGGCCATGAGACACAGAGGCACTTCGCGGGAGGAAGCAACAGCTTCTGTCCAAGGGAGCCCTGTCCAAGTCCTACAACTCTAACTATGCACACTCACTTGAGTGCCTCTGGTCTCAGTACTTGGAGGCTGTATGACTGCTGCTTGGCTCTTTCTCCAAAGGAGCTCCTCAAGTTCATGTCCAAGAGCTAAAGTTGTGATCCTCCACATATCATCACCTCTACAGCCCACAGAGCCATGTGTATCCCAGCCAAGCCATTTTTAAAGCATGGCCCTTTCAGTAGGAAGGACTCAAGCCTACCACCCAGACTTAATCCCAACACACCATAGCAAAATCCCAATGCATTCAAATCCTACCACCACCATCCTTTTATTCTGCAGTCTTTAAGAAAAGAAGTGGGAGTGAGAGATGAGACATGGGAGGGGAAAAACAGAGGCAGAAAAATCAGACAAAGGAAAGGAGAAGAAAGAGGGAAACTAAACATGCCTAGACCAGGCTTTGATACCCTTTGAGGATGACAAAGAAACTCATGTTTGACTTCATACAGTTCTCTAGAGCTGTGGCTGCTTTCCAGGATGGTCCTGGGATCTAAAGCAGGGTACTGTCTCTCACAGAAGATCTCTTGCTGAGTGACACCTGATAGCACCATTGCAGTCCCTGCTACTGCTTAGTCACAGGTATGGAAAGAGCATATGTACTTGCTGCTTGTTTTCAAGGACTACTTTTCCTTCACTATTACTCTCCAAGTCTGAGGCCCCACTTCTTCATTGGGCTTGAGCCCATCAGTCAGAACAATGGAATGCCTGGTTTGATGCCTGCCAATAGCAATGTAGCTCACTCCCTAGAGGAATCCTTGATATGCTAACTTTTTGGGAGGGATTATTTTGGAAGGAAAGGTTTTCAGTTCTCCCCCAGAACACAGCAAAATTTTACAACCCCCAGAAAGCATGGTGCAATGGAGAAGATGTTTAAAGTCAAATGCTGCAGCTGCTGAGAATGGTCCAGAAGGCTTGCTGAGTCTTAAGGTGGTATACGGTCAGCCCATGTCCCATTTAGGGGAGGGTTCCCAAGCCAAGGAGCACCAGAAACAGAAATCAGAAGCTGCCTTTGATGACCCACTGGGTCCTCATCCATACCCCAGCAGACAGTCACTGCCCCAGCTCAGGCCATGGGAAGAGCTTAGATTCCATATGTAGTATGGAAGGCAAACAGGAGGCAGAAGCACAAAAAGGACTGAACAAGAAAGGGACTGCAGCCAGTGCAAGGCATGACAGAGAGGAGGAGGATGCTGAGGACATCCCAGTGAAACAAGTAGACAGACCTCGGCTGTCCCACGGGAGAGCAGGCTGGCAGTTGCACATACATACTTCATCTTGTCCTGGGTCCTAGGTCCCAGCCAGCTCACCTTATACCTGTACTAGTGATAATCCTTGTAGAGAGGACCACAGAGGGCCCAGGAGGGTGGATGCCAAGCAGAGTCTGAGAGGCCAGTACTGAGCACGACATGTCATGTATCTTAGTACTCAAGGATCTCCCAGGGGTACAAAGATGGGAAACAGGAAATACATCCCATTAGAGGGCTCATAGCGTTTATAATGACATTATCCTTCTGCCCAGGTCCTGACAGACAGACATCATCTGGACACAGGAATGAACAGAAAGCTATGTTGGCTGGCCTCGGCTGCTGTCACCAGTAAGGAACAATAACGGCAAACCATACCACTACTGTAGTCCGTGGAGCCCACGTGCTTGCACCTCCCACACACCAAACCTGTCTCTGGGGATGACAGAACAGAGTGGGCAGGAAAACGTGCTGTTCACATTGGGAGGCAGAAGCAAAAGGCAGGTCGCTGCTCATTCTGAGAACCTTTGGATGATTCACATTCATCCCTTCCAGAGCCCCGCAGGGAGGAGGAAGCAGCCTTCAGTCCTTTAAGCAGGGATGTCAACTCTACATTTGGTCTCAGCAGGCTGTACTACTCATTCACTTCTCTAGGTGCCAGATTTCCCAGAGAGAAGCACCACTGAGGTTAAGCTAACATGTCACCAAGGCTGGGAAGTAACAAAGTCCCCAACTCAAGCTCTGACCTGGCCACAGGTCCTTTCCTTGATACTCCTTCTACTACCTCATCCTTATGAACTTTGTCACTTCGTGTCCAGAGCGCAGAACTCAAAGCAACCTTCTGCAGGGCCAGTATTAGATGCTCCTTCTACCAGCTCTCCCAACATACATGATAAAATAGATAGAACCAAAAGTCTAAAGAAGAGGTGTCTGAGGCCAGCACAGACAGAGCATAGAGCTTCAATGACTGGGAACTGGTCCATACATTTTGGCTTAGCATTCATGAATCCCCAGAGACATTCTCTCTAGAGTTTCCAGCTCATTAACTTGTCTCTTCCTATACTGGTTCTGGTAGAGAAAATTCCAAGGTGTTAGCCAATCACAAGTTCTGTCCATGTCTGAAGCATGGAGACACCAGGGCTGGGCCAATGCCTGTCTTCTTCAGACATTTCCCAGCCCCAAGCAGAGGAGTTCAAGGATATTCTGTCCCAGAATTGCAGTCAGCATCCCCACCAGAGAAGATATCGGCAAGGGTGCGTAGGGTCAGGGCAGGAGAGACTTTAGTCATCTCGTCCTTCTTAGATGGCAAAGAACTCCAAACGGCTTTTTACTGAGACCACCCATGCATCAGGAGGCCCTTTACATGTCTCATATGTCTGCTGAGTTGTATCGTGGCCTTTGTCTTTACTCCTCACAGGAAAGGGCTAAGGGCAGAGCACCAACTTCCCAGTGAGCGCTGCTGTCATCCCAGTCACAGCTGCCTGTGCCCAGTGGGATCCTTCAGTGACAGCATGAATGAGAGAAATGGTGGCTTTTTGTGAGGCTTCATGTACTAAGGGAAAGCTTTCACTCATGATGTCATTAGCAGTTTCTCTCAGCCAGGAAGAAGCTGTGCGGTGAGTAACTTAGCCAAGGCCCTGAAGGTAGGGAGTGGGAAGTAGGTGACGCGCGGAGTGGTTGCTGCTCACGTTGACAGATAGGCTCTTTCCACCAGGTCCTCGGGATGGACCAATTGTGCTTCCACCTACCCTCTGTCTCGCCCTGCATCTCTCCTTTCTCACTTCCCTCTAGCAAACACTTGAAAAATCCCGTGACGTTGGTGCTAGGACTGAGTTACAGTGCCAGATTAAGTAGCTGAATCCCTGCATGCTGATCTCAGAACTCCTAGGCCTGTGCTCCCAACCTGCCTCTGGCCAAAAGCACATCAACTTTATCCCACCTAATCTCCTCTTGCTCTCTTGGAGCCTCAATCATTCTGCTGCTGTGCAGGCCAGAGGCCCTACAGCTCCCCCCTGACAGGCTGTTTTGTCTTCAGGAACAGGCAGAGATCAAACACCCAACCTGTACCACAGGGTCTGTGTAGCACTAGGCAGCAGCAGGCCCCACTTGGACATACAGGAAGTGAATTGTGATGGAAGATACAACCTAGAGACACTTGAGTATACCACCACCCTGAGCTGTATCCTAGTAAGGCTCTTCCCGGATTCACAGGAATGTGTGTATACAGGGGGTTCAGCTCTGCAGTCACCAGCACTTAGCATTGTGAGCATCCGTATGGATGAAAGGTCTGTTCCTCTGCCACTGTGTCACATGGCAGGTCTTATTGGATCAGGGAGCATGACTGTGATGTTCCCACTGAAGCCACAAATGTGCATTCTGTGCTGTTCACACCACCCTGTGAGAGGCCCCTGAAGACACCTCAGAGACAGACAGGTATCCTGTTTCAGGCAACTAAAACTAAATGTTGCACCATTTCTATAAAATGTCAAGCACAAGAACCACATTCGGTGGTATATTCATTCCTATAATCCCAGCGCTCAAGATGCCAAGGCAGGATTACAATCCCAAGGCGAGCTAGTCTACCTTGTACCGCTGAAGCAAGCTAGGGTTGCATAGTGAAGCCTTGTCCCCAAACCAGCAAGCAAACAACTGTGAAGAGAAAATCAAGCTGGGGGTGGCTAGAGGGGCAACTTCTGGCTGCTTCTCACAGCAGACAGCTCCAGGAGACCAGAGCACAGCTTTAGCCATGCACTGATATCTTTATGCAAGTGAGAAATGAGGGCACCCAAGAAACTACATCGGAGGCAATGGAGCTCAGACCTCAATGCATTCCCAGTTCAGTAGAAGTAGGAGGCTGGACCTAAAGGATGCCTTGGGAGTGACTCCATCTGAAGTTTTTGGTTCTAGCCAAGTGGAATCTATTGCATGAGAAAGGGATATTGCTTCAGTGGTGGGGGTCAATGTGTTGCCAGTTGGGAAACTGTCTTTGTGCAGGATATGACGCTAGTTTGCATACCAAAGGGGAGGCAGGCATGGAGAGGGATGCTAGGGGCCCACCTTGATCACCTCTGGGCACATTCCCAGCTAGATGTATGCCAAGAAGCACAACATGGAGTGCCCTGGATAGTTTCTTGTCAATTCAACACAGCCTAGAACAACCTAGAGTCTTCTAGGAAGAGGGAACCTCAATTGCAGAATTGCTTTCACCAGACTGCCCTATAGGTGTGTCTTTGAGAGTCGGTCTTGATTGATGGTTGATGTGGAAGGGTACAGTCTGCCATGGCAGGTGATTCTGGGATTTATAAGAAAGCTAAGCTGAGCATGAGTTAGTGAGTGAATCAGTAAGCATCCTCCTCCATGGTTTCTGCTTGAGTTGCTGTCTTGACACACACCTGATGGGGATGACTAGGGAATTTTAAAGTGAAATAAGCCCTTGTCCCCCACCTAAAGTTGCTTTCAGTCAGGGTGTTTTATTACAGCAAGAGAAAAGAAACTAGAACCAGAAGAAAGCGTAATGTTTCTGTGATGGAATCTGACCATGTTGTTTTGGGGAAGGATCATGGAAGATTGGGAGTCGGGGGCTGAAAAAGTCATTGGGTGTTAGCAGAACAATGGGCTGTCCTAGTGGGAGCTTGGAAGATAAGAATGCAGAGAGAAATGCAGACAATGGAAGTCTTTCTTGTGACGTTTCTGAGGGAATCAAAGACTCTATCCATCAGGGCCAGTTGTGTGATGTGTTTGAATTAAGACCTGTGATTTCTGGTCAGCTGGAGCTATCGTTAACAATGGCCAGCACCACTAACGTGAAGCCTTTTGTGCTTCATCTGGGACAATGGATGCTGGTCAGCTAGGGCTGAAGAATCCACACTATTGGCTGGAGGCTAGTATCAATAGGATAAAAAAAAATTCTGACTTTACTGGGATGGTGGCTGAGTGGTTTTTCGGGGTCAGGACAGAAAAGCTGTGGTCTAGGTGGACCACAGCTTTACATCAAGCTGGCAGAAGAACTCTGCAAATAAGAGTCCCCCACATAGTCCTGGTTTAGATGGCATGAGAGACTCGTCATGGAATGAGTCATGGAGAGATACTGGGGCTTGGCCCTGTGTGGCAAGGTTAGAAGAGAAACAAGAAGAGGCCAATGGTGAAAGTACAGCCTGGGCTATTGGAAAGCCTAGGACTAGGACATCTCCTCAGGAAAGAGGTATGTGTAAGGTGAAGCTTGCCTGAGCTTATGCGATAAGATGTATATGCTGTATGTAACAGAGCTGGTAAGATATGGCTACCCAAGGCCTTTGGAGCCCAGAGTGAGAATATCCCTGATGCCAGACATTGCGCTACACTCCTGAGTTGTGGTTTTACTTGATGGTGGTTGAGTGTGTGTCCTAGCTTTTTTTTCCTTTTGGGAAAGAGAATGTATGCAACTTGTTTAAGATTTCACAGAACTCCATAGTTGAGAGACTTTGGACATTTCAAGATACACTGAACATTTAAAGTTTTGGAACTTTTAAAGACTAGGACTTTGAAAGTTGTACTGTACTTATGTTATGACACCCAGGGTACAAAAGACTCACTATTGCAGAATGTGGTGCTGCATGTCTTTAATTCCAGCACCAAGGAGGCAGAGGCAGGTGGATCTCTGTAAATTTAAGACCATGCTGGTCCTACATAGTGAGATGCAAGAGAACCAGAGCTACATCGTGAGACCGTGGCTCAAAACAAAACCACAACAACAGCAGCAACAAAAAAGCTTGGTTGCTGAGAGACTATGAACCGAAACACCGGTTACACAAGGAAACAGGGCCTCTCGACCTGATGTTTCGGGACATCTGGAAGGATATGAGGCCTGAACCATCTCCTTGCACCTTTGCCCATGGCAGATAAATATAGGTGGGTGCTGGACAGAGAAAGGCCTCTTGTGATGTGTCGGTGAGCCCAACCAGGGCCCAATGAATGTACCCCTGCTCTCACCTGGGAGTGGGCAGGGAAAGGTTAATTCTAACATGGGTCTATCTGCTTTACTGCTTTCCAGCAATCTGAGTATTTTTGTCAATGAGCCTCAATAGCATTCCTGGGTCACGTGCCAGAAGAAAGCAAACTTTGGACTGACAACCACAGGCTTAAATGCCTAATTAGGCTGATTCTTTGCACCAAACCATATTTGAGTGCATCTGTCAGCCCTCCTTCAACTCAGCCACGGCTGCAGGGTGGTATAATATCAGCAGTGGAAAGAGGGCATGCAGAAGGGAGGTAGCCGAGTCTGGCACATGAGCTCTTGTGCCTCCCCAGCTATTTGTGGCCTCTGGGCTGCCTGGCTAGGCGCACGGATCTACAGATCTCCAATTGCTCCATCTTACAGTCCCCAAACTTATCTGCAGTCCCTTCCTCCTGGAACATGTCCACCCACCCCGTTCCTGAAAGACCTGATGGCTCCTGCCTCCTTTAGCTGCAGTGTGTGCTACTGCCAGGCCTGCTTTATTGGGAAGGGTCCTGTGACTGAGGCCAAGTCTGCACTTCTAATCCCGGACCAGATAAAGATGCCATTCATCACAGCTGGTTACAACAGCCACACCTCACCCAAGAACGCTGGTCACTGTCCACTGTCCAGAAGGGGTACAGTTAATGAATTAGGAGACCATGCATAACCTATCATTCCATTTCTCTCTTCTCCTTACCTCGGTTCCACAGTCTGTGGACTGACGTCATCCCAGAGCATCTACCATGTCTTACCTGTCTGATCCGCATAAAAGGCACAACAGCATTTGGAGGCTGGACCGAGACTGCTGCACCCCCACCAGGAATCCGCGGAGCGTACACAGACAGCTCACCTGAGAAGTCCTCGCAAAAGAGCACAGAGCTCTGGGCAGGAGCAGGTGTTCCATCAACTCCCCGTACAGCACTTCTTTGCTCTTCCTCTCCACAACTATCCAGTCCCACCTACGCCTTTCCCCACGTGCTCACCTCTGACTGCGTCAGGTCTCTTACACTCACAGGCTATACCACTCGTGCACTGTGCTTCTTCCTGCCAGCCACTGACTTCTAGAAACGCTTTCTCCAACTGCCTGGTTGCCCTTGACCTCCCCTGACACT
The DNA here is from genome assembly GCF_950005125.1 of Chionomys nivalis. Classification (NCBI taxonomy): domain Eukaryota; kingdom Metazoa; phylum Chordata; class Mammalia; order Rodentia; family Cricetidae; genus Chionomys; species Chionomys nivalis. The sequence goes on from NC_080087.1 coordinate 91,282,213, forward strand.
CATCTGGCCTCCTCCAGTCCCCTGTACATCATCTCACCCAGCACATGTCACAGGTTGCTACAATTCCTTAGTGACTTATCTATCACTCTAGTTAGCCTGAGGGTCGACCAAACATGAACCTCAGCTGACCTCCTAACTGCTGGGTCTCCAGAACCTTAGTTCTGCATCAAGCACGGGCTGAGTATTCCCGTGATACTCACACAGTCAATGAATGAATAAATGAATACATCAATGAATATTTAAATGAATAAGTGAATGAATGAATGAACATTAGAACCAACCCCCACCTTACACACCATAAACAGGCATCTAGGTCCTATGCTCTGCCCTGTTGCCATGGCTATGCCCATGGCACTGAGACCAGGAAGATCCTCAGGAATACTTCTGAGGATGCATAAGTCCCTTTCCCACCGCCTACTGCTCCCTTCATTTTGCTTCCCTCTTGCAAGCATATCCAAATGTTTACATTGTTTGGGGAACAATTAGCCTAACATATGGTCTTATCACATTTTGTCTCCCAGGGATGGGGAAGTGCACGGAAAACTTGGAAATTGATGACTGACAGGGGTTTCTTGACTTTCTTTCTTTCTTTCTTTCTTTCTTTCTTTCTTTCTTTCTTAATGGTGCTCTTTATGAACATGAACTGTCACCAGTGGAAAAGCTCATGACCAACTCTCTCATGTGTTTAAGGAGGAAACAGGCCCAAGGAAGAGAAAGGACCAAGCCAAGGTGCCTAGGCTGTAACTCAGACCTCTTGCCATTTGCCTCCTGCATGAGTCAGATCAGGCTCTCTTGAGATCCTAAGAGTCAACATGCCAGAGTTCTGCTATCTTTAGATTCTGGCGCTATGAGACTTTGTGTCCCGGGAGCATAAAGTGGCAGCAGAGTAAGGAAGACAGTCAGACTTCCCAGAGACCATCTGCCCACATTCCACTCAAGTGGTGGCATGGAAGACAAAGTCTCCTTCACACTGCCTAACAATGTCCACAACTTACCATCATTCATCCTTTGACTTACGCACCCAGATGACACCCAGCAGTCAGATGCTGAACACCTGCTTAGGCTCAGAACTCACTGTTTTGTGCCTAAAGAGGGCTCCTTCCTCCCTGCTCCTGAGATCTTTGCTCCCTGGCTTTGATTTGATGTGATCATCATCCATCGCTCTTCCTGCTCTAAAGCCTGAACATAGACTGATTTGATTACATGTGTCTGTACTTATTTGCTGAGTTATTTGTCCCTGCCCCACTGAAGTACCAAATCCCATCCACGGGCACATCTGGTATTCTTTCTCTGTTGGAGATGCAGTGGGGGTTCATCACTTATGCTCCATGCAGATGCTGCCTGAGCCACTGACCTTGGGCAGCCAGGACAGTGTCCTTCACTCTAGACAGTCATTCTGAATATGGAAATATGGTTTATTTCCCACAAGAACTTAAGTATCATCATTCTTGTTTTGCATATAACAAAAGTAAGGTTCAGAAAGACTGCATATCCAACTGAAGACCAGGCCAGCCCCCTTAGCACCCTACAGACATGCATATTTTCTCTGTAGACTCAGAGATGGTGTCTGCCTTTGAAGTGATTGAAGACAATACTTTCGTTCTGTAAGTGGGCATCCTCCTAGAAAATAACTATATCAATTTCTGTGACTCCGAAAGGACTGGCATTGTTAAAAAATGGCATCAAACCACCATCACTTGTCCAAGGTGCCAAGGATCCTGTGGAGAGACCACAGAGTTTATACCCAAGTCTTCCTTACAAAGTCATGTTATGTAGAGAAATAGGAAGAGGTTCCAGGAAGGACCACCCAGCCCATGCTTTTCAGAGGGAGAACCTGGCAGAAAAAGTAAATATCCTGTCCCCTTGTCGCAACTTACTCCCAGTGGGTGGCTGTAATTTTGGAGTGGGCAAGTGACCTCGGTGGGCAGCAGAGGCTAAATGAGCATTTAGTAAGCACTCTTGTCTTCCACAGGCAGCCACAACTGAGACTCAACCTGACAATGCTGACCATCTGGGAACCACGGCTGATTAGCTTCTAATTAAAAGGAAATATAAAGCCCGGCCTTCCTACTCAAACCTCAAACTGTGCCCTCTGCAAGCCAGTCTGAATTGTCTCCAAGGTGCTCCAAGGTCAATTGTTCAGGAGGGGCTCCTGGCCAGAGGAGCTTTGGCCTCAGTGCTAAGGGTAAGAGGAAAGGGTGCTGGTCCCTGACCTGAGTGCTCTAGAAATGGCCCCAATCTCTGTAGGCAAGCTGGGAGGAGCTAGGTCCTTTGTCCAGAGTTTACTACTATTAAATTGGTGAGTGCTGGCTCCTTGAGGTGCAAATTACAGCTTCTGATCGCAGCAGCTCACAGAAGGAGAAGCCAACCAGCAGGCCCACGGCAATCAGAGCATAGGGACCACAACATACACAAGATGGGACACCCTGAGAACTAGATGGCTCCCTAGAAGAGGCTACACCTGACATCTGGGTCTTAAGGAATGCTTAGGAGTTTTCCTCCAAGGGTTGGAGGGAGGGAAGGTTCTAGACAGTAAGCATCTTAGAAGGTCAAGGTGCCAAAAAATTTAGTGTTGGTGGGAAGTTTCCTTCATCACAGACAGCTGTCTTCTCACAAGAACCACAATCTCAGTGGAAGGGATGGGAAATAATCCTCAAGCCCTTCCTATAACATACTGGTTCAGTAGTGAGGCTCCTCTCAAAGCCTCTATCTGTGCAAACCATTACCCCAGGGCTAGGATGTCAGTCAGTGCATTTTCAAGGTCATATGCTATAAAAGCCTATAACTCCAACTACTCAGTAGGCTGGGACAGGAGGACATTAAGTTCAAAGCCAATTTGGTCAGTTTAGCAAGACTCTGTGTCAAAATAAAAAGTTAAAAGGGGGGGATTTAGATGGAGCTCAGTGGTCAAGCACCTGCCTAGCATGTGCAGGGTCATGAGTTCCATCCCTACTGCGCCAAGAATGGGGAAGCGATGGGGATGTACCGTAGCAGGATAGCGCTTGCATCGTGTATGGGACTCTCTGGACTCCATGCCCAGTACTGCAGAAAGGGAAGGGAATGAGTGAGAAAGCACAGAATTTGGAGTAGCGAACAAGCACTCAGACAGAAGGGCAAAGGTTTGGAAGAAAACCACCTGAGAAAGGAAGGTCTCCTGATCCTTGATCCTTGGTCATAGGGTCCTTGAAATTCTCAATGTCCTCTGGAAAGTTATGATGTTGAAATTCCACTATCATTAACCATTTTCTTTGTTTTATGTTAATCCCTAGTTGAGCAAAGAACACAGGAAACAAATGTGGGCCACATAAGGCAAGCAGGTGCTAGACCCTAGGTAAAGCCCTGTATAACCAGTGGCATCTAATTTTCCCACATTCCCAGGGCACCTGCTCTCTGTAAATTCCCACCTACTAATAAAAGTAAGCTCTCTCGAGACCAGCCTGGTCTACAAGAGCTAGTTCCAGGACAGGCTCCAAAAACCACAGAGAAACCCTGTCTCGAAAAATCCAAAAAAAAAAAAAAAAAAAAAAAGTAAGCTCTCCAAACCACATGCACATTGCACTCTATCCCAGGCTCCTTCCAGAACCCCACAAGCCTTGGTCACCCAGACTATAAGAGAGATACACACGAGGAAGAGTAAGAGAGGGCCACATGTAACCTCAAAAATTGGTGTAGCATTAGCTGGTTTGGGACAATGACAAGCAAGGACATATCCCATAGAAAGGTGTGGTACACACAAGGGCATCAAGACAGTACCCAACCAGACAATGTGACCCAGACTCAGATCTGTGATCAGAACTCAGATCATTGTGATCTCAGCATTCAGAAGGCTGGGCTAATAGGACCACAAGTTCTAGATCTGAGCTATATTTGGAGACTTGATCACACATAAACAAGAAGGACCTGGCAGTCCAGTCTTGGGAACTGGAGGTTGACTGTCTATGAATGGAACAGTGACAATGGATACGACCCATAGGAGGTCTGCAAGCAGAAGTCATATAATAAGAGCAGATAATCGAAAATTAACCTAATCACAGCCCAGCCAGAAAACTAGCAGCAGTTCAGAAAGGGGGCAGGAGAAAGAGGCTTCCAAGTTCAGTTCAGTTCTAAATAGGACTGGTTTTATGGATCCCAAGCTAAATACGGTTAAAATCACTCCAGCGGTGTCAAAACTTGAAGATTCTGGCAGTCGCAGACCTATGGAGTCTCTGCCTTTTCTGTCTCCAAGCTCAGTCTTCTCAGTGCCAGGTTGTGTGATTATGGACACCCTGGCTCTAAAGGTAACGGGCAATAAGAAACACTTTCCAAGTTGTAAGGAGTGGGCTCACGTGCGTACACACACACTCCGTGATGCACACCAGTGCCTCTCAGTTGAGACAACAAAGAACCAGCCTGAAATGCAGCCAGCAGATGGGAGCCCACTGAAATGCCAGCCAGAAGAAATAGCCTTATGGCTCCAAAACAAAATTTTAGTTTAGCAAAATTCCCTCCTCCTTCCCCTTCCTCAGAGAAAATTCCTGCGGAGGCCCCTAGCGCCTTGGCAATCCGAGCAGAGCTATTTATTCTGGACCACCACCCCATTGTGCATGTTAAGTACAAAACGGAAAAATGCCTCAAATTGGGAAATGGGGCTGCGGTCCCAGATGGCGCCTGAACATGCATAAATTTGGTTGCTGGGTGAACAGATGGAAACTTGAACAGAAATTTGAAAAAAAAATCACATTCATTCGCCAGACCACTCCCAGGCTAAAGAAGCAGGGTTGTCACTTAGCCGAAAAGGGGCTTGATCATCCAGCCTGTGGGACGGGGTGGAAATCAGAGAGTGTTCAATGGTGAGACCAGCCTGGGTGTCAGTCCTGTTTCAGTCACTCAGAGAGTGTGAGGAGCTGTCATGGCACTTCACCTGTTTCCTCCTTTGAGCAAGAAGTTAACGAGGACCTTGGAGGAGTGGCATGGGGGTTGAATGAAGTAGTGTGCACATCACAGGGTGCACAGCAGCCCAGGTGTTGCACATGGTCTTCTTGCGGCGGCAGAGCCTAAGGTGCCCAACGAAACTCAGGGGAACCTGGAGAGGATGCCTAGGTACCATGGAAACTTCCAGTAACTGGTCCCACAGGGAAGAGACTGGAGAGAAAGGAAGTAGAGCTGGCTTCCTTCCAGCATCGCCTTCCCAGAAGATTCCTGGAGTAAGTAGGGACAAGACTTGCAAGGGAATGGTGGCTAATCCTGCTTGTTGGGTCAATTGGTCTAATAAGTGTCTAGGGGGTCAGTAGGGCACATTTCTAGGTGTGTCTGTTGAAGCATTTCTATAGACTGTCAACTAAGACTGTGTTTTAGTTACTTTTCAATTGCTGTGATAAAACATCATGACCAAGGTGACTTATAAAAGAGTTTAATTTTGCTTAGAGTTTCCGAGGGTTAGAGTCCATGATGGCAGGGAAGTGGGGCAGTTCAGAGCTCACACCTTGATCAGAAAGCAAGAGGTCAATACAGCAAGTCACACTGGTAATCACTCGAGTCTCTGGAAACCTCAAATCCCACCACTAGAGTGACACACTTCTTCCAACAAGGCTTCTAACCCCTTCCAAATAGTTTCACCAACTGGGGACCAAGTAGTCAAACGTATGCGCCTGTAAGAGCTGTCTTAGGGTTACTATTGTTGTGATGAAATGCCATGACCAAAACAACTTGGAGAGAAAGGTTTTATTTAAGTCCACCATGGAGGGAAGTCAGGGCAGGAACTCAAACAGGTCAGGTTCCCGGAGGCAGGAGCTGATGCAGAGGCCATGGAGGAGTGCTGCTTACTGGCTTGTTTTTCATGGCTTGCTCAGCCTGCTTTCTTCTAGAGCCCAGGACCAGCAGCCCACCACAGTCTGGGCCCTCCTCCGTCAATCACTAAAAAAATGTTCTACAGCTGGATCTTACGGAGGCATTTTCTCTCCAATTGAGGTTCCCTCCTTTCAGGTTACTCTAGTTTGTCAAGTTGACATAAAACTAGCCAGGACAAGAGTCATTCCCATTCAAACCACCATAGAGTGGAAGATCCCCACCCCCCACCACAAGTCTGGGTGACACCATCTCAGAGGCTAGAGGTCCAGATGCAATAAAAGAAAAAGAAAGCTTGCAAGTCCAACCATTCTCTTTGTTTCCTTTCTAAGTGTCTCTGTTTCATCATGCCTTCTCAACCATGACTGTCGACCCCCTCAAAACCAGGAGCCAAAATGAGTCTTTCGGCTCTTAAGCTATTTTCCTCCAGCATTTTGTCAAAGTAACAAAAAGTCCAACACAGTCATGATGCTCACAGGAAGCCAGCGGAGAGCCAGGCCTGCAAGACTATATCATGAAAGGCTCCACAGGCAATTCTTATACAACCACTCACAGGGAAGACCCTGCCCACAGCACCTAGTGATTCTCATGAGCAAGCAGGTCGGCCGCTTTATCCATGGTACCTGCGAATCTCAGGATCACACAGGCCAGAGGTTCCAGTATATAGGAAGAAACCAGAAGAAAATGAGGCTGGGGACAGGGATGAGGAGATGGTTCACTGAGGGATAGCAATAACTGCAAGTAAGAAGACCTGAGTTCCAACCCTCCTCTCCCACAGAAAAGCCAGACATGACTGCCTATGCCTGTTATCCCATCTTTGGAGTATGGAGATAAACAGATCCCTGAAGATCATTGCCATCAAGCCTAGCCACAATGACAAGCTTACAGTGGTGTCTTCAAAAAACCTATCTCAAAAGATAAGATAGAGAATGATAGAGGAGAACATCCAATGACCTCCTCTGGCCTTTGTGTGCAGACACAGGGACACAAGCACACACATACCCACCTTTTCTTCATCTTCCTCCTCCTCCTCCTTCTGCCCCATTCCCTCTCTTGGGAGCAATGATAACATGATGAATATTACCCCTTTTCAATCTTATCTTTTGGCTCCAGCCATCCAGAAGATACTCGTTGCAGATGGGACTCCACTTCTGCAGCCCCCATATTAGTTGCTCAGTGCTCTGAAGTCCTATACTACTACTTCCTGGGAAAACCTCCTACCCATTCTGGCTCATGTCTACCTGTGAAATCACAAGAATGTTATCACCATCAGCGATGCTCTCCCCCTTTGCCTGTAGCGATCAACACTGATAGAGTACTACACAGGGCTTCAGAGGGTCTTCAGTAGAGAAGAACCTAGAATTCCATAGCACATTCCCTCCCTTCTTTACCCCCTTCTGGGTGCCACCCTACACCCACAAACCAAGTCACCTGCACACATGACACTGCCCAGACTGCAAAAGACCCTATTTCAAAAATTTTAGGGGTCACAGTTTAATATTGTAATAGAGCTGACTTTCCTGGACTTGACAAGATATCACCACTGTGGAACAGATTAGCTCTGATGACCTGCAGTAGAGCCTAGCCTGTAGTCATGGCAACAAAATAAACAGAACTATACAGGGCCTAGGATGACAGCACAGTTCAACATTTCCTGTTGGAAAGGAGGAAAGTGATGCTGCCCTCACGACACCCAGAGATTCGCTCCCCTCTTCAAAACTGCATGTGGCTGATGAAGGAGGTAGAATTGACTGGGATGGGACTTCGTGGTGGCACAGCTGCCTGTGAGCCATCTATGTGTCTGCAGGTCACCCCATCAAACCTACTCACTCACAAAGCTGGACTTGACTCTTCCTTGGGTCTGTCAGTCCCTACGCTGTTAGAAATAGATGTTTCTTTGTCTTCTCCCCCAGGAACGTCATAAAACAGGTATACAACATGCAGTAAGCAGCTTTCCTTAATCTCCTTGGCTTATAAAGCCTTCTTTGTTCTCCCAGAGTACCATTCAGGACCCATGTTCTTCAGAAGAATATGTAATCACTGCTCTGCTCTCCAGGAGAATGGAAGCCACAAATGTGCTAGTCAGTGCAGGACCCGGGGCAGGTACATGCCTACCCTGGAGCCTGAGCCAGAAAGTGGGCTGGGAGCATGTTGGATGAAACAGGAAGGAGTCCAGAGAGGAGCCACGAGCACAGGCTGAGACATGCTGCAGGTCCATTGTCATTCCTTGAGAGTGCACAGGACGCTCAGAACTGCAGAGACCAGGTGGCCAGAGGTGAACCAGAGTTGCCCCCTCTTAGCCCTAGGCACACAGCCTGCTGGCTGTCTCAGATCCTTCATATTTGAAGGGATGCCTAGCTAGTCCTGACTGAGATTTGTACCGTGGATCATGCCAAGACCCTCACTCTATTTCTTAACCCACTTGGGGGAAAGGATCGTGGAGACACGTCAGGTGACCTGCAGCCTTTGTTTTAGACAAGGCTGCGGGACCGAGGATGTCCCTCAGAAGGGTTCAGGACTGTGGCCTCAGGGTCACGCCAGACATTACTCTTTGTGGCCAAGAAAAGGGGCTTTGTCCACTGTCTGTTCTTGTTGTCCTCAGAGATCATCAGTCATGCACCCAGGCCTTCAGGAAAGTGTCAGAATTGCCCCCTCAAAGACTCTAGTAAATGGGAGGCTCCAACTCTTGTTTAAACCATGGGGTGGGGAGACCTGTTAGCACCGTCTTCCACAGAGTCTCCCACTACTTGACCAGGCCTCACTTGGGGAAACCAATTGGTCAGCTAGTCATGAAACTGTGAAGCTTTTTTCCCAGGGTAGTAAGACACTGAGCGACAGCAGTCAGGCCTCCCCCAGCTCGGGAGCTCGGGAGCTCAGGGCTGGGCCAGGCTCTTTCTGTGGCACACAGAAGAAGAAATAGGTGATTTCCACTTCCCTGAAGACCAGTTTCCTCCAGGGGCAGCTCTGAGAGAGCTATCCCCAGTAACCCTTTCTCCTCATTAGATCCTGACTGAAAAAAGAAAAAGGACCCAAGAGTCCCCATTACATTGGCATACAAGATGCATATAGCAGTAACCAGAGATTTGGGGTGCCTCCTTGAGAGGCTGTGACGTGCTGGGGGAGTCAAATGGACTGTCTTCCCTGTCATTGTACCTCTACCAGCCAGTGTGATGGGCTCGCTGCCTGGCTGCCTAACACATGGCAGGATGCCAAAATAAGTTCATCTGGTGGTCATGGTATCCCACTTTCTGGTGGGAAGAATTTCTATGTGCCACCTCAGAAAGCTGCCACTGTAGACCTTGTCAGCCACCCTTGCAGGAAAAGTCAAGATATGGGAAACCTACAGTGGTGTTGGACTGAGCGCTCACCCCAAGTCAGTGGGTAACAGCAAACATTGAATATCTTTCCTTCCAACCACACTAAAAGGCAGCTAAGCATGTAGGACTACATGCTTGCATTTGACATTTTAGTTTCTAATTGAACAAATCACACCTTGTCCTCTCCTATCCATTTCTCTCCTCTCTTGTTTCTCCTCCTTCTGCTCCTCCTTCTTCTTTTTTTTATTTATTTTTTATTCTTTTTTAATTAAAATTTCCACCTGCTCCCCGTTTCCCATTTCCCTCCCCTCCTCCCAAATATTGCCCCCTCCCCCCACTCCCCTCCCCCTATCCCCACTCCTCTTCTCCTCCCCCCACACCATTCCCCCTCCCTCTCGATACTGAAGAGCAGTCCAAATTCTCTGCCCTGTGGGAAGACGAAGGTCTTCTATCTACGTCCAGGAAGGTGAGCTTCTAAACAGGCTAAGCTCCCACAAAGCCAGTTCATGTATTAGGATTGAAACCTAGTGCCATTGTCCTTGGCTTCTCATCAGTCTTCATTGACCGCCATGCTCAGAGAGTCCGGAATCAACCCATGCTTATTCAGTCCCAGACCAGCTGGCCTTGGTGGGCTCCTAATAAATCAGTTCCACTGTCACAGTGGGTGGGTGCATCCCTCGTGGTCCTGATTTTTTGCTCTTGTTCTCCCTCCTTCTGCCCCTCATTTGGACCTTAAGAGCTCAGACCGTTGCTCCAAATTGAGAATCTGTCTCTACCTCGATCCATCGCCAGATGAAGGTTCTAAGGTGATATGCAAGATATTCATCAGTATAGGATAGGGTCATTTCAGGTTCCCTCTCCTTAGTTGCCCAAGGTACCAGCTGGGGACATATTCCTGGACACCTGCGAACCCCTCTAGAGTCAAGTCTCTTGCCAACCCTAAGATGGCTCCCTTAGATAGGATATATACTTCGCTGCTCCCGTATCCATCCTTCCTATATCCCAACCATCCCAATCCCCCGAGCTCCTCCCATCCTCCCCTTCTCATATTTCTCATCCCATTTCCCCTTTGCCCCATGCCACCTCACCCGCGAGTTCCCAGTTTTTGCCCTGCAATCTTGTCTACTTCCCCCTCTCCATGCGGATGACTATAGGATTTTCTTTGGGTTCACTTTCTTATTTAACTTCTATAGGATCATGCATTATATGCTTAATGTCTTTTATTTATGGCTAGAAACCGATTATGAGTGAGTACATCCCATGTTCCTCTTTTTGGGTCTGGGATACCTCACTCAGGATAGTGTTTTCTATTTCCATAAAATCCCATCAAAATTCTTCACAGATCTTGAGAGGACAATAATCAACTTTATATGGAGAAACAAAAAACCCAGGATAGCCAAAACAATCTTATATAATAAAGGATCGTCTGGAGGCATTACCATCCCTGACCTCAAACTCTATTACAGAGCCTCAGTATTGAAAACAGCTTGGTATTGGCATAAAAACAGAGAAGTCGATCAATGGAACCGAGTAGAAGACCCTGATTTTAACCCACAAACTTATGAACACCTAATTTTTGATAAAGGAGCTAAAAGTATTCAATGGAAAAAAGAGAGCATCTTCAACAAATGGTGCTGGCAGAACTGGTTGTCAACGTGTAGAAGAATGAAAATAGATCCATATCTATCACCATGCACAAAACTCAAGTCCTTCTTCTGACTCTTCCTTCTTCTACCCCTGCCTCTCTCTCTGCAAAATAGAGGACCTGGCCTGCCTCCAATTTCTCTCAGGAGACTGCAGCTCTGAGCCTTGGGGCCCCATATGTGGCAGGACAGTGGGTTGTCCTGGCCCAAACTCTACTCAGACACTGATTCTTGGAGTCTGTTCATAGTCCACAGCTCTCTAAAGGGGATAATTAATGAATGGTTTCCCCTAAAATGTTTTGTGCTGTAAAAAGTCACAGTCAATGTGCACCAAAAACAGCAGACAGGAACAGAGGCTTGCCATTGTCAGGGTCAATGGCGCTCCACAGTGACATTCCTGACCTGCCCCAGCTATGGTCAGAGCAGCTGCTGAGTCCAGCTGGGAGTCTTTGATCAAAACTGGCCTTAGGGTGAGCTCCAAGCCACCATGGAAGGTAAGAGCACTGGAAAGGGCCACAGTGCCCCTTCAGAACACACCCATGTTTTCTCCCTGCCTGGGCCTCCCCATTTCCTCTGGGATAGAAGCAGAATGTGTGGCCTATCCAGTCACTTTCCTCTCAACAGAAAGAAGCCCACACTCATACCTTCTCATACACGTGTGTACACATATGCTGTCTCCTGATATGTATGCAGAAATATATGTGTGTACATATATGCTCTCTCGTGAGATGTATGCAGAAATGAATACACAGGTACTCAATGATTCAGTGATCTCTCTCTCTCTCTCTCTCTCTCTCTCTCTCTCTCTCTCTCTCTCTCTCTCTCTCCCCAGATCTTGTCTTCTCAGTCTTAAGTTCCCAGATAAAAGGAAGATGAACATGGTCAGGCTGAGGCCTCAGGTATCAAGTCCTAGCCCTGGATCCAGCTTTTATCACCAAGTTATGAACCTCTGGTCACAAGGTTGGTGGTGGAAGTTCCTACACAGCCTCAGCAGCAACAGATAGTGAGAGGGGCTGAGCCAGGCTCGGGGGCTCATCTGCCAGCTCACTCCTCACAGGAGCCTGGCAGCAGGTCACAGTATTCATAGTCCTAATGATTTTCTATCTCTGTGGAAAACCTACCACATACTCTTCTAATATCTGCTCTCGATTTCCCATCAAATTAATGAATTTTCATCCACAGTTTATGGATTTCTTTTTCTGCCCAAGGTCTCCTAAATGTAGGAAGGATTGGCAGTGTCTGCCTTCCTCATGACCGGGGCCTCATGTGGCCCCTGTCTTACTTTTTATAAATCCTCAAGTTTCTGATTCTCCCAGGAGCAGAGATGCTAGGTTTGCTAAGAAGATGGTAGCAGAAAGCCTATGTCCCTCTTTTGAAAGAATTTGGGGTTCTCTGGTCCCCAGAAATACTGATGTAGGGCTAGGAATGGGCTGTAGAGTAAGGGAAGCCCTGGGTCAAGTATGGTTGAGAAGCATCTTCCTTGGCCTGGCCTCCGGAGACCCAGTTTCACAGGCCTCCCTGTAGTGGTGCGAGGGAGAAAGCTGTCTGACCCTGGGGTGAACGGAGGGCAGAGCTGCAGGGTGAGGGTCTGAAAGGACCAACCAGAGCTTTGTGTCATTGTCATGGGCAAGTGTTGCCCTTGTAGCTAGTTATTGTCAAGCCCAGAGAGACACAGAATGGTCCAGCACTTTTCTGGGACTGAGTTGAGCACTTCCTGGTGCAGGTGTGGGAAGGGGTCCTTCAGCATGACAAGGGCTGTGGCGCATGTGGGGCAACTGTTTATGAGAGCTCCTTTGGTCCCAGTTAAGCTTGGGCCGAGGTGTGTTCGCTGCAGTCCCCCACTTGAAGATAACATGGAGAGAAGCCCATAAACCCAGCCAGTTAAGGCCAGAGCTGACTGACCCCTTGCTTGAGGGGTCCCACCACCCCCAAGCCCTCTAGCCAGTGGCCTGGTCCCAGGGCATACTCCATCTACACAGCTGCTGTCCTTGAAGGAAACCTTTAGGCAGCCTACCTGCTGCCCTACAGTCCACCAACTACCTGGCCTTGTGTCCCTTCAGAATGGGGTCCCATGTCAACAGCAGGGATCCAGATTCCGCTTGGCGTCTGGTCTTCATCAATTTTTATTTTTAATTATTGAAGTCTTTATCTGTATGGGCATATCCGCCTTTTGTGTTCTGAGGGTGGGACCACCATCCTTCCAAAGACAGTTCATGACTGGGATATGGCCTACAGACAGAGAGGGCATGGTCTTTCGTGGTCTGCAGAGAAGGAGCCGCAGCCAGCAGGCATCTTACCCTTCCACCCTTCCCCCGTGTGAGGCACTACTGTGAAGTTTGCTGCCTCCTGTTTCTTGACTAACCACTTGGGGATTTGGAAGCCACACACTGCTGCTGAGGGCTACTGGGGTTGGGACACCTGTTTCTAAACAGGACAGACACCTCAGTCTTGAGACCTCACTGGTCAGAATACCGCCATGGCATGCTGGCTCAGGAGGCTGGGAACCATATCTCTCTGTGTGTCTCAAGGAAAAGGCTGTTGGGGAGAGACGGCCAAGCATGGTTACCTGTAGATGAGATTTTCTTTGTCTAGGATCTAGGGATCTAGGGCCTCTTACTCGAGGCCCAATCTGTGGCTCTTTACAGAAACAACTTGCGACCCTAAGAAGAAGGATGTTATGAGAATATGTATTCATGTGTGTATAGATGTTGAAGACAACCAATGGAAAAACATATATTCACATTTAAGTTTTAAATTACATTACCTAAAGCCGGGTGGTGGTGGCGCATGCCTTTAATCCCAGCACTTGGAAGGCAGAGGCAGGCGAATCGCTGTGAGTTCGAGGCCAGCCTGGTCTACAAGAGCTAGTTCCAGGACAGGAACCAAAAACTACGGAGAAACCCTGTCTCGAAAAATCCAAAGGGAAAAAAAAATACTTTACCTAGAATCAATGAGATGGCTCAGCAGGTAAAAGTGCTTGCCAGCAAGCCTGAGAACCCGAGTTCAATTCCTAGACCCCTCGCAGTGGAAGGAGAGAACTAACTCCGAAAAGTTGTTTACCAATCTCCATACACGTGTACACGCAAGTAAACACACACATATTCAAATAAATGTAATCAAATGTTTTTTTTTTAAATCTTGGATAAAATATATTACCTAGATCAAAGAGAAACTAGCAGCAATTATAATGGATACTTAGGACCCTGAAGCAGAAGACCACAGATTCAAGGCCAGCTTGTATTGCTGCAGAGTAAATTCAAGGCCACCATAGCCTGCTGGCTTTCAGTTTAGAAAGCGCTGTTAAAGCTGCCCAGTCAAGTAGCGTGGATGATTGTCACCAAGTGGTGTACGACAGTAGGACGGTGTGTGGACTCATGAGACGCCCACCCCCCCACAGCACTGTGAGGCGACACAGCTCGGTAATGCTCCTGAAGAGTGACAAGGTGACAGTTGCAAGACTGTTTATGTCGTTGCCACAGCTAGTCAAGTAGGCACACACCACCAGCACTTAATTTTCAAGAACTGCATTTGATGGAAGGAATGTAAATGCATCCTGAGGCTGGAGGGTTCTGCTTGAACGGCCACCAGACAAGGCGTTAAGCGACATCATAATGGGGAGGGGGGGTCCCTGAAGCCCCTGAAACACATGCTTGTAGAAGTTGATGGGGACCTATGCTGTGCTCCACTCTACTTCAGGGACCTGACCAGACTCTAGTTCCGCAACTCTGACATTACATGAGCCACCATATTCCGGCACCAAATAAGGCAAGGTCTAAGAGGTGAGATCTTCTTAGGTCAGGTTGGAAGCGGCAAGGCTGGGCTTAACAAGGTTGTAGTGGGAGGGAGATGAGCCAACACAGTCCCAGGGGCTCCTAACTATCTCTACCTAACCCTATTGGTAAAGGAAATGACAAATGGCGAGGATTTGCCAGAGTTACCACCCCACCCATAGGCGCACATAGTTCTGGGCAGGCTCACTCTCCTGGTTGCCTGGCCAGCAGGGCATCATGGTCGTGTTGTGCTTCAACCATCCTCCAAAAACAAATGAGCCTAAACAGCAAGCAGAAATCTAAGGACAAGATGCCTCCAACAATAGTTGGTGAAGTCACTTCCTGGTCTGTAGAGAGTCAGCTTTTCTCTTAATCCTTCCTTGGAAGGAAAAGAAGGGGAGCTGAGATCTTGGCAAGGGCAATAATCCTACTCTTGCAGGCCCCATCACTACAAACTAAACACCTTTCAAAGGCTTCACCAGCTACCACCATCATATCGAGAGCTGGCATCTTGACATATAAATTTGGAAGGGACAAATGTTCAATCAATAACATCATCTAAGAAGAACCAATGATGAATCAGAGATAATTTTAGAATCCGTCTGTGAGTTGTGAGCCCCTGGATGCTGGTGTTCACAGATCTATGACTATCCCCTTGTCTACTGCTGGGCAAAAGTAGCTGAGTTCCCATACGATGTTACTAGATACTGCACCCCTCATCTGTGCTCTGCAAGACCCAGTGCCAAGGGCTAGCCACCTCAGTTCAGTCTGAGTAGCTGACCCCTGAAGTCACGTTCCAATTACCACAGACTGCTCTCAAAGGGAATGCCTTGGAGTTTACAAAGGACACTCCCACCATGAGGTATTATGCCCTCACATCTACAGAACAGGAGGTCTGAGTGACCAGGGACTGAAATCAAAATAAACACTGGGCCACCTGTGGTGCACACCTCTAGCACCAGCACTTGAGAGACAGAGGCAGGAGGATCTCTGTGAGCTCAAGACCAAACTGGTACATACAGTGAATAAGGTCAGCTAGGGCTATATAATGAGACCCTGTCTCAAAAAAAATGTAAAATAAATAAATCTTTGTAAGTTGATTAGTTAGTGTATTTGAGTATTTTTTTACATTCATAAAAAAACAACACGTCCGTAGGATTTTTTGACAGACTGAGTCCAGTTTGCCTGAGACTATCCAGCAGACGGGGCTAATGTGGGCCAGGGCTTCCAGATGGAAAATCTGTCTGAGGGGGAGGCCGAAGTTGGCCTTTGATGAGAAGACCAGGGTCTAGTCCTGCATGGCACAGCGAGGTCCCAGAAACCCAAGTGGGGCAAATGAGGGAATAAAGGACAGACACACAGACACATATGCAGAAAAGCTGCCGATGGTTGGGCTATGTTCTCTCCGATGAACGCCACCAACTAGGAAACAACCAGAACTTCAACACACTGTGTAAGGCACAGGAAGAGGGGTTAGTTAGTTACTTAGCCCAGTGGGAAGTCTCCCTAGGGGAGCAATCTCAGGTTGCAGTCACCAGAGAGGAGGAGGCTGGAGTTGGTAGGTTTTGCCCACACCGTTCAATCCTTCTCAAACACTTGTGATTTCCCACACCCTCAACACTCCTGCTCAGACCAGAGCAAGTCTTTGTCATCCATCTGAGCCACTCGATGGGTCTGAGGCATTGGGGTCCTTAAATGACCATGGCCATGTCCAACAATATTCACTCAAGGCTTCATACCTTCTTCACACTTTCACCCAGATGGCCTGCCAGGCAAGAACCACCAGCAGTGGGGCTGTCTACAGTCCAGCCCCGATGGTACCCACTCTCTCCCCTCTGGTTCACCAGTGCTTCTTGGCACAGCAGTGGCACTTGCTCTGTCGGGTTGCAGCTCACTCACATCGGAACTGGCTTTTCAGAAACGTGTCCGGAGTGATTAGCCAGGCCTAGTAAGGAAGCCAGTCACAAGTCCTCAGCATGTAAAGCTGGAATACCTCAGAGCCTTCCTTCATCCTCCCTCCTGGACCTCTAAAATACACCTACTCTCACCCAGGTCTCCCGATGCTGTCCCCGCTCCTGCCGGAATGCAAAGCCAGCTACTGCTCACAGGCTTCTCACAGACTTAATAGCTCTGCCTAGAAAGAAAGCAAATGGATGGCCCCGTGCATCACTTTTACGATGCGTATGAGAAAGCCATAATTAATTTCCCAAATGCACACAGGGCTCAGGGGATAGCCTGGGTGCTATTCACAGATTGCTCGATCGAGTGGCAGCTTCAGGAAAATGAGATCTGAGCAGCATTTGCTTTGCTAAGTACTGCCTGGTGCACATTGGTCCCGATGATGGCGTCTCTAAAGCAATTTCAGAAGCAGATTAGAGAAGCAACATTTTTAATCTTTAACAAAAACCATGTTGTATAATGTTGATTTTTTTTTCTTGCCTTTTTTTGCTCTGTTTCCTAGAGTTAGGGCAAAGTGTATCTCAAAATAAAACAACAGTATGGTTTACTGAATAAATACTTTCAGTATCTCGAATTGCTTAGGCTACATAAGGGGACAAAAAAGGGGCTCACCTATTGCCATGTTCCATGGCATGCTGAAGACTCCTACCATCAGGACCTGATATCAGATCCTGGGTCATTTGCTGGAGGTAAATCTCTCTTAGAATGCAAATATGCTGGGGGGGGTAGTTGTTTTCACACAAAACACAGGAATATATGTTGGTAGAGAAGTGTGAAGACAGAAATCCAGAAAACACACTGAAAATAAGAAAGAGAGCAGCAGGGACGCAGCATTGCTATGAATAACGATGAGCCAGGTGGCACAGGCACAGTCCGTGTGTCACAGGTAGCTTCACCTGTCAACTTGACACAAGCCTAGGGTCACTTGGGAAGAGCGAACCTCAACTGAAGAACTGTCTCAATCAGATTGGCCTGTGACTGTGTGGTGTGGGACAATTTTGTATTCTGTCAATTATGTTTTAAATAAACGCTGATTGGCCAGTACCCAGGCAGGAAGTATAGGCAGGACAACCAGATAGGAAGTAGAGGCAGGGCAATGAGAACAGGAGAATTCTGGGAAGACAGAAGCTCTCTCCCTAGTCCTGTCCAGACACTGAAGAAGCAGGATGTGACCTGCCCCACTGAAAAAGGTCCTGAGCTATGTGGTTAACATATACTAGAATAATGGGCTAATATACATTATAAGAGCTACTACGAAGCCTGAGCTAATGGGCCAATCAGTTTACAACTTATGTAGACCTGTGTATGATTTTCTTTGGGGCTAGAAGTCTGTGGGAACCAGGCAGGACAGAAACCCCAACAAGCAGGCCCTCATGTTACAACTGTGAGACATTTTCTTAATTTCTACGTAATGTAAGCAGGCTTAGCCCACCTTGGGTGGTATCATTCTTAGGTAGACAGGCCTGGGCTGCATAAGAAAACTAGCTGAGCAAGCCAGAGGGAACAAGACAATAAGCAGCACTCCTCCATAGCTCCTACTTCAAGCTTCTGCCCTGCTGGGGCTCCTATCCCGCACTGAGTTCCTGCTTTGGCTTCCCTTGACAATGGACTATAAACTGTAAAATAAGATAAACTCATTCCTCCCCTGTTGCTTTTGGCCATGGTATTTATCATGGGCAACAGAAAACAAATCAGATAAAAATACTAGGAGAGAGGCTGAGCCAACATAGGGCAAAGCAGCAAGAGAGGGGAATGTGAGGCCTGTGAAGACCCAACACGGCATGCCCATCTCCCTCACTGGGCATTTGTGTTCGGCCAATGACAGTAGTAACATGTTTTTCTAAGAGCAGGGTCTCATCACAGGTGCTTGCTAAGCTGGTACAGAGAGCACAAGGGCACAGAGGGAATCTGTATTTAACACAGCCAGCAGAAGCTATCAACTGAAAATGAATAGGAGCTGCTATGTCAATACTCAGCTTCCTGAACCTTCAGCCATTCAGGCATGTGCTAGAGTAACTCCCTCCCATGGATGCCCCGTCAGGATGCCCACAGCAGTAACCTGAAATCTTATTGGCTTCCTTCCCACCACGGTCTTACTTCTCCCTCTCCCTGTTTACTGACATCAATCGTGCAGCCAACTCCCTGAATGGAGAGTTTCTCTCCAGGGTCATCTAACAGAACAGCTCTCCCTGGCCCATCTTGAGTCACATGCTGTTGCAGGGGTCAGAGAGATAAAATATTAATTGGTCGGGTCTGGACCACATGCCTACACTCTGGACCCAAACAAAAATGCCAGTCACAAGTCAGCCGAAGGAAAAGAAGGAATTTCCCAGAGGAATCAATGTGATTTCCTGGAGAGAAAAAATTGGTGATCAGGTCAAGCAGATGGTAATTGCACTGGGAGGCTAGGTGTGAATTAACAATGCAAAGTTCATAGAACATTCTACCAGGCTTGCATACAAGCACAAAGTCTAGGCACCTGCAGAGAGCTGGATGGCGCAGGGTGTCTGAAGACAGCATCAGGGAGTAAGGCCAGAATTTATATGTGTACTGAGGCACAAGATCCTGTGAGTTTTAGTCCAGTATCCTAAAGTACAGCTGACCCTTCTGTAGAAGACCAAGTGGCTACCCTACCCCACTAAAAGCTTCTTCCTGGCTTGCAGGTATGTGAGAACCAGAATTCCCCAAGGGTTTATTTCTTAATAGCCTGGTCCCCACAAAAGTGATCTTGGCTGGTGGTGAAACCTCTTAAGTGGTAAGATCTCAGGGGAGGTCAGTGATTGGAGTCACGTCCTCAAAGGGGATTTGCTGGTCTCAACCCCATCTTCACTCCCTTTTAATGCCTGTCAATGAGATAGGCAGTTAGTCTTATTATCTGTCCCCATTACTATTAGTAGCCTAGACCCAGGCTCAAAGGCAGCATGGTTGATCAATAATGGACTGAAACTCCCCAAATTGTTAGCCAAGGTAAAGCTTGCCTTTTTCTATTTGTGACAGTAATGGCAAGCTGACCAACACAATCCCCAAATATCTGGCTCCAATAATCTGAATCCTGGGATAGAGGAACTCCATGGTGTGTGTGTGTGTGTGTGCTCGCTGAACACTGATGGCAGGGTCTTTCCTGAGGTATCTGCATCACCAAACAGGACTGAATAGAGGCCCTCCAAGATGCAACTGTTTACATAGCCTGCAGTATGTCAGGAATCCCAGGGAGCCATTTCAGACACAGTCCTCCATGTCCAGGGTGAGCAAGAGACAGTGAGATGTTTCTGGGGTCTGCTAAGTGGGGCAGGCACCTTTAGGTGCAAACTTCCACATCAATTCACCTTCAGAGTGTCCTTCCCTCTATGTTTGGCTACAAGTTTATGATGTCAGTGACAAAGTTGTGCATGATCACAGGCAACAAATACTTTAACCTTCAAACATATGCTCTAAGATCTTTATCAAAACTTGCCCCAAACTACATTAGCAGCCTTCTTAAAATATGACTATAAACTGAGCATACCCAAAAACACACCCAGCTCTAATATGTTTTCTGGAATCTAATCCACATGCTCCCCTTGTTCAGGAGGGCATGGCTCTCGAAATACATCCTGTTCCCCTCGCCTGATACAGACAATATATGTTTCTCCGTGCTTTCGTGTTTTGCATGCCCATGTCTGTCTGGTCTTTGCTCGCAATATGAACCCACTGCATTTGGTTACAATCTGCATCAAGACAACATGGGAGAGGCTGGGGAGATGGTCCTGTCATTAAAAGCACTCCAGCTCTTCCAGGTATCCAGGTATCACAAGTTTGGTTCCCCGTACACACATCGGGTGCTCCCCAACTGCTTTTAACTCAAATTTCCAAGGGAACCTAATTCCTGTTTCTAGCTTCCTCAGGCACTGCACTCATCACACACATACACACACACACACACACACACTGTACCTTAAAAAAAAGAAAACATGAGCAAAATGGATTGAATCTGTGAATTGTGCTGATTTCTAATAAAGGCACCTTTGAGCCCTCTCTGAAGGTTGTTACCTCTCACCAGGGAGAGACACACCATAGGTAGTTCCCCAAATTTCTACAACCCAGGAGTCCCTTTCTTTTTTTTTTAATCTTTGATAATATTTTATTATAAAATGGAAATAATAGAAGACTGAATGAATTTCAGATAGATCAATGGAATTTACTCTGTCTTAATAATGGAAAGAACAGGGCTTTTTGTTGTTGTTTTTAATTAATTAATTAATTAATTTATTAAAGATTTCTGCCTCCTCCCCGCCACCGCCACCCATTTCCCTCCCCCTCTCCCAATCAAGTGCCCCTCCCTCGTCAGCCCTAAGAGCAATCAGGGTTCCCTGCCCTGTGGGAAGTCCAAGGACCACCCACCTCCATCCAGGTCTAGTAAGGTGAGCATCCAAACTGCCTCGGCTCCCACAAAGCCAGTACGTGCAGTAGGATCAAAAACCCATTGCCATTGTTCTTGAGTTCTCAGTAGTCCTCATTGTCCGCTATGTTCAGTGAGTCCGGTTTTATCCCATGCTTTTTCAGACCCAGGCCAGCTGGCCTTGGTGAGTTCCTGATAGAACATCCTCATTGTCTCAGTGTGTGGGTGCACCCCTTGCGGTCCTGAGTTCCTTGCTCGTGCTCTCTCTCCTTCTGCTCCTGATTTGGACCTTGAGATTTCAGCAGGAGCCCCTTTCTTAGAGTAAGTCTCAGAACCAGTATTCAGTGAACCCCATTTAGGAAAATGTTGAGCCAAGGTCAGCTCTCATTCCCTGGGAGAAGCCAGCCTTAGAAACCCTATTAGACACCCCACGAGGCAGCTCCCCGTTGTGCTTCTCTTACCACTGACACCCTCGATCAACACAGCAGAAACACTAAGCTAAGCCAGTCTAGTCAAACACAACTTTAAAAAGCCACACCATGTGCAGAGACACAGCAGAGCCCTGGGTGGGTGTGTTAAGTGGGTCCCCAGACTCTCCCTGGTACAGTGTGCTGACATTGAAGGGTCTGCACCAAACATCTTCTGTCATTAGCTTTTAATCTCATGACCAAAACTGCAGCAGAATCTTAATTGTCACCTCCCACTATAATGAATGATTCTCTCAGGAGACTTTTTTTGTTTGTTATTGTTCATTCTTTTCGCTTTTTGGTGCCTACACTATTGACACACAGCCTATCTCCTCTCTGAGTAGATATCTCCCTCTGCGATCATCCCTTCAGGGCAAGCTGGGTGTGCATTGTTTACAATGCAGACATTTCTCACAAATTAAGCGCAGGTGTTGGATGACTGCTAGCCTGGTGCCAAAGTCCACAAGCTGGAGCTGTTGCCTGACACTCCCTGGGACATGGCTAACCTATGGTAAGTCACCATGGCATGGGGCCTTGGCTAGTGTTGGTCTGAGTGGTCATAGGTTTGGACACAGAGGCTTCCTCGGTACAGCACTGTGCAGATCCTCCTGGGAAGGGCTGAATTCCTCACCCAGGCTCCCACAGCTGCAGTTTGGGACTAGCCACTACTCCAGCAAAAGAGGCTGTGTTTGGTCTTTTCTGAACTCAGACATAGATACTCACCTAGGCTTGCCAATTAGCAGAGACCTCACCAGCCCACAGCTGTGGTTACCAGTTTGCTCCTTGCTCATTTATAAGACACTTTATGTTTGCAGAACTTATTTTCACCTAGAATTTCCATTATTCAGGGTGTGGTAGACAAGGCAAGGTTATCATTTTTGAGACGTACACTAGCAACCTAGGCTCAGGGCTGTGCGGGGCTTTGCACAGGGACACTGGGGTGTGAGCGATAGAAAGAGAGCCTATAACTCATGATCCTAGAGAAGCTAAATAAGAAGGTGAACCCAAAGAAAAACATATAGACATCCTCCTGGATATTAACCTTCATCAGGCGATGAAAGGAGACAGAGACAGAGTCCCACATTGGAGCACCAGACTACAACCCCAAGGTCCAAACCAGGAGCAGAAGGAGAGAGAGCATGAGCAAGGAACTCAGGGCCATGAGGGGTGCAAAAGAAATGGACATTGTTTTAGATAAGTACCATATACCAAAGTAAACCAAGACCAGGTGAACAATCTCAATAGACCTGTTAGTCGCAAAGAATTAGAAGCTGTTATAAAAAACCTCCCTTCCAAAAAAAGCCCAGTTTCAATGCGGAATTCTACCAGAACTTCCAAGAAGAGCTAATACCTATACTCCTTAAGGTATTTCACAGTATAGAAACAGAAGAGTCATTGCCAAATTCCTTTTATGAAGCTACAGTCACCCTGATACCAAAACCTCACAATGATTTAACCAAGAAAGAGAATTACAGGCCAATCTCACTCATGAACATCGACGCAAAAATTCTCAATAAAATACTGGCAAACCGAATCCAAGAACACATTAGAAAAATTATCCATTATGATCAAGTAGGCTTCATCCCAGAGATGCAGGGCTGGTTCAACATACGCAAATCTATTGATGTAATCCGTCATATAAATAAACTGAAAGAAAAAAACCATATGATCATTTCATTAGATGCTGAAAAAGCATTCGACAAAATTCAACACCCCTTTATGATAAAGGTCCTGGAGAGATTAGGGATATAAGGGTCATACCTAAATATAATAAAAGCTATTTACAGCAAGCCGACAGCTAACATTAAATTAAATGGAGAAAAACTCAAAGCCATCCCACTAAAATCAGGAACAAGACAAGGCTGTCCACTCTCTCCATACCTCTTCAATATAGTGCTTGAAGTTCTAGCAATAGCAATAAGACAACATAAGGGGATCAAGGGGATCCGTATTGGAAAGGAAGAAGTTAAACTTTCATTATTTGCAGATGATATGATAGTATACATAAGCGACCCCAAAAACTCTACCAAAGAACTCCTACAGCTGATAAACACCTTTGGTAATGTGGCAGGTTACAAAATCAACTCCAAAAAATCAGTTGCCTTCCTATACACTAAGGATAAGGAAGCAGAGAGGGAAATCAGAGAAGCATCACCTTTCACGATAGCCACAAATAGCATAAAATATCTTGGGGTAGCAGTGCTGAATTCTTAAAGACAAAGGAGAATTTTAAAGTTGGACCAAATGCATCCTGCATTATGAAATAACCATGAGTCTTTGCAGACAAAAGGTGAAAGGTTATGGCTTAAAAACTAACACAGGAGATGTTTAACTCAGGGATAGACTTTGAATGAGGAGCTCGCCTGAGTTGTGGGGGCAGAGCAGAGGAGACCCTTGAGCCAGGACTTCAGGAAAGGCCTCTCAGAGATGAAACTAAAGGAAGACTTGGAGCCAAGTGAACAAAATGCAGAACAGCAGGCTACAAATGGATGTGCCTAGCAAGGGTGAGAGTTAAGTAGACATGTTCAGACTCTGAAGTATTTTGGAGTAGATGGGGTGACAGAATAGTAACAAGAGGGAGTCCTTGAGCCCCAGGAGAGGTATCAGGTCTAAGAAGTGGACACCCAGAACCACTTCAAGATGCTTTTCCTGTTATCTTGATAATTGAGTTCTTGTCCACATTCTTGTCATGACTTTAAGCAAGCCTCTATCCTCTGGAGTGCTTGCTTTGGGATAGAACAAGAGCCCTATTGGGCTCTCTCCCAGAAGTGATTAGACAGGCCTAGATCAAGGGATGGTTCTGGACCGTCCATTACCTCTGAGTCACTGTAGGGGCTCCCATCAGGGCCAGACATTTATGAGAGAGTACCGACTCAAAATGTTCTTTGTCTTTTGTCTTAATCTTTGTTTCTTGAAACAGAATTTCATGTGTCCAAAGCAGACCTTAAAATTTCTATATGACTGTGAACAACTTTAAACTCCTGCTCCCCTTGCTTCTACACAGTTTATGTGATGGGCCTCAAACCTGTGGCTTCTTACATGTTAAGCAAGCATCCTAGGCAGGGTCTTCCTACATTGGCACTGACCCTGAATTTGCCACAGTCTTTCTATCTTAGTCTCGACTCCACCCCAGCCCAATGCTGGGATTACATATACCATCCTGCCCAACTTCTTTATATTAATTAGTAAACATGAACATAAACCTCCCATGACAACAAAGCATATCCCCCTGGGAAGAGGATGAGCTTCTGAAACATCCTGGGCAGGACATCTGGGATTAGTGGTTTTAATGTGCACCCAGGTACATAGCTGTATCAGCTCCTTTTCCCTTTGCTGTGAGAAAGCAAATTAAGGGAGAAAGGATTTGCCTGAATTCACAAGTTTGGTTCATCCATTCCAGCAGAAAAGGATGGTGGCAAAAACTGACTAGAACTAGAGGACAAAGCCTCAGGAACTTATCAAAAGGGAAACACCAGTAGCTCTACCCATTAGAAGACAAGACAATCACAAACACCACTCTGGGAATCTTTTTTAATCCTCAAGATGGACCTAGACTGGTTCCCAATAGCCTCCAAAGCCATGCCAGTGGCTCATTGGTAAAGACAGCACCAAACATGGAGACAGGAAATACATAATGAATAAACATTAGTGAAAGGGTCTGTATAATACCATGAATTTTTTAGTGCCAAAAACAGATGAGAAGCTATTAAAAAATGCACGACTTTCATATTTGATTCTAAGTCAAGAGCATCCGAAAAGAGAAAGAGAATTGGTGGGGGGGGCAATGGGGGCAATGGGGGGCAAAAGACACTACTAGCCTTCCAGACTGGGATGAATGAGCTTCTTCCGAACAGCAAAGACTAACATGGTGATTAGTTAGTTACTATTCGGCTGCCTGTAATTAATGCACCACTGGAAGTGGTGAACAGTGAATTAAGCTACCGCAGACCGCCGCTATGCAAATCGAACTGAGGATCCTACTTGCTGACTGTGACTATTGTTTCCAAGGCTTCACCGTTGTGATTCCATTAGGTGTCTCCCTCAGACAATGTGTTACATGACTAGTGCATGAGTTGAGATGAAGTACTGGCTGCCTAGTAAAGCCTGGGGGATCCAGAAGCTGGTATCAGGGTGTCCCAACATGGAGTGTGTTCCTGCGGGATGTCTGAACCCCAGCATCTGACTCACCTGGCTTAGAGAAGGATCTCAGGCCAGTGCAGAAAGCCAAGGAAGAGGGAGAGCTGGGAGGCAGACAGGAAGGATGCTAAGAAGAAAGGTAAGATATCTTTCTCTGCTATGAGAGTACCACTGTTACCCCAGGCTCTCTATCACCCTAATCCCCTTTAGGAACACAAGGAAAAGGCCCATGATGGTTCAGGCACTGACAATGCATTCTTCAGACAGCAAATGGGGTGATTGCTGTGGTTGGATATGAAGTCCCCCTGCAGAGGCTCATGTATTTAAAGGATAGTCCCTGCTAGGCGGGAGGGGTCTAGGAACTTTGGAAGTAGGGACCTATCTTGAGAAACAGACAGTTGGGTGTTGACAGAGGTTTCTTGGGACTGCATGCTCTGCACTGGACCCTACTCAAAGTTACCCATCCCCTTCACTGCTCACCACTGACACCTTCCTTATACTAGATATGTCAATAATGACCTCTGTGATTATAGGACAAGGTTCAATGCAAACGAGGTCCAAAAAATGGACGTTTGCAGCTCACAGAATTCCAGGTCCATCACAGCTTCAGGCATGTCTAGGTCTAATGTTAGCAATGTCATCTGGACACTGTCTCTCCTCCTCTCTAACACAGCTCTGTCCTATGGGCTCCCCTGTCATTTGGATTCTCCCTAACTAGAAGAACTGCCAACTGCTTTGGTGCTATGAGTCTCTGACTCACTATGGTAAAGACTTCTTAGAACTTTTTAAAACTCACTCTCTCTCTGTCTGTCTCTCTCTCCCCACTCTGTCTCCCCTCTGTGTGTATTTGAGATAATGATACAATTATGTAAAATCAAAATACCAAACATTGATTTTATACTAATTAATTTTATGCTAAGTAAAAAATATAGTGTGTTTGTTATTTTTGTGAAGCTGTGACCAAAACATCTCCTAGAACAACTTAAAGAAGGATGGATATATGCAGCTCACGGTTCCTGAGGTGTCTGTCAATCCTGATAGGGAGGGTGTGGAAGAGAAGTCAGTAAGCAGAGAGGAAATACAGAAAGGGCCCAGGGATGATCTAGCCCCTAAGGAATTACCTTTTTAATTTGCTTCCTCCAACTTGGCCCTCCTCCCACTTTTCACCACCTCCCAATAATGCCAGCATATTGTGACTCCGTCAAGGGAGTACTCTACCGATCAGCCAGAGCCTTCATAGTGCACTCATCTCTGGAAACACCATACAAAAATATCTAAAAGTGTCTGTGTCTGAGTCAAGCAAACAATGAAAATTAACTGCCACAGACAGGAAACTAACTATATGGAAAATTCTATTCACAAACTCAGGTCAAGAATTCTGTCCCCAGAGTGGCTTCTAATCACTCTGCATTCACTTTTCCATAGCAACACCCTGAGGTTCCAGGACACATCCTCACTAGTCCAGCTTAAGTTATATGACCATCTCTGAACCAATCATAATAACCAAGAGCATGGGATATGCTGATTGGCTAGGTGTGGGTTAGTCATCTAACGAGACAGGAGAGTAAGGCAGGGTCCAGGCTCCTCAAACCAAAGGAATAGAAAAGATGGGGAGGGGATGTGCAGCTACCAAGGAGAAGCAGACAGGAAGCCGGATGCCCACTATCCCAGACACATGGCCAAGGATCCCCAGAAAGGACTGTGTTCAGAGAAATATGGCCTACCCAAGGGAGACAGAAACTTCTATTCTCAGATGGAAAATCACAGGGCTTAGGTTGAGAGTCATCTTCCCCCACCTAACAGCAACAACCTTGGCCTAGCCATTTCTTTTGTGGATGGAAGAAAAGAGCATCAAATCTCCTGGAGTTAAAAGCAATTGTGAACCACCTAACATAGGTGATGGGAACAAAATTCTGGTCCTCTGGAAGAGCAGCAAACCGTCTTAACTCCTGAACCATTTCTCCAGTTCCTAAGTGTGATGGATTTTTCTTGCTTGTCTGGAATTAACTAAAATCCAAGTGGCAAAGGACACTGGCAAGGGATTTTTCTTGATTGAATCATTCGAGGTGGGAAAATCCCACCTTAAATCTGGGCTATATCCTGCAGGAAGTCTCTATAAAGGGCATGGGGATAGGAAACACTTGCTCTTTGCCTGCTTGCCCTCACTCGGCTGGAAGTCCATTCCTTCACTGACTTCAAAGCCTACTTCTCAGGGATTCCAGTATATATCACAGACCGCCTGAGACATGGACTAAACAGCTACTGGATTCCTGGACTTTCCATTGAAAGACAGCCATTGTTGGAATAGCTTGACCATGGCCTGTAAGCTACTCTAGTAAATCACAGATACATAATTGAACATCCCTGGCTAACATGCTGGGAAAGCCACTATGATGGTCAGTCTTGGCTGTCAACATGATTGGATCAGGAGATGTCTAAGACTGATATGATGCATCTGTGTGTCTGGGTGGGTATGGGGGCTTGAGAGTGGAATGGCATGTGGGAATTGATGTCATTAAGTAAAATTCCCTTAGAACAGGACCTTCCAAAAGGTCCTGTTAAGCCCTGATAAGAAGTCTAAGGGAAAAAGGCACCCTGTGTGGCTACATCCCATCTGAGTGTGCCATCAGTCTCCTGCTTCGCTACATCAGGAACTCTCTATGAAGTTTCTGGGCTTTCAGCACCAGACTGGGACTGCTGGGGCATGCAACTTCCTTGAACTAAGCAGCTCCTTGTTCTCTGCCCATCCCACCCTCAACCCTTTGGAAAAGACTTTGGGACTGTGATCCTGTAGATGGTGGGGTCGTAGGACCTGCTTTAAGCCTATGGTAACCACCAAGCAACTGTGTAGGCTTCAGATGAGCTGCTCAATTTTCTAGGTCTCCGTTTCTGTAAATGGCAAACTACCCCTCCCCCATGCTGATGGCTCTGCTTTGGGGAGGTTTTTAGCTGGACAAAGAAGTGTCCAACAAGTGAAGCATCAGGATTAACACTGGATCCAGAGGCAACAGATGCTCTGCCCATCAGAAGCAAATGGCCTGTAGACCTGAAAGATCGAGAGGGAAACTAAGGGCTCCTACTCATCTGGAGAGACAGAAAATGGCCCAATAGCCTAGGCCCTCTGGTGTGAAGACAGCAGAAGAAATGTTTAAGGATTGGTTTACCACCCTTCCATAAAGCACTGCCTGGAACCCAGAGCTCGGCAGATTGTATCATCATCAAGCTGGAAAGAGACCTCCATGCAGTTGACTTTCCATCCTATGGAATTCTGGATGCAGCAGCAGGGTTCTCTAGGACTTTATGCTGTGAGCCATGTTGCTGAGTCAATAGCCACCAGAAAGCCTGTAGAGAGAAGCTCATTTGGGGAATGAAGGACAAGTTGTTGGCATGTCCCTTGGATCTCAGATGAGAGGTCCAAAGGCCCAAGTGGAGTTAGGCATGTAATGGGCAAAAGGCCAAAGCACCGTATGGAACTGAGACTTGAATTTTGTGGTATTTTTGTTTTGGATGTAGAATATATTCAGTGTAGAATATATGTCATGTGCCCAGCCTAACTAATTTTAAACTATGCGTTCATTGTATGGCTATCCCTCAGATCAAGACAGAGACTATTTCCAGCACCTAGAAAGTTTCATCCTGGCTCTGTCAAGCTAACATGTATTCTAACTTTTACCACCATTGATGAGCTCCATCTGAATTTGAACTTCATGTAAATGGTATTGTGTTGTTTAAGGTGACCTTTACTGGGAAATTCACTTTTACTCTCCAATATTGATGATAGACTAAATAAATAAATATCCACATTCTTCTTGGTGAACCAGTGAGTTTCTGGATTACTTCTAGAAGTCTAGGAGACACAGACACCTGTCTTAGGGTTTCCATCGTTGAGATAAACACCACGACCAAAAGCAGCTTGGGAAGGAAACAGGTTTTATTTCATCTTGCAGCTTGTGGTTCATCATCCAGGGAAGTAAGGACAGGCAAAACCTGGAGGGAGGAACTGAAGCACAGACCATGAAGGAGTGCTGTTCACTAGCTTGCTCCCCATAAGCCTGCCTTCTTAAACACCCCAAGACAACCTGTTCAGGGGTGGCACTACCCACAATGTCCTGGGCCCTTCCACATCAATTTCTATTTAAGAAAATGTGCCATAGGCCAATCTGGTCAGTGCCATTTTCTCAACTGAGGTTCCCTATTCTTGACTGTAGCTTACATCAAGTTAATATAAAGCTAGCTAACTCACCACACCAGCTTGGCACAGAAGGCAAATCATAGAACTGCATTTGAGTTCCCTACACTCGCAGGTGGCCTTCCCAGCAATTACTGCTTACATAACCTTGAGAAGGGACCTTGGGAGTTGGTGTGAGTTTTGTGAGCCTCTTGAAACTTTTAAGTTCCTTGTACCTTTTGGGAGCCTTTGATTCCTCCCAACCCTTTAAGTTGTAATGTTTCAGTCTAGAAGAAATAGCTCCCTCAAACTGTGTGTGCCTATAATGATGTTTTCAAGACCTCACCTGTGCTGATACACAGTCTGTGTTCATGCACCTGTTGATAAGCATCCAGATGGGCTTCCACTGTGGGGCTGTTATGAATAAACCACTATAAACGTTCTTGTATGTCTTTGGAACACTCCATCATTCATATTTGGGAGTATAAGACTGATTGGGAAAGCAAGAACTAATGGGACCTTTTAAGAGGGATGCTTATTGTCCCAGAGTTGTGGTGCCAACCCCACCCCCACACAAGGATGCTGATATCATTACAAATTATTAATGGTCAGAAAGAGATCCCCTGGGAGGGGCCCCAGGATCCTGTAGAATGTACAACTCAGAGCCTCCCTCTGGCAAACACTCATCTCCAGGGCCCTACCCAAACTGATGAGAGCTATTTGTCTGCTCTAATAAAGTAAGCTGCTTCCCTTCTCCTTTATTTTCCGTGTCTTTTGCATCTGGGAACTCTCCTGATGTTCTGCTCTGGTACCTTCACTTTCCAAATGGAAGCCTTTTCATATTCCCCAAGTCTGTGTGTGACCTTCTCTTCTCCACATCCGTTACTTTTAATTTTTGTCACCTGTTACTCTCGCTCCTTTGTGTTTCCATCTTCTGCCTTTCATGGTCATCTAATCCTTTATTTGTTCCATAGAACAAACTTGGCAGTCCCCTTAGACAATCCTCCACACCCCAAATCCCCTGTAGCAGGCATATACCCCAGAGCGCAACTGATTGATCACTAGGCATACATGTATCCAGCTTTAGAAGATGACACCATTTCCCAGACTGACTGAGCCACGCTGCATTCCCACTCACAGAATATGAGCATTCTAGTGGCTTCACAGCCTCACCAACACTTGGTAGTTTGATGTCGTTTTAAATCTTAGTTATCCTGGCACTTAATACTCTGGTCTTATTTTGCATTTCCTGATAACTAATGACTTTTTGTGTAATTACTCTCCATTTGCATATTTTTCTTTTGTAAAATGCCTTTTCTAATCTTTTAGCCACGTTTTTGAGTTGCTAACACATTCTTCAATCCATAGGGGTTTGTGTGTGTGTGTGTGTGTGTGTGTGTGTGTGTGTGTGTGTGTGTGTCTTGGTTTCTGGAGATAGTGTCTCACTATGCATCTCAGGCTGCTGTTGTGTCCTTACACAATTCCAGGGATTGATCTATCTTGGGCATCAAGAGAATAAAAGAAGGACAAACAAACAGGTACCAAAAAACTGGCATCTGATTAATGATCTGGGCTCTTGGATACAGAAACCACAGCATCTCAGAAGCTCAGCATCTTCATTACATATGGGTGGGCAGGTTATTATACACAGATAACAAGGAGGTAGAGTTAGTTACTATATACAACCAAATTGGGTCAGGTTTAACTAATCTCAGTAAGAGCTGTCTCTATAGTGGAGCAGTCTTCAGGCCATAAATATGTGGAAGTGGGGGTGTCAATGGATATTATCTGTATATGCTGTCAGCATTCCCATTCAGACCCAAGGAAGGCTTTGCCATCCTTCTGAACCTCACTGAGGGAAGACTTTGCCACTCCCTTGGGACATTAGACCTTGACATGGCTGTGCCCAAGTCAAACACTACACATTCATTCAGTCCATCACTAACTCCCTACAGGCTGCTCCTGATTCTGGATTCACTATGTAGCCCAGACTTGTATGGAATTCAGCATACCATCATGTCTGACCTCCTAGTTCTGAGACAACTGCTGTACCACCATGCCTGTTTTTAGTCATTCATTACATATTCCAGATACCAAGTCCTCTGTGAGACATATCTGTATGTGTCTGGATATATCATGAATACCTTCTCCCAGTCAGTGGCTTGCCCTTCCACACTCATTACAGTTTCCTTAAAGAACAGAAGATACTGTGATGATTTGAATAGGAATGGGCCTCATAGGCTCATATATTTAAATGCTTGGTCACTAGGGAGTGGTGTTACTTGAGAGAGATTAGGTGGTATGGCCTTGCTGGAGTAGGTGTAGCCTTGCTGGAGTAGGTGTAGCCTGAATGGAGTAGGTGTGGCCTGGCTGGAGTAGGTGTGGCCTGGCTGGAGTAGGTGTGGCCTTGCTGGAGTAGGTGTGGCATTGCTGGAGTAGGTGTGGCCTTGCTGGAGTAGGTGTGGCCTTGCTGGAGTGGGCGTGGCCTTGCTGGAGTAGGCGTGGCCTTGCTGGAGTAGGCGTAGCCTTGCTGGAGGAAGTGCATCACTAGAGCTGGGCTTTTGGGTTTTCAAACGCTCAAGCCAGGCCCAGTGGCTCTCTCGTTCTGTTGCCTATAGATCCGTATACAGAACTCGCAGCTACCGCTCCAGCACCATGTCTGCCTCTGTGCTACCATGCCTCCCTCCACGACAATAGTGAACTAAAGCTCTGACACCGTAAGCCAGCCCCAGTGAAATACGCTCCTTTGTAAGACTCGCTGTGGTCATAGTGTCTCTTCACAGCAGTAGAACTTGGACAGATCTTAATTTTAACAAAACCCAGTTATTTATCTTTTATTTTCTTGCCATTATTCTCTGTGTTTGTCTCTAGATGTGACCTGAAACCCGGGGATAGTCCTCAAATTTCCATAGGCACAGGTGCTGTTGCACAATAGTTTTCTTCAAAATTAAACTCCCCCATCTTAGAGGGAAGCCTCTTGAGACACAGGATATAGATGGAAAGGTGGAGCAGCAGGGTGATCTAAGGGGAGGTGAGACCTTTTATCCTGAAGAGAAGCTCATTAAGCTAAAAATGCAATCCAAACCCTCCAGAAATTGCTGAAACTGTCAGGATTTGCTAGATCCCTGCCTCCTCAAGCATATTGTCTTAGTCAGTGTTCTGTTGTTGTGAAGAGAAACCATGACCACAGCAACTTGCATAAAAAGAAAGCATTTAATTGGGACTGATTTACAGTTTCAGAGAGTCATTTCTATTCTTGTAAGTAACCCCAATAAAACTCATAGATTCACTAATTGGACATCAGTGGTATCCTTACTCTGATCTGTCATTGGTCCCCTATCTGGGGTGAGTAGATACCTGTTCTCAACTTCCCAGGAATAGGATCACACAACAGGAGCCTCTGAAGAGATAGATTGCAATGTCTAGTTCCTTGATGGCCCCTGGAGATCATAGTAAGAGGGCTTTCCTCCTGCCCCATTCACCTTGTGGTCTACAGTTGCAGTGCAGTACATAGTAGGAAGAAGAGGTACAAACCAAATCCATTCTGAACAAGTCTACATGTTTGTATGGCTCAGCAATCATTACAGCCTGGTCTATCGAAATGTTCTGAAGTAAGTGTTCTGAACTTCCGGGGTTCTGAAGTTCCCTGCCTCCCTCTGCTGTGCAGGTGGTAAGGTGCAAGGAGGCTCTCAGAAAAAGAAAACATCCAAGTTCTGCATAACTACTTGAAACCACAGACATAGGATGGAGGTCTCTACCTCTGTTCTTGTGAACCTCTATACTCTCCAGTGAGCCTACGTGCTTCTCAGGATTCTAGGAAGAATTAATTGAGATGATGCATGCAAAGTGCCTATCCTAGCTTGTAATCCATGCTCAACACATAGCAGACAATTGTATATATATTAAGTGGCAGATGGGACAAGCTCCTATGTTGCCTCATAGCTCTTAACAATGGTCTCTTGTCTCTGTTGGGAGTTTGGCCTTTCTATATCTTCACTTCCACGCTAATGTTTAGGATGTCCTGGGCAGTTCAGAGAACCCACCTCTAGCCCACATTGATAGACTCCTGCCTTATCCTATTCCATCCATAACTTTGGTACCACTCAGTCTAGAGCCCCCAGCTGCCAAGTCCCCATGCCCATTCTGCTCAGTCTTCCAAGCAGTGGATCTGGCCTTGTCTATGCAAGCTCTCTTTTGTGGTGGCACCAGTTGCTGCTGCCTGGCAGCAATTTCAACCATGAAGTTTGTTCAATGCAATAAAATGCCATCATTCCAAGAAGGCAACAATTGGGAATGGGTATGCATGCTCTTGAAATTTCAGAGAGTTCCTCAGTTGCTCTGCTAACCTGTGACATACATGCCCAAGGACCAGAGACCACAGCAGACAATCATGCCCTGGCCTGATCACAACACAGGCCGTGGGCCTCTCTGTCTTCAGTAAAATCTAGTCTATGTGTACGGAATGAATGGATTAACTAATGGCAGGTCCCCAAGCAATTTGGGTTCACTCATGCATGCAAGACTTTGATTTTCATTCAGCAAGCAGGAACAGTTACTGTTTTCATTCAGTGTTTGTGGCCAGAGCTGAGGACTCCTTTGGTAAAACAGTTGCTCCCTAATCAGTCATGGAAATGGGGAGGGAGGGGAAGTGGTAGAATCCTCAACCACTAGGAGACACCTCATCTTCTCAAGAGCCCTCCGTGGACCCCAGGTTTCTCTGGCTTCACTGAAGCCATTTTCTAAATCTGTGGTCTAGGTACCAGGAAATTACAATCTGATGCATCCTTTAGGCTCTGTCTATATTGCCAACACCTCTTTTCCTGTCCCTTGGAAAGAAAGACCCATGAGAACCCAAGTGGGAAGTTTTGATGGACAGATATTCCACCTCAGACCCTTACTGTACAGCATCCCAAAGACAGGCTGTCTTAAAAGGAGTCCTCACCCCTCATGGTCACATTCATATTCGTTCATTCACTCATAGTATCTTCCATGTCTTTCCCAGGCCTGGGTGAAGTAGCTAATACTTCCCAGTCTAGACACTTGGGGTTGATCTTTCCAAATTAGACGGCCACAGATAGGACATAGCTAAGTCCTAGCCTGGAGTCTGAATTTTTCAAGCACAAACAAATGCCTATGTTGGCCATTTCCTGAAACATGGCAGGAATTCTTGCTCAGCACAAAGCCTAATAGCCCTGGGGCTGAACTTCCCTTGTGGACACTCAACTATTTGCGAACCTGAGTCTTCAAGGTTCTTGTCTCCCTAAGTGTCTAAAGATGGGTTGCACACAACTCCCTGGTGGATTAGCCTGGCCAATCAGCAGATACGGCTGGCCATGTTTTCCATTCTCTTACTGTACAAGCTCTTCAAACAGAAGCCTGTCAAAGTGATGTCAGTGGCCAAGAAGGACATGGGAGGTGATGCCCCTTTGCTTCTTGTCTAAAAGGACAGGATGCTGCATAGCAGGAACTGCTCCTGAAGTTTTCCCATACAGCAAATCATGCCACAGTTCACAAGTTTGCCCATTATAACTGGCCTGGGTTCCCAAAGGTCCTGTTTTCCAGCAACAGGAGAGGAGTCTCTATAAGCAAACACGAACCTCAGGAATGCACCAGTCCTGTGTCTTCACGGTGGATTCTAGGAAACCAGATGGGTCCTTGTATATTTCCCTTGACCTTAACTACTGAGCACTTTGGCTGAGATATGGTATCTCTCCAGAGCCAAGACCGGGTAAATTGACCTGGTAGACAGGGTTCCCTTCTCTGGAAGGACATAGCCACAAAGTGTTGTCAAGTTTCTGCTGCTCCTTTTGCTCACCTTCCTCTCCAACTTCAAAAGTATGTTTCAGGTGTGCCCATAAGCAAACCCCACATAAAATCGCCGGACCCAAGAACCTTTAGGCTCCATGATGTTTATTTGCCGTGTGGTCTTTGAAATGCCCTTGTGATCACTACACACATTTGTAAGCAGGCAGTAAGAGAGGCCTGAGAGCACAGCTGTTGGTTAAAGATCAGCTAACACCTCCCAGTCCAAGCTTTCATTGCATGTAGTACTGTGGTAACTCATGAGAAAAGTGGCCAAGCTTGGCACAGGTCTACCATCCCAGCTACTAGAAAGGCTGAAGGAATATCATAAGCTTAAGGCTTAGATGACACCATGAGTGTCATGCCTGGGCACCTAAGTGAGACCAAGTATAAAAATATAAAGTGTACAATAAAAATCGTGGCTCAATTTGAACTACAAGTCAAAACAAAGCAAATTCAAAGTGGCACAAATCTTTAAGCTCGCAGACTGAAACCCAACGAGATGCTCTTCCAGCAAGGTTAAAACTTCTAAGCCTCCTTGTCTTAGTTAGAATTACCATTGCTGTGAAGACACACCATGACTATGCCAACTCTTATGAAGAAAACACTTAACTGAAGGTGGCTCGCTTACAGTTTCAGAGGTTCAGTCATTATGATAATAAAAGAGAACATGGCAGTGTGGTGCTGGAGTTGAGAGTAATGCATCTTACAGGCAACAGGAAGCCAATTAACTATCACACTGAGGGAAGCTGAGAAAAAAGAGACCTCAAGCTTCATCCTCACAGTGACACACTTCCTCCAACAAGACCACACCTCCTAATAGTGGCACTACCATTGGGGACCATTTTCTTTAAAACCACCACACTCCTCAAACAGTGCCACTACCTGAAGACCAAATATTCAAATGCCAGAGTCTATAAGGGCATATCATCCAAACCACAGCAGGGGACTTCTCAGTGCTTGGCTGCTGGGAGACACTTTTGCCTGTACTGCTTGGGAAAGTTTGGAATGACCTTCATCTCTCTAGCACCTCCTATAAAGGGAACACACCGCAGGGACATGCCATAAGCGGGGCAGTGGACCAAATGAATTCCAAAACAAACAGACCTGAATATCAATAGACTTTGGCACATCACCTAGCTCTATGACTCAATAAATTCTTTAGCACAAGTCTCAGCGTCTTCAGTTGTAAAATGACATCATGATAGCAAATGTCCCATGATTGTAGATGGAAGGATTAACTGAGATGATAAATGCAAAATATTTAGCATCCTTCCTGGCATGGAGGAAGTGCCCAATAAGTCCCAGCAGTTAATAGTGTGTCCTTCAAGTTCCTGGAGGTGGTTATATCACAAGGGGACTGTTGTACAGTCCCTTATTTGCCTGAGAGGTGATGTCGTCTTTCTGTGGATCCTACTACCTCCTTGCTGAGAACATCTGGGAAATTTGGCCTATGACACTGGATTTTGAGGAGTCCCCACTGATTTGGTCAATTTCTCTCCCACAGCTGTGGAGCTACACTCCATGAATAAGCACTTAGCCCCTTATGTACCGACTGCAGGCATTATTTGTGGACACCATTTTCCTCCTCTTTCTCCTTCTCTCTCCCTTCCTTCCCTCTGTCTTGTCTCTCTCTTCTCCCCACCTCCTGGGGACTGAACTTGGGGTCTCACATATTCTAGATAAATACTAGATAAAGTCCCACCTCGGCTACTTAACCAAGGAGAAAATTTCTCCCCTGCTTGTAGTAAGGAGCTGTGGGCCTCTTCCCACAGCCCGGCTCATGGCTGCCTAGCTAGCTTATGCCCCGAAATAACAACACATAAACTGTATTCTTTTAAACACTGCTTGACCCATTTCTATGCATGTGTGTAGCACCCCAAGGAGCGCTTACCGGGAAGATTCTAGCCTATGTCCATCCTGGGTCGGAGCTTCATCGCGTCTGCCAGGGAGAGGGGAGCATGGCATCTGTTTCTCAGAGGAGCTGCCCTGCATCTGATCTCACTTCCTCTTCCTCCCAGCATTCTATTCTGTCTACTCCACCCACCTATGGGATGGCCTATCAAATGGGTCAAGCAGTTTCTTTATTTTTAACCAATGACCTTCCTCCATCATTTCCCCTTTTTCTGTTAAGCCAAAAAAAAAGGAAGGCTTTAACTTTAACATAGCAAAATTACATACAACAAAACAGTTATCAAGTAAAAATTACAATATTTACATCTATTTTATCTTTATCATAACTAAGGAAAACAATAACTATCTATCTATTCTTCAACTCTATCAAAGACTCCGGAAGGATATAATGTTACCTAAGCAAACAAGAAATAAGCAACTTCTAAACTCTAGAAATGACAGAGACATCTCGCTGCCTGGACAGTCACCCAAAGTTTCTCTGTACCGTTGGGGCATCCATCTTCAGCCTAAAGGCCCATAGTACCCAGCAGACTTTTCCATGAAGCAGGAAATTTCAAAGGCAGTTCAGTCACTATCTGCTGTGTCCTACAGAATGTCTCACAGACTCTTTCATAAATCAGGAACCCCGAAAGATCATCTCACCTTTAGGCAAGTTCAGCAGTCCTCTCTCTGCGGGTTCTTTGTGTCCAGTTTATGCAATAGTCCAGGCAAGAGCAGTTTCTTGCCCAAATGGCTATCAAACTCCATAAGGTGCCTCTTTGATGCCTATCTTCTTCTTGACGTAGATTGGTGCTGCCAGGAGCAGAGTGTCTCATTGTCATGAAAAACCCTAAGTTATTAACACATTTAAAATACCATATTCTCTAGCCTTTGAAAGATATGATGAATGCCTATCTGAAATATATGCATGCACATCTAGAAAATCTAACTAACATGACTACAAACTTGACTATTATTGATAATTATCCATTAACAACCTATATACATTACATTTTTAAGTGAACTACACAATCACAATACCTTAATCAATATCAGAAATACATATACATATAATAAAATTGGCCTTAAATTAATATCAGTAAACCAAGATTCATATCAATGCAAACTATTCATATCTATATCATCTCCCCCTTTAAATGAAAAAGAACATTTATAAACAATTTATGGGAACATGGGCACAGTTTTTTTCTCTCCAAACTGCTTCCTGCTGAATGGGGGCGCTGTTATTCGGGTCTTTTATGGGATAACCTGTCTGCTAGGTTCATCTCAGTTGGCAGTTGAGTGAAGCAATTTTTTAAGGGTGTTCACAGCAACCCTTCAGGAGGGCATGGTCTATCATACCATATTGGGATCGAAGAAGCAATCCATAGAGTCTCATTCTCTGTGAAAACAAAAGAAGAATCTCTTTTCCAAAGTACCATATCCTTAGATCCAAATTCTGAAGTCAAGGTATTTTGAAAATATCTATCTTGGATTAGTTAAGCAGCATTTATAAACAAATATCTTTTAGCATCTGTTGCTCCTTCCTCAGCATTAAAACAATTCAAAGAGAGCATAATAGCATACAGTATCAAGATTCTCTGTGTATTTTCCATCTTTGTGCAGCTTTATTTTAACTCTATTTTGTTTACTTTTACTTTTATTTTATATTTTCTGTATATCTTCGTCCTGGAATAACTCTTTAGACCAGGCTGTCCTTGAACTCACAGAGATCTGTCTGTCTCTGCCTCCCAGGCAGTGGGATTAAAGGCGTGTGCTACCACACCTTGAAGTCACAGAGGTCAATCTCCCTCTGCCTCCAAAGTGTTGGGATTAAAGGTGTGTACTACCACACCCAATTACTCTCTTTCTTCCTTATTTTTTTTAAGAACTTTTAGCCTGCATATACTTTTAACACACTGTAAACCATTTAGAAATTTTCTTTGTCTTTGAATCTCTCTTTACTGTATCTCTCTCTCTTTTTCTGACCACATGAGTCTTTAATTTACCAAGCAATATCAGTAGGATGAAAGCCGTGGCTTTGACGGCTGGATTCAGCCCATTCCTTAGCTTTCCAGCCTCATGGCTGC
Source organism: Chionomys nivalis (assembly GCF_950005125.1). Classification (NCBI taxonomy): domain Eukaryota; kingdom Metazoa; phylum Chordata; class Mammalia; order Rodentia; family Cricetidae; genus Chionomys; species Chionomys nivalis. The sequence continues at coordinate 91,321,660 of NC_080087.1, forward strand.
GGTACCGGCTGTAGCCATGTTTATCACCACAACTCTGTGATGTTTCAAGGTCCTTGCCAGCAAACAAGCTGCAATACTATATCCACAGACAACATTCAAGTCCTCTCTCTGTAATCAGCCCTCCTGCCTCAAACTCTCAGAGTTTGCCCTGGCAGGACAGACCAGAACGCCAGCACTTTAAAACAGCACAACTTTTTTCCTGCTACGGCTGAAAACAAACAAGCATGCAGTCAGCTTCTATCAGTACCATTTAAGTGTTCCGTGGCATAACCTCTTAATGAGCTGCAGGATTTTGCAGCTAAAGCTGAGTCAGGAAGCCTCTCTTAGATGAGAGCGCTTGCTTGCCTCTAGCAAGCAGAGCAGACCCAAGAAATTGCTGCTACCAAGAAAACATGCTTTACTCTATTCTTTCCCAAGCTTTCTCAGGCTTTCAGTGGATATAGTCGTCCACACGTTGGGGGCCATCTGTAGTAAGGAGCTGTGGGCCTCTTCCCACAGCCCGGCTCATGGCTGCCTAGCTAGCTTATGCCCCGAAATAACAACACATAAACTGTATTCTTTTAAACACTGCTTGACCCATTTCTATTCATGTGTGTAGCACCCCAAGGAGCGCTTACCGGGAAGATTCTAGCCTATGTCCATCCTGGGTCGGAGCTTCATTGCGTCTGCCAGGGAGAGGGGAGCATGGCATCTGTTTCTCAGAGGAGCTGCCCTGCATCTGATCTCACTTCCTCTTCCTCCCAGCATTCTATTCTGTCTACTCCACCCACCTATGGGATGGCCTATCAAATGGGTCAAGCAGTTTCTTTATTTTTAACCAATGACCTTCCTCCATCACCTGCTGAAGATTCAGCTTTCCATTTATAAGTGCATAGTTACAATGATCCCCAAACCTGTCCTGGGCCTCTGTCTGCTTCAGAAACAAGAAAGTGATATTCTATTTTAATCTCACCCTGCCCCAGCAGCCTCCTCTCATCCTCACTGCCAACATGGGATTTGGGAGCACGCTTTCCAGTTATGACACCAACACTACCTGGCCTGCCTCAAAATATGGTCAGTACTTGCTGCTTTCCATGAAGACAGCCTTTCTTGGTTCATTCTGTGCAAATGGGGGATGCTTCCGGCCTGCTCTGCCAGCTCGAAGCCAGGAGGGCAGGTGCTGGGCCAATGCTCACCCACCAGACAGTTGCAGAGCATGGCCTCCTCTCCTACGGATGAGCTGTGTCGCCACCATGCAGTCATTCCATCATGATAGTTCAAGATAAACCTTTATGAGTTTCTCTTGAGAAGTCCCCATTATTAGCAATGAAGCATCCCACCTTAATTGAGTTTTGAGAGCTCTCTGTGGGACCTTAGTCAATACTTGCTGAAAATCAAGTACAGATCTTGTTATGATTCCATGCAAACACTGCATGCCACTCAACCAACCATGCTCCAGGCTCAAGCATGCTCCAGGCTCGAGGGAGGGAGCTTAACTTAAGCTGTGCAAGTGTCCATGGGATAAAGCATTTCCTGATACCTCTGTCAATTGCCAAGATTCGGTCTCCATCAAATGACAGTACTCCACTGTCCCAACCCTCAGAACTAACACTCTTGGTAACTAACAGGAACGGAGACCAGCACAAACTTGGTATTCAAGTGAGCAAGTAAGCTAATGTGCGAGTGAGTGTGTGCATAGGTGACTTAATAAATGACTGGGGAGGGGAGGAGTGAAGAACAGGGGACTTGGACTCATAAAATCAGAGTTCTGATTCTGCTTTTCTGTTCACAGACCCCCCCTTTCTGACTCATCATCTGCACCTCCATTTTTCTCACTAATAAAATAACATAGAAATTATACACGGTAAAAAAAAAAATGAAAGGAAATAGGTGGCTGGGGAATGGTTCAATGGGTAAAGTGCTAGCTATATAAGAATGCGGATCCAAGTTCAGATCCCTAGCACCACGTAAAAACACAAGTGTGGTAGTGTATACCTGTAACCCCAGTACTGGGAGGAGGCAGAGACAAGAGGATCCTATGGCATCACTGGCCAGCCAGCTAGTCAGTCAGTGAGCTCCAGGTACAATGGGAGACTCTACCTCAAAACATCAATGGAGAGTGATAGAGAAGATACCCCAACATCACATCTGGCCTTGCACACAGACCCTCACACTGACACAAACACACATGCACACACACGCACACACACACACCACATACCCACATACAAAATAATTAAAGGAATAATCCCTTGTCATGTGAGGGTGTGTAGCACAGTGCCTGGTCTATAAATTCTCGTTACAATAAACAACCACCCCATAATAATTTCAAAGTCTCATGTCACAAAATCAAAATTAAGAATCTAAAACTTAAGGGACCAGGTACGGTGGCGCATGCGTTTGAATGGTAGAGGCAGGGAATCAAGAATTCAAGTGCATCTTCAGCTACGTAGTGAATTCCAGGCCAGACTAGACGACATCAGCCCCTGTCTCAAAATGCCGGGGAGGAGGATTAGATACCAGAGAGTCACCCACCTGCACTGATAATTTTAAAGTGGACAAAAAGCCTACCTGTGGTTAAACTAAATTGGTTAAAGCACTTGCCACTCAATCTTGACAACTGGAGTTTCTATCCACAGAATCCCTTTTAAATGCTGGGTAGGCATGGCAATGCATCTATAATCCCAGCTGCAGAAGGCAGACGCAGGTCTCCAGAGTAAACTGGCTCACAAGTCTAGACACACCAGCAAATTCTTGGTTTGATTAAAAGACCTTGCCTCAATGAACAAGGTTGGAGGATAAATCCATCCACAATGATTCATGACATTAACTCCTGACCTCCATTTGTGTGCACGCGCGCACGCGCGCACACACACACACACACACACAACTTTGGGGGGCATTTTAAAAAACATATTCAAAGAAAAAATACAAAACGTTTTCCCTATATTAAAACAAATGCATGGAGCAGCTAAAACATTAGCACAAATGTGTTTCATAAAAAGATACCTTCCACCCGATCAACTTATTAAAACTCATTTATTTCACATTTTCTAATTTCTTGCTATTTTTTCTTTTCTGCCACTTTTTTCTCCACTCCACTTCTTTTTCTTTTCATTTATTTGAGCTTACTTCTTTCCCCCCCTACTCCTTTAAGTCATTCATTTGCTATTTGCTACATGATTATTAACTCCATCACGTAATCCTCAGTCTTCTGGTTTGTAGTTGTGGTGATACCTGATGATTATTAATACCTGATGATTACTAATCAAGTATGTGGCGGAGGGTCTGTGTGTGTATATAATGTATGTGTACATTTATGTGCGCCCTTGCATGGATGCACACAGAGGTCAGAGGAAGGTGCTGAGTATTCCTCTTCTATCACTTTCTGCTCATTCTTTGGAGGCACAGTCTGTCCCCGAATATGAAGCTTGTGTTTTGAATTTTGGCTAGGCTGGGAGTCAGCAGGCCACCACTCCTCAACACCAGAGGAAGATGCATTTGTGAGACAACATCTTGCTTGTAAGGAAGATTCTGGGATTTGAATTCAGCACATCATGCCTGGGCAGTGAGCACTCTTAACCACTGAGCCATCTCCCTCTAATCGAATTTAAATGTGTTTTGTATCTTCAACAATTTGATATTGTTATTAACATAACTATTTTCACATCACTGAGTAGTACTGGGGATTTAGCTCTCAAGAATAGGCTGTTCAGTGGAGGATCCTCAAGTAAAACAGAAGAGATAACATCTTTTTTTCCTAATGCACAAATTATACTATAGAAATAAAAGAACTATGAAAACAGAAAAGCTATTATCATCTCCCAAAGATTGTAACTTTCTAATACTGTATTGAAAGATACAGCACTAAAATGTGAGGTAAAGATTTCAAACATTTAAACAGTAAAAGCAGTGACTGTTATAAACAATGAGACTAACTCAATCCAGAACCTGAAGAGGAAAGTCAGCTACATGGATGAGAAAATCAATTCTACAAATGAAAGTCACAAAGAAGGAGGAAAAGCTCTGGAGAAAAACTGAAAATCTGAAAGAAAAATAAATAGAAACTTTGGAATGAAAACGTCAATGAGGATCAAATATATACACAGCAGAAATAGGCTCAGCCAAGCAAAAGAAGAAATATCAGGAAATGGAGGACAAGGTCAAAGAACTATCACGCCCAAGTGTGAACCAGGAAAAAACAAAATAAATGAGCATGAGCACAATATCTAAGAACTCAGAAACAGGAATAAGTGACCATGCCAAAGAATCCACAGGATAAGGAAGCTGAGATAAATACTAATGGCATAAAACATTTTCAGTTAAATTCAATTAAATTATACCCCAAAATGTCTTCAAATCCAGACAAAGAAGTGAGCATTCAAACCCAAGAGGCATTTAAAGCCACAAATAAGCACAACATGAGAAGAATCTCTTGACTACATATTATAGCTATGTTATGAAGTCAAAACTACAACAACACCACACACATACACACACACACACACACTAAAAGCTGAAAAAAAAAGCTGGTCCATGGTGGCTCATGCCTTTAATTCCAGCATTCAGGAGGCAGAGGCAGGCAGATCGCTGTGAGTTTGAGGCCACTCTGGTCTACAAAGTGAGTCCCAGGACAACCAGAGCTATTAGACAGAGAAACCCTGTATAGAAAAAAAAAAAAAAAAAAAAAAGCTAAAATAAATAAATAAATAAATAGCTGAAACAAAGAACACCAGCTATCTATGAAGGCAAACACATTAGAATAACATCAGATCTCTCATTTGCAACTCTAAAAGTCAGAAATGCATGAGATGATTTATCTCAACCCTGGAGAGTAAATAGCTGCTAACCATGATGTCTGGATCCAGCAAAGCTACCGCTTAAGATAGACAATGAAATACAGACATTTCAAGTCAAACACGCACTGTGATATCCAAACAGGAACTATAGGATTCCAAAGCATGGAGTGCTATAGGTGGAGGGGAAATTAGGATGCTCTCAATTATGACAGCATAAAAAAAAAAGAAAAAAGAAAGAAAAGAAAGAAAGAAAGAAAGAAAGAAAGAAAGAAAGAAAGAAAGAAAGAAAGAAAGAAAACATTTTAGGTTTGACATGGTGGCACACACCTTTAATCACAGACCTCAGAAAGCAGAGACTGGCAGAACTCAAAGCCAGTCTGGTCTACATAGCAAGACCCAATTAGGGTTACATAGTGAGACCCTGACAAAAGAAAAAAGACATTCTGTGCTCTAGCCTAGTCCAATAAGTGTAGCTCTCACCCCTCATCAAAGAAGCGTCTCTTTGCAGCAGAGAGAGACCACTGCAGAAAGCCACAACTGATCAAAAGCAAGGGTACTGACTAGTGGTGACCAGTACCAGATACGTCTACAACACAGCCCTTGCACCCAAGGCTCCAGAAACATCTCAGGAGAGGAATGAACACACTGTAATAGTCAGAGGACCAGGAAGCCTGCTGGGAGATTGTGCTTTCTAGCTGTGGCAGGGATGCTGTGCCCATGAAACCTCAGCAACTAGGCTTCCAAAATAAGACCTGAACAGTTCCAACACCAGTTGACACCCCAACATAGGGGCTGGTGGCAGAATCTCAAGGGTCCCCACCCTAGATGGAGAGTTACAATTAACAATGTCCAAGAGAGGGAGAATTAGGTTTTCCCAGGGATGAGCCTCCTTACTGAGTATCCAATACCAGGTGGTTTCTGTCTCTCTCTCTCTCTCTCTCGAGAGAGAGAGAGAGAGAGAGAGAGAGAGAGAGAGAGGCAGACATGGGAGGAAAGGAATGAAAGGAATGAAAATGATATAACTATATTTCAACTAATATTTAAAAATATAGATCTGGGTGGTGGTGGCACACACCTTTAATCCCAGTACTTGAAAGGCAGGCAGATCCCTGTGACTTTGAGGCCAACCTGGTTTCAGGACAGCCAGAGTTACACAGAGACAGGTCTTGGGAAAAAATAAAACTTTAATTTTAAAATAAAAATAAAACAAAATAAATTTAACAAGAGGAATAGATGAACAAAGGAGAGGTTAAAAACATATCTGTCATGTCCAACGCAGAAATCAGCAAATTCATAATAAACGGGGTAGAAAAAAAGAACAAACAATAACAAAGCCACACAGAAAACAACCAATCAAAATTACAGGAATCAGTAAATCTCTCTGAATAAAAACTTTAAATGTAAGTGACCTCAACTCACCTGCAAAGAGACACAGACTAGCCAACTATGGGACTTACTCAGCTCTAAAGAAATATAAAATTATAAAAGCTGCAAGAAAATAAATACGTACACTGAGGAAAATTATACTGAGCTCACCCAGACCCAGAAAGACAAACAGCACATGTTCTCTCTCATGTGTGGATGCTAGCTTCCAATCTTTAGATGTGTGTGTGTCTACCTTGAAATACCTATTGAAGCCAGCAAACTAGAAAGGGGCCATTCGCCATGAGAAAGCCATTAGCCATGAAATAACATGACAAAATTATGCCATTTCCAGGAAAATGGCTAGAGTTTATCATGGAAACTATCATGAAAGGAAAAAAAACCAGATTCAGAAAGACAACAGATTGCATATGTAAAATCTATAGCAATTCCAGGAGCCGATACTATAGAACTTAACATAAAAAGATTTTACAGAGATAAAGGACTCTGTGGTTATCAACAGAAAGGGTTCCATGAACAGAGAGGAGAGTTAGGAATTTCATATATGTGGGACATGCACGTGTGTGTGCATGTGAAGCCATAGGGTAATTTCTCAGAAATGTGGTCCCCTCCTTTAGGGACAGGGTCTCTCGCTGCCCTGGAGCACACAAGATAGGCTGCACAAGGCAGCCAGGGAGTCCACGGATCTTCCTGTCCTCACAGCACTGTCCTTCCCAGTGCTGAGATCAAAAGTTCCTCCTACAGTGCTCAGTCGTTCTGTGTGAGTCCTGGAAATTTGCTAAAGTTGGGTCCTCATGCTTACAAAGTAAGGCCAGTATGTGAGCCATCCCTCCACCCCCGACAACTGTTAGCCTTTCTTCATGGCTTAGTTCTCCTTTATTTGAAGTTGTCGTAAGTTTATTTCATTTTTACAAAAACAATAGAAAAAATTTCTGAAAGTCATGTCAAAATATTAAGCGAATCATTTCTGGTGGTGAAAATACTGATGTTTGGGGGAAATTTTTTGTTTCTTATAATTTCTTATACCATAAGTTTCCAAAATATGTAAGAATTATAATTGTTTTTAAAAATGAAAATAAAATCTTGGGTTTTCAGTTTGGCAGAAGGAAGTCAATAAGCTTTAATCATCAAGTAGAACAGAAAAGGGAGCAGAGAGGGGAGAAAAAAACATGTAAAGCTAACATAAATAAACATAAATCAAAAAAGGAAGCAGAAAATCTTATGATGATATTTGTAATAAATATGAACTGATTTAAGTTACAAAGCAGAAGATAGCGTCCAACAGATTGGATTTGTCTGCGTCTAAAGATTTGTTGCTCAGTACAAGACACACATGGTAATCTAACCATCCCGGAGGCTGACGAGGGCCCTGGGAGCGATAGTGCCTGCACAGCCATAGCAGCCCAGATAGCAGGAGCATGCAAGCAGAAGAGGACAGCAATTCCAGGAGCAGATTCTATCGGACTTAGTGCAGAAAGCATTTACAGAGATAAAAGACTCTGTGATTATAAACGGAAGAGACTCTGAGAGCAGATACGAGAGCTGAGGATTTTATGCACCTCATTGCAACCGAGCTCAAAAATAAATGAAGCAAAACTGACAGAATTCCAAGAAGAAACTGATAAATTTATGATCAGCGTGGGAAAGTCGAACCCATTCTTTCTGAAATTGTTACTGCGGAAAAAAAAATCACTTATGATAGAGAAATCTGTACGACCCAGTAGCAAACTGGATCTAACAGATATGTAGAGAATTGCGCCATGGGCACTGAGAGATATGCATTCTTTCCAGCAAAATAAGGAAGACTCACAAATAAATAGCCTTGCAGGCAGATATGACAGAAGCCGAACAAGTTCCAGTACTCCTGGCCTCCAGGGTAGCAAGCATGTGCAGGCCCCAATGCAGTTAAAGCAGAAACGGAAAAACTAGGACATTATAATGCTTTTAAATTAAATAATCATACTAAAAACATGAACAGAGTTGAAGACTGGCGGTAGAGCTCAACCAGCACGCTCTGGGTTTCATCCTGACAATCCACAATAAACAAATGAATAAATAAATAAAACGAAATCGACAACGACAGAAATGTTAATAGTCGGGACTAAAGGTGTGATTAGTTGTCAAATAAAGTAAATATAGTTCCCAATACATTTATTAGCAAAGAAGAACAGAAGAAGTCCTTGGGCAGTAGAGGCAGAAGGATCAGCACTTCAAGACCATCTACAGAGTGAGTTCAAGGTCAGCCTGGACTACACAAGACCCTGTCTGAAATACATTTGTACAATAGAAGCGATGAGCATGAATAGTTACACTACTATTTAGAAAAGCTAAACTCCAAAGTCTCGAAGGAAGAAATGCTGTCAGGAAGGATTAGAATATAAGGTTTTATCAGGAGGGAGTGAGAGCAGACATATTGTCTGGAAGGAGCTGGGATATTGGGTTCTCACTAGCCTGTTACTGACTCCCTGGTGCAGGAAGAGTGTCAAGTCCAGGCACACCTAGCTTTATCCCAGCAGTCGCGCCGCGGCCCACATCTCTGAAGATGTCACATGCGAATCTTGAAGTACAAGCTGGGAGGTGTGTGCTGATGGCACAGACAGAATGCAAGGTCTTCCTGAATGGCCACCTGAGATGGTCAGTCTCGATGGCCAACTTAATTGGATTGAGAGGCAGCAAGATTGGTGAAGTTCTAATTCTTCTCTCTCTCCCAAGAGCTGGGATTCTTCTATTTTTATGTTAATAAATTCATCAAGAACTCAATTCAAGAGATACTTGAATCATGGGCACTCTGTCCTAATGGATAGGTTGATCCACTGATGAAATCAAAATTGAAGCCTCCTAGGAGGTGACTGAACTATAAAAGATGAAGCCTGATTGGTGGCATGTTTTCTGGGGCTCCCCTATCTGCCATGGTTGCCAAGGCTTCTGTCCATCCCGTCCTCCCAAACATGATGAGCAGAAACCTTGGCAACAACCAACTCAAACAAACGTCTACTCCTTTTAACTTGTTTGTGGGATGTTTTGCTTCTGCTACACAAAAATCTAACACAAGCATCAGCAGTGCTTACTGAAGCATTTTATACAGAACGAAAGCAAATACCATTATCAAGAGAAATATTTAATACATTGAAGAGTCACTTATTTAAAAAGCATGGCCAAGTAGATCTATCTGTAGCAGAAAGAGATGGATTATGTAACAACTGTGCCAGTTTTCTGTTGACGAACATAATGATGAAAAATAACTTAGGAAAAGATGGGCGTTATTTCAGCTTACATGTCCAGGTCACGGTCTATCGTCGAGGAAGGACAGGGCAGGAGCCGAATCAGAAACCATAAAAGGTCTCTGCTTACTAGCTTGTTCACTGGCTCATGCATAGCTAGCTTTCTTACACAGTCCAGATCCACCTGTCTGGGGATGGTGCTACCCACAGTGGAGCAGGCCTTCCTAAGTCAATTACCAATCAAGAAAATGCCCCACAGACTTAGATACAGGCTAATCTTATGGGGGCAATTCTTCAACTGAAATTATTTCTTCCCAGGTGACTCTAGGTTGTATCAAGTTGACAAAACAAAAACAAAAAACAGGACAACAGTCATTTGGAAAGGTAGTATCAGGGTGATTAAGACTAACACCAAAGAGTGTTTCTCCAAATGATTACAACTAAAAACATATGGACAGACTATAAAAAGCAATGACCTAAAAGTAAGTAACAACTCCAGAGAGACTTCTAAGAAAAGACTCAGTAACCTAGTGTCACAGACCTTTAGAAAACAAAGGCAAAGGGGGTCATCCATTAAAAACCTCCTGGGCAGAAGGTGGAGTGAGGACTGAGTCCACGGTGGCAGTTCTTCATGGCCCAAGACCTTTTTTCACCTCTTGTATGTATGTATGTATGTATGTATGTATGTATGTATGTATGTATGTATTATGTATGTGTGTGTGCTTGTGTTTGTGTACGTGTGTAAACAAAAAACATATAATCTACAATAGAAAAGGCAAAGTAGACATCAAAATCAAAAACACATACAGCAGGTAAGGATGGACACACGTTGTTTCAGGGGACCACCTGAAGGCTTCAGCTGGCCCACAGTCAGATGACTGAAGTAAAAGGAGAAAAGAGAAGGGGAAAAAGAGGGAGAGGAGAGGTGGAATGACATAAAAAGATCGGTTCCTGCCGGGCGGTGGTGGTGCACGCCTTTAATCCCAGCACTCGGGAGGCAGAGGCAGGTGGATCTCTGTGAGTTCGAGACCAGCCTGGTCTACAAGAGCTAGTTCCAGGACAGGCTCCAAAACCACAGAGAAACCCTGTCTCGAAAAGCAAAAAAAAAAAAAAAAAAAAAAAAGATAGGTTCCTGGTACGGGTGAGGGCTTCATTTTACCTGTATTGTTTACTTCTGACTTACTTTATAGCAAAAAATAATAATAATAATTTAAAGAAAGAGTGGCTGAGAGAAGGAATGGAAAAGGGAGGTACAGTCCAAATAGAAATTCTCCGAGTTGACAGCATCTGTCTCAGGGAGGCACTGTGGAGGGTTTTATTATTTTATTTACTTTTTTCACATATTTTCTAAATTATTCCTGGTAAACATGTATGACATTTATAAGCTGAACAAAAGCAGTAAATACTTATTTTTAAAGCCCCTTGCTAAGCAGCTGTGATTTAGAAGCCTGCACTGTGGAAAACACACTGATATTTAGACACCCTGGCTGGCCTGGAGAGAGTACCGCATCCAAGACAGGTTTCTGGGGACGCTGATAAGGAAGGGAGAGGATTTTAATTTCACTGTCAGCGCCACCACCCCAGGCCTCAGAGGTGAAGACTCCAGGTTCAGTTCCTCTGCCACCTCCCTGGGGACAGAGCTGCAGCCGCAGATAAAGGACTACAGTGTTTTTACTAAGCTCCCACCCCACCCCGAGCCCACGAAGATGAAGGTATCCCTTGAGGTGCCCAAGATAAGGGCAGAGTCCAATTGAGTAAGAAGAAGGCATGGGGACATGGGAGGGGAAAGGAGCCACCCCAACCCTGGCATGTGTTGGCTGAGAGCCAAGAACTTCAACACAACTGACAAGGTCAGAGTCACCGTGGAGATGACCTGCGGAGACACTGCTCCATGTTCTGAGGGAGATCTCAGATGGTGCCCTTTCAATATCTCCTAATCAGAACCCCTCTCACGTCCAACCCTGAAGAATGCACCCCCCAAGCCACCTCATAGGTGTATTTACAAAAGGAAGTATTAAGGTAAGAAAACAGGTGAACTAGCTTGCATTTTTAGAACCTTGAACATGGTCAGAAATTACAACCTTGGAGCCATGTGACTCCAAAAGGAAAAAAAAAAAAAAAAAAGCTGTGTTGACACTATTCCTAGAGAGATATGAACAAATGTCTATCACTCCAGATTGGGAGTCCAGAGGAAACCAAAGGACAGATACCACCAAACTCCAACTTGGTGAGTCAATGAGCTTTATTGGGGTTACCTACAGGAGCAGAAAATATTCTCATGTATCACCAAAAGCCCATACCACTATGGGTGACAGCTCACAAAAGCTAGAAATCTGGATCACACTGCACACCCTACAGAACTCACCAGTGAGGGACTGGGAGTGTTACTCAGTGGTAGAGCACTTGCCCAGAATCCATCAGTAAGGGGTGAGAATGAAAACTCCAGAAAAGAATGTATGCTTGTCAAATGGATGGAGTTAGAAAAAAAAAATCCTGAGTGAGGCAACCCAGACACAGAAAGACAAACACGGTATAAGTGGATACTAGACATAAAGGAAAAGATAACCAACCTACGGTTCACAACCCCAGAGACGACAGGAAACAAAGAGAACCCTAATAGAAACATACATGGATTCTGACACCCCAGGGAGGGGGCAATAGACAAGATCTCCTTAGTAAATTGGCAGCATCGGGGGAGAGGAGTTGGAATGGGAGTAGGAAGGGAGAAGGGGAGCAGGGAGGGAAACATGAAGGGTTGGGTAAAGGACAGAGAAGGGGAGCAAGCAAAAAGATAACCTTGAAAGAGAGAACCACTGTGGGGTTAGCGAGAAGCTAGGCACTAGGGAAACTCCCAGGAAACCACAAGAATGACTCCAGGTAAGAATCTAAGCAGTGGTGGAGAGGGTACCTAAACTGTCCTTCCCCTCTAATCAGATGACTACCTTAACTGTCAGCATAGAACCAGTAGCTGATGGAAGCAGATGCAGAGATCCACAGATAAGCACTGGGCCGAACTTCTGGAGTCCAGCAGAGAGAGGGAGGAACAATATTATAAGCAAAGGGGCCAAGACCATGATGGGAAACCCACAGAAACAGCTGACTCAAGCTAGTGGGAGCTCACTGACCCTGAACTGACAGCTGGGGAACCTGCATAGGACCAAACTAGGCCCTCTGGATGTGGGTGACAGTTGGGTGTCTTGGGCAGTTTGTGGGGCCACTAGCAGTGGGACCAGTATTTATCCCTAGAGCATGACCTGGCTTTTTGGAGCCCATTTCCTACGGAGGGATACTTGCTCAACTTTGATACAATGGGGAGGACCTTGGTCCTGCCTCAAGTGATGTGACAGACTTTGTGGACTCCCCATGGGAAGCCTCACCCTCTCTGAGGAGTAGATGGGGGGGGGGAAGGTGGGGGTAGCAAGAAGATGGGAGAGAGAGGGAATTGGGATTGGTATGTAAAATATTTTTTTTTTTTTTTTTTTTTTTTAGAGAATTTGTGTCTGCAAAGTCTGATTGACTGCTTAGAATCTCAGTACTGGAGGAGACTGGAACGGCGCAGATCCAAAGGCTAGTTACCTTATCTAGGGCTAGCTCCAGCCTCCCTAGAACAGCCACTCCTTGCTCTTCTCTGTCTCAACTAGCATCCTGTGAGGAACAGATAAGACGTTGTGGTGAAGAGCCCAGAATATAAAATTGTAAATCCACACACATTTTGGGAAAAATAAAGCTGACAGCCACTGTTAACCTTTAACAACCACTTTCTGCCTTAAGAGCAGACATCCTGGCAGCCACTGTGTACAGAGGTAAACTTCTGACAGTTGTCTCCTGTCTCCCAGTAGACAATTCCCAGTTAGGCAGATTACGGTGGGCACAGGTTAGCTTCCAACTTGCCTCTATGGGATTCCCTGTGCTGAATTTCTTTATTTTTTCACTGTTCCTCTACAGGAAGCTACTCTCTGCCTTGTGTTCTTTTAGGAACAGCCGAAAGTAGTGTGTCAGCCACAGATTTTTGCAAACATCCTCAGTTAGCATCATATAATTAAAAATTGTAAAACTTAAAATGTAACATGACATTAAGCCTGACCTCAAGATTGTAAAAGCTCTTTGACCCACCTCTGGTGCTTGATTTTACTATAAGGAGAGGCTCAAACCTGCCTCCATTGTCACAGTATCAAAAACGCCAACTCTGACTTGTGGCCCCAGTGCACTGGAAGTGTTTTGTACCCCGCAGTGATTGGAATAAAGTTTGTTTCTGGTTTCTAGACTTCGGTGGCTTGTTCCCCATTATTTTGCATGGCCCTGGTACCCAACATTAGAATCTATTAACTTGGCAGAATATTAGCATCCGCCAATCCCAAAGCTCAGACAGCATCTTGGGGCTATAGAAAAGCTTCCCCATCTCACCGCACCTGCTTCTCTGATGTAGCCACCATGTTTTAAACTTGACTAGCCTTCATTTATGACTTTCTTTGTCCTGTAAAACTATAAAACTTATGAAATTGCTTCCACATTTGACCATGGAATTAGGGGTGACCTAAATCTATGCTCCTGGGCCACAGTCACTCAAAAAGGCTCTAAATTAAACTCTCTTCTTTCCTTTAAGATGAGAGTTGTGATTTTTGCCCCATCACCGGGGGTTGAGGACATGGCTCAGCTTCAGGACATTTGTCTAGGCTCTACCAGTGCCGGGCTGCAGTGCAGTGCAGAGTGCTTGTCTGGAATTCACCAGCGAGGAGCTGGGGTCCTGGCGCAGTGCAGAATGCTTGGAAATACAGGGTTTCCATTCCCCCCGCAGCCAAAGAAAAGAAAATTTAATGCTGACAACCGATGTTCTAGAAGGCCTGGAACTCTTAACAGTCTTGTGTCTTCACAGCTGGAGAGACTGTTGAGGACAGGAGTTGATCAGCTTGGAACCAGACATCCAGCTACTCAAGAGGAGGAGTCACTGCACCGAGATACCACCTTAGGCAGTCCTATCTGAAATCGCAAGTCTACAGAGAGAAGCAAGCAGCCCCGAAAGTTGAGGCCTGGCGGGGCCTCTTATACAAGGAAGATGCTCAGTACCCTGTCTTTTGAAAGAGTCCTCCAGTCCCACTCATCAGATGAGGGTTGTATAAGAAAAGCTGCAGGATTCCTAATGCAGCCCCCCATCCTCCCACCTCCCACTTCTGGAGCTTAATTATGGGTACTTAAGGTTGCACAGAAGTTGAAGGACTTTAAAAGACCAAAATGAACCAGCAGCGAAAGGCCCTGCTTTCTTCAGCTCGCCCTCCTGATTGCTCTTAGCTCTGTTTCCAGGAAAGGATGTGTAGGAGCCAGCTCCGCACTCGTCATATTTTATACCATCAGGGAAAACACACAGTTCCCTGAGCAGCAGGGGCCTCTTGAGATCTAGGCAGGAGGCAGCCCCAGGGCAGCTATTCCAGCAAGTGGGAAAAGGCTCCAGAAAACCCTGTGGATCTCTGAACACAAACAAAACTGAGGTGCTCCCCAAAGGAAAGTGGGGAGTTTCTGGCCAGCGTTCCAAGCACCCCTAGACTGGCCAGTCTTAAACCCTTAGCCCAGCCCCATACAGACCAATTTCATCTTCAGTTCTATTGGACAGTTTTTAAAAAGCTGGAACTCCTTGTTGTTGTTGTTATTATTACTATTATTATTATTATTCAAAACACACAGACACACATACATACACACTTAAATCCTTTCATAGTTGCAACTATTTACAGTTTAAGCACTCCCTGGATAAAAGTAAACATGTTTGCAGGTGCTGCTAGGCCTCAGGGATGCCATTTGGTCCCTGAGCTGCCTGGATGTCTGAGTGCTGAAATCAAGCAATCACAGCTATAACAACAACAACACAGGATGACTCGTTTGTCATATCCTTTCTGCAAGGCAGACACTTGTGATAAAGCCAAAACCGTTGGCTTGCCCCTCCTTGAGACTACCAAGATGTATGGTGAGGTACATGGGGCTCTCCTGGCTTAGTCTGAAGGTCAGCAGCCACTGTGGAATGAGTGAAAAGCTTCAGGAGGGGGAGGTCAAGGGGGACATGGAGAAGGATGACTGGGGAGTACTCACTATTGCCACAGACAGAGAGGCAGCAGCATGTTGGGGGTCTCTAAGGAGAGTTTAGGCCCTAGAGCCAGAGACAGATGGGTAACACAGTGACATCCTGGAGAGAAGAGTCAAGTCTGGTTTTATACCTTTTGAGAGTAGGGAAGATTTCACAGCACAAGCCTGAAGCCAAGCTCTCTGATTCTGGGCAAGAGTACAGAATGCATGGCCACCAACGCCCGTTTGGTGTAAAGTCACTTCTCACTTGAGATATTCTAGAATCTGGGAGTCTGTCAGCTAGGGACTCACAGACAATGTCTCGTTAGGGTGCCTGTTGGATAGTGTGGCCTTAGCAGGAGCTGAATTCTAACGTTATCTTCTTACAATGGAACTGTCCTCTTGGATGCAGACAGCAGCCCACCCTGAAAGGCTGCCCAGACTCCCACGTAAGTCACATGGTTTTCTTGAAAGGACAGAGGGAGCAGTTTCTAAAGTGGGCTTAGACTAAGGTGTGTGAGTCTGTGGGGGTGGGGGTGGGGATAGCACCTAGAAGCAGGAAAGTGTGGACAAAGCCTCTCTGTGGACAAAGCTCCCCCATGATCTTTGGAAGGACAGTTCTGACAGGCACTCAGCATGCCACTTCAAAAGGTCCTAGCAAGACTGAGCTCACATCTCAACGACTGAGTCTGTTGTGGTTTGAAGTGCTGAAAATGGAACCTAAAGTATTACACATGTTAGTAGGTGCTGAGCCACTGAGCCACACCCTCGTCCCCTTACTGGTAGACTCTAGCCAAGCATTCTACCACTGAGCCACACACCAAGGTCCTCACTTGTAGATTCTAGGCAGGCAGTTTCTGGTTGGGGACTCAAAGAGGAGTAAACCCTTCCTAAGTCCCCAACAGGGTCCTGTCAACAAAGCACCTAAGAGATGAAAGAGCTCTTTGTGGACACACACACATATTTATACACACATACAAACACACACACAGAGGGAGGAAGGGAGAGAGAGAGAGAGAGAGAGAGAGAGAGAGAGAGAGAGAGAGAGAGAGAGAGAGAGAGGGAGAGGGAAAGAGAGAGAGAGAGAGATCTCAGATCAGGTGTGTGTGTCTTGTCATTCTCACAGATAACACAGTGGGGGGTCAGGACCTCTGATCCCTCTTCACTGTCCTTCCCAGGACTTGGCTGTAGCATCAGCTATGTCACCCTCTGTGGCCCTGGGTCTCAGCTTCATGATCCCAACAATGACCAGGGCACTGCTTAAGTTCTTCCTGGGTAACAGGCTTTTTCTGTACCACAACAACCCAATGGTAGGTTATAAACTGGTTTAGTCACTACAAAAATCAACATGGCGACTTCTCAAAAAAAAAAAAAAAAAGCAGAAAGCAGAATTTCAGATGACCCTGCTGAACCACAGAGATTTCTTTCAAGGTGGCAAGTGACTTCTAGTCTCCCCACAGTGGAGACCCACAAAAAGACAGCCACAGGCTCAGGATCCAAAGTTTAGCCACCAACCTCAATCAGGAGGAAACTGGTCCACTTGCACTCTGACTCTGCCCTAGTCATCTAGAACTATCCATGATAACCAAGATGCCTGGCTGTCCATCAGCAGACGGGTGAAGGAAGACAGTGAGGTGTGTGCACACTATGGTATTTTATCTATCATAAAGAACCAGAGACCATCATGATAAGTGAAATAAGGCAGACTCAGACAAATACTGAATGGTTTATCTCACTGTGGAACCTATATTTAAAAAGTGGGAAGGGTGAGCACAAAGTAGAAGAGGGACTACTTGGAAAAAGGGAAAGAGCCAGAGAGAGTGTGATGGGTGATGACTATGATTGGAGTGAATGATATACTTATATGAAATATCATAATGGGGGAAACAGAGATATAGACAGAGAGTAGGCAGAGTTAAGGAGATGCTATGTAGCTACCAAAGGGACAGACACCAGGGAACCTTACTAGAAAACCACAACTCTCAAGGCAATACACAGATTAATAGAAATGGGTTGATCTAAGATGTAAGAGTTAATTTATAAGAGCCTAATCTATTGGCCAAGCAGTGTTTTAATTAATATAGTTTCTGTGTAATTGTTTGGGTCCGGGTAGCTGGGAATGAACGAGCAGTCTATGCCTACAGGGGTCTCAGTGATTAAGAGCCCTTACTGCTTTTGCAGAGGACTCAGGGTCAGTTCCCAACACTCACATGGGAACTCATGGATGTCTTCTGGTCCAGGGAATCTGATGCCCTCTTCTGGCCTCTGGGAGCACTGCACATATGCGATACTCATGCATATATGCAGGCAAAGCATTAATACACATAAAATAAAAATAAATCTTTTTAAAATGAAAATGTCATAATGGAACCCATTATTTTATACAATGAGAATGTGCTAATTTAAAATGGATTTTAGGGATGGAGAAATGGCTCAAAGATTAAGAGCACTGGCTGCTCTTCCCAAGGACCTGGGTTTCATTCTTAGCACCCACTTAATTGTTCAAAACATCTATAATTCTAGCTACAGAATATCTAATACACTTTTCCGTCCTCACCCAGCACATACAGGGATACATATAGCTCACAGACATGACATGCATGAAGGAGATATATATATATATATATATATATATATATATATATATATATATAATTTTAAAAGGTTTTCTAAAGTGCTCATAGGGAAATCCTGGGACTTCTCCAGGTAAGGCTGAAAGGGTGTGTTGAAGTCACCCTGGCCTTCACTGCAGGGTTCAACTCCCAGCTGGGCTAGCCTTGCTCTTCTCTACCCCACTTAACAAGGGACAACCCCAAGGAAAATAACAGCTGCCTCCATATGAGTAGGAGATAGTCTGATTTATTTCAAGGGTTGGTGAGGGTCTTGGAGGTGAAGTAAAGACTTCCCAGAGGAGAGCAGGGGAAATGATTAACCATCAGGGCATTCCACAGACTGAGCTCCTACAGAGAATTTACTGCTCTGGGAAGGACCTGAACAAGGGCTGTGATAAACCAAATGCTGCAGGTGACTGTGAAAAACAGTGGAGAGGCTGGCACCAAATATCTCAAAATAGAAAAAGTAGTTAAAATACAGTAACATCATTCCCAGTAGCCATTGCTTCCCCCACAGCACTCCTGGGAAGAAGCCTCACTGGGCATCTCAAACTTTAGGGATAGTCTTGGACCTCCTAACCCCTCGAGGACTACCCCTGCAACCATACCTAGCACTACCCTGCTATTCACCACTCATAGCCCACATCTCCCCTCCAAAGGATGACCTAGTTCCCATGCAAAGAACCTGAGGTTGGCAGAGGTAAAGGAACTCTCTGGAGGTCATTGGTCCAGGTCTATCTGACACTACACAGATCCTCTGAAATGCTGTCTGTTTGCTCTCAGCAGAAGTGGCCTTGAGTGGGGCCCTGTTGGGCTAACTGGAGTCTCCACAGGTCATGAAGAACATGCAGGTGGTGCACAACATATCAATCAGGTCCATGAAGTCCTAAGGTGCTTTCTCTGCCATTGCTCCATCCTTGATGTCGCCATAACTCTTTCCAATATCCAACTTCGGCAACCATCACACTTGATCCTGAGGAAGAAGAGAAGATTTGCTCAGGCCCACTACACACATGGTGAAGCTGAGGTGAGAGGAGATCACTTGGCCAAAGCCTCACATTAGAACTGACACATACTAGGGCCCCCAAAGTCTCTCTACAGAAAGCTCAGCAGAGAGATGGGGCAAGACTAAGATCAGACCTAAAATGGGAGTGTCCAGTCCCCACTCTGATAGCTCTCAGCAAAGGAGACAAGAAGAGACCAGCTGATGTGAGGTAGTTCTGGGGCAAGTGGGAGTAGGCAGGAGCTAACAGATCTCTTCTGGGCCTGCACCTGCTAAGCACCCATCTGTCCCCTACCTGGGGTCTGGGAGCTCAGAACACTAAGGTCTGGAAAGGCTAGCCTGGGATCATGGGCACCAGAGATTTAATCCCCTCTCTCCCCAGGGTCAGTATCTGTCTCTATTCCCTTCCCACGCCCATCTACTGTCTAGTGGTGTCACTGATGTCCTCCAAGGACCCCCTACTTGGCTCGACTTTCAGTAGGTTTCCTTGAACAGCCTAGAACCCTCAGACTAGCTATTGAGTAGCATGGCCCCCAGGGTCAAGATCATATGCTAGAAGAGACATGGCGGTGCCCATCTTTAATCCTAGCATTGGCGAGGAAGAAGCAGGCAGATCTTTGTGAAGTCAAGGCGAGCTTAGTCTGTGTAGTATATCCAGGACCAATTAAATATGTCTCAAAAGATTGAAAAGAAAAGAAAAAGAAATACCAGATTCTAGAAGAAGCCTGCCTGGCTAGATTGAAAATGATAGAAAGATCCGAAGCCCTTCTACAACCTGCCTCCTGACCAAGACATATCTGACAGTGCATACAAAATGTTATGGAAGTGCCCTGAATTGCCATGTTTCACCTTCAGCAGCCCCTGAGAGGCAGGGTGGGGTAAAGGAGAAATCATTCAGACTGGAGAGAGGTGGAGGGCTTCCTCACCTCATTTGTCCACTTAAGTCCCTATGCACCCCTGGCCAGTCCACATCCCCATGCTCTAGTCACAGATGACTCACCCTAGGGAGACCCAGACTCCCTTCCATAGAATCTGACACAGAGCTCCAAGGGAGAAAGGCCCACAAGTCATGTTCTAGTCTCCCAAACATCATGGTGTACAGGAACATAGCTGTGTATCACCCCCACCCCTCCCACCCTTCTACACTGGGAAAAAACAACTTGGTCAAAATGAACGTAAACATAGAAAACAAACTTCAGTTTGGCTGACTGATTTCCTACAGGAAATGCACATGGTGCATGAGCTACTGTGATATGGTTGTAAAATCTATTTCTAATCATACAACCCCCAAACTTCTAATGTTATGTAAAAATGCACAGGATACATCTTTTTATCATAAGAAAAATAGAAGTGAGTAATTAATGCTCGATTTTTAAAAAACCCAGTCATTTAGGGTTTTTTAGTGCTACTAATGTTTTTATTCTTTAAAATGTATTTATTTGATTTTCTTTGTGTGACTGTTTTGTCTGCATGTACACAGCTCATGTGTGCCTGGTTCCTATAGAGCTCAAAAGAGGGCATCCTATGACCTGGAATTAGAGTCATGGACAGTTGTGAGGCACCATGTGAGTGCTGAGAATTGAATCCTGTAGGCTTAATTAAGGAGGTCCACAAGAGCCCAGAACAAAAAATAACAAGTATTTATTTATTTATTTATTTAGGAAAAACTCACAATAAGGGTAGACAGCCATGGTCCTCTGTGGGCACCGAACCACCAACCCAAAGAAGAGGCGAGCACACTTTTCAGCTGTGCTTATAGTACCTCAGACAACACTCTAACGGCTCAATGCCCAAAAAGCAATTGACTGAATGAATTGCCATAACATTCCCCCCTTTTGTCTAAATAAGAGGGTTCTAAACATAATACAAAACTATATACAAAAAGAACAAATATCAAGTATTACCTAGGGAAAAGAAAAGGCAAAAACATACACAAAAATAGAGCTACAATCAACATGAACAACATCAAGCAAGAAACACATACTAAATGTCCAGTCTATAGGTAACAGGCAAATAACAGATTATTCCAATAGCTGTTCTATTCTAAGGAGTCTGTCTTATATTAAAATGTCTTAGCTAAGTTATGCAAGGAAAATAGCTATGGCTAGCTAGTCTGCAATCTCATCAAAGACCTGAGAAGGAAAATAATATTACCTGAGTAAGCAGGAAGCACAAACAAGAAGCTTCTAAAAAGTGCAAGAAATGACACAGACAGTTGACTACTTGGGCAATCACACAAAGTTTCATCAGCATCATTTGGGCAACCAACTTTGGCTCAGCCCTAAAGTATCTGACAGACTATTTTTAGAGTTGGTAAAATTTAAAAGACTGTCCTACCCTGTCTTGGCAAGGTTTGGCAGTCATTTTTGCTTGTATCCTGCTTGTCCAGTTTGGACAGCATGCATATTGTCAGTAGTTGAGGCACGGGCAGTTTTGCTTTTGTTTTTTTTTTTTGTTTGTTTGTTTGTTTTTTATTTTTTTTTTTGCCCAAAGGCCAGCTTTGCCCAGAAGAAAACAAGCTCCAAGTGGAGTGTCTTCAGTGCTGAACATTCTCTCAGGAATAGATTGGTGCTGGCAGGAGCAATTGTGTCTCATGTCAACAGAATCCTGAGTTATTTAAATGCCATATTCTACAGTTCTTTGAAGTGTTTAAAGATTACCTATCTATGTGGAGTACAATCTCTGTGCATCTAGAGAACCCAAATAGTCTAACTATAAGTATGATAAACATGGGTGACTATTGACTTAAATTCTTAATACCTATATAGCTTAAAGACTAAGGCTGCACATTATAAAATTAAACAATCTCTAAAAAGGTGTGCATCAAAAGAGGACAATGACCTTAAAATGTAAACAATATATGTAAGTATCTTGATCAGAAGTGGAATGTATAGTGCAAAAGATAAATATATCCTAAAATTGCATAAATACACAAAATACCTTAAGCAGTGGCAAAAACATGCATGCATACAATATGACAATATAACATTGCATATATGCACAAATATTGTAAAGAGGAATAGAAGTATATTAAATATAAAGAATATAATTTAAATTTGTATCAATATTCGAATTATCTTAGACAGGAATACAAAGATAATTTTACATATGTATCAGTCTGCAAGAGGTTATATCAATGTAAGTTGTCTACAACTAATAGTTCACAAGTAGATACACTAATCTATCTATTATCTCTTCCCATCCATTCCCTTTTTTTTCCCAAAAGAGATCCCTGAGCCTATTTCATTTCCACCCCAACCCTATATAACTAATTTATAACCAACCCTTAACAGATGACAATTGTCCCTAACCTTGAGTACAAATTCCGTTGGAAGAAGGGACATTGTTTTTTAGAATTACTTTTCAGATGTCATGGAGGCAATGTTATTTTTATGGGATCCTGTAAAAACTGAAGATGAGATTTACCTCTCATGGTTTTTGGGAAGCTCATAAACTCTCAGTATTCAGTGCCAGGAGGTGATGCTCATAGAAGCCCAATGTTATGTAAGGCCTCTAATGCTGCCTCGGAATGAGAGTTACACTCCCAGCTTCCCTGGTTGTGAGGCCTTGGCCTCAGACTGGACCATGTGACCTAGACCCCAGGGTGTCAAGCATTCAGTCTGCTTAGCATCCATGATTACATCAGCCAATTCCTCTTTCAAATGACCACATAATTATTTTATTGGCTCTTCCTTTCTGGGAAGCCTAATACATAATTAATAATTAAATACTAATTTTATTTTACAAAAACACCAATAGGTAGAAGATGGTGATGAAGACAGAATAATTTGAAGGAGGAAACTCAGATCAGGAACTTTGGGGACAAAGTGCAGTGAAATCTCAGCTGGTAAAGGGCTCCGCAGTTCCTGTGCATCCCAGTTAAGAACAGACCTGAGACTTAGTGGTCTTGCCCTTGGGAACTCAGGACAAGCTACTCTCTCACACCCGTAAACATGCATCACTGCATCCTGAAGATGAGATTTACCTCTCATGATTTTCGGGGAGCCCATAAACTCTCAATGTTCAGTGCCAGGAGGAGATGCTCACGAAAGCCCAATGTTATGTCAGGTCTCTAATGCTGCCCACAAAATAATGATCTGTAGGAACTGTAACTTGGAAAATACTAGAAAGTTTCCATACACATCAAGAAGTAAGTCTAAAATAATGCTGAGGAAGTAGGAAAGGAGGAAAAGGAAGAAGGATTGTAAATGGAGTTTCTGTCCTGCCCAGTCCCACAGCCGTTCAGTCCCAAAGAAACACACAGAGGCTTATTTTAACAGTTATAAACTTTTTGACCTATTAGCCCAGGATTATTATTAATTAGCTCTTACAACTTAAATTAACCCAAATTCTTGTCTATGTTTAGTCACATGGCTTGGTACCTTTAATCAGTGAGGCAGTCTCATCTTGCTTCCTCTGCCTCTAGCTGGTGACTGACTCCACTTTTCTTCTTCCCAGTCTGGCTGCCCCACCTATACTTCCTGCTTGTCTACTGGCCAATCAACATTTTATTAAACCAATATGAGTGACAAATCTTTACAGTGTACAAAAGCATTTCCCACAGCAGGGGATGAAAGGTGAAGGGAGGGAGGGAGGAAATGTATGGAGAAAACAAAGGAAACAGCTTAATTCATCACATAAAATCCCACCATCCTTTAAATTTGACACACTGCTTATTAAGTTTAAGAGTCATTCACCATCATCTTCAGGTCCCTCTGGGTCACTGTTATTTCACATGCCCTCCTTTGGCTCACAATAATAGCCACCTACCTGTAAGACACCTCCCTTTCTGTCTTTGATTATAATTAACTCAGTAACTATTCTGTTTTCAAATAGGTTTATTGAGGTATAATTTACATACCACAAAATCCACTCAAAATTCCTGTTACTAGGTGCAGAATGAGCGATTTATTTCTAAATAAAGGTTTTGGGAGCAAAGGATTCTGTGATGTTTGGGGACTGTCCCTAAGGAGTGGCTCTGGGGACTTGATTCTTGGCTCTCTTCCTAAGAAACAACGAAGGCCTCTGATTCCAGGAGGCAGGGCTAACTGTGTGCCCAGGTTCTAGACAGTGGAGCAGCTGGAGGAGCCCCATTTCATTTCACAAATTATTTCTCTGAGTGTAGCTGAAAGGGATTGTGGGCTATAATTAGAATAATGCCCTGCAGGATTACATTCACAAATGTAATTACATGATCATTTAGAACTAGATGGCACTCTGAAAGCCAGTTTCCTGAGGAGTGGGTGAAGGGAGGTACCAAACCCTCTGGTGGAGCCAATGATGCGGAGACCTCTTTCTGATGCCAGATTAGCCCAAAAATAAAGACAGAGGTAAAGATCCTTAATTCATCAGAGAACTTACCCCAGGCCTCAAAACACCATATATTTGATAGATAATGTAGACGCTGAGAGACAACATACAATGGAATATCACCCAGTGTCCATAAACCCTCCAGAAGGGAGACAGTGGTCAGCTACTCATGTTTGTTGTATGGATATCTTGCTGGTGGCACCAACATGGTGGCCAGCTCTGTGAATCAGTCACACCAGAAACACACAGACAGCATGCTGTCTTATTCTTTCAAAGCCTGAGGGACAATGAATATTTGGGGGATTTCCAAGTACCATCGACTGAAGGTACTGAAATGCTTGAGTTTTGCTCAAGTGTGATATTTTACACCCAAAATCAGGGGTGGCGACAATCACCCTAGCCTGGAGCGATCACTCTGACAGAGCTGTTCTGTGTGCTTTCCAAAACTTCATAAAGTGTTCCATATGCTTACAGGCACAATTGAGGAAGCATATTTTCTTACTCCGTGTGTCCTAAATTTGGACCCTGAAAACAAAATAAAATAAAATAACCGTCGCTGAATAAGTGGAGCAAAGCTTGTGAAAACCATGACAATAAATCACATTAATTTGGACCCCAGTAATCTGAATCCTGCACAAATCCCATAGGCCTGGAGAAAGCTTAACTTTGAAGAAAGAGTTTGCTTCCTAAGCAAAGGAGGGGGTGCTGTGACAAGCCATAGGAAGTGTAACATCCTCAGAAGCAGAGGTTATTCTTAAAGAAAACCTGTTCAATAAGATATGCCTGCCTGAGAGTCCTAAACCCCAGCTCATTCTGTGCCTTGGCCATCAAGTGACCTGCTAATGTACAACAAAGTACGCATCTTGGGGACCTCCCTCAGCGCAGCCACGGATGTCGCCTGAGGTCTGGAGGAAATAGGGAATCAAGAGCCCAGCCTGGTGATTCAATCATTTACCATCCTGTCTTTTTTCTCTCAGGTTTCAGGTTTACCATCCAGCCTTTCTCCCCTCAGGACTCAGGTTTGCCTCTTGCTGGGAGACTTTAGACAAGTTGTTTGATGGCAGAGCAGAAAGCTGAGGTCTCTCGCTCACTCACCAAGTCTATATAAGACTGGCCTGAAGAAGTTCAACTCTGTTCTCTGTGTGAGTTCAGTGCCTCTCTCAGATTGTTGCAAATTTCTGTGGGCATCTTCCCACCCAGTCCTCACTACATGGACTCAGATGGGTCACCAGCCCCTCTCAGCTTGCACACACACACACACACCTTTGGGCAACTCTGCTGAGCATCAGCTTCTCAGGAATGCAGCCAGTCTTCATGATCCCCTTGGCAGCCTGGAAATGACACTCGCTTGAGAACTCACTCAGGTGTTTCCTGACTCTTCATTTAAGATGCACAAAAGAATTTCAGGATGAGTCACGATGAAGCACAGTTGGAATTTATTAAGAAAATGTTGGGTTGGACGTGGTAGCCCAGGCCTGTAATGCCAGGGCCTCATGAGGGTGAGGCAGGAACATCACAAGTTCAAATTCAGCCTAGGCAACTTAGTGAGACTCCATCTCAAAATTTTTAAGTGTGTGTGTGTGTGTGTGTGTTTGATACATAGTTCAGTAGCAGAGCACTTGCTTGCATGCATAAAGTCCTATATTCAATGCTACATGTTTCAGAAAAGCAAGTGGGTACAAGGCCTAACCGAAGAACAGTTGTATACTTTGAAGGGTAGGTACAAGCTTCAAGAGAGAATCTCAGTGAAGTGTGAGTATATTAATGGCACTATATGACTTCGGTGGTTTTTGAAGTTATTGTATTCAGACAATGTACAAGGTTACAAAAAACAAAGATTAAAAAAATCTTCTAAGTTGGTTTTCCTTAGTAAATGAGATTATAAGAGCTTTATAAAGTACACTGTTCAGGTTTACAAGCTGACAAAATTAAGTGAGAAACCTAGATCAGGGCTGGAGAGATGGACTCAATGGGTAACAGTACATGTGGCTCTTCCAGAGGACTCAAGTCTGGTTCCCAGCACCCATGTAACGGAGCTCACAACTGTAACTCCAGTCCCTGGGGATATGGTGCCCTCTTCTGATGTCTGTGGGGACCTGTATACAAATGGCATTACACTCATGCGTGCATTAATAAAAATCAAAACATAAACATTAAAAAGAAAACCCAGGGTCAAAGGAATTCTTACTATCCGTAGGTCAGAAGGAGGTCAAGGCATGGTTAGCTTACAGTCTTGGTTTATAATCTTGTTGATTAGCCTCTCAGAAAATGACAAGTTTATAGATGAAAAGACAGCAAGGTTAAATTCAAGGGCCATCCTGTGTTTTGACCTTAAACATGGCTGGTTGCAATTTTAACATTTTTTCTGGACAGGACTCACAAAAGGTACTTCAAAAAAAAAAATCTTCGCAATGATTTTTGTTGCTTCTGTTAGTTATGCTGAAATCATTGTGTTTTCTGTCCTGGGGCTTGAACCTAGGGCCCAGCACAAGCTCGACAAAGGCACTGCTAC
The DNA here is from genome assembly GCF_950005125.1 of Chionomys nivalis. NCBI lineage: Eukaryota > Metazoa > Chordata > Mammalia > Rodentia > Cricetidae > Chionomys > Chionomys nivalis. The sequence continues at coordinate 91,348,530 of NC_080087.1, forward strand.
CTACGATGCGTCCCCAGCTCTCTTTGTAATTTATTTATTGGCTTTTCACTTTTAAGACAGGATCTAGCTAAGTAGCCCAAGCTGGGCTTGACCTTGTGATACCCTTACCTCAGCCTTCACCTGGGACTTCAGACCTGTGCCATGAGGACAGACTAGAAGTTCCTGCCTTTTAGCCAGGTGGGACGAGGGGCTCTTTTTCCTTCCTGTGTTTCCCGAACTTTCCCGCCTTTTGATCCTGCCTCTAGCCAATCTTGGGCTGTGGAGAATAGGAGATGTAATTAGCTTCAGGCAATGTTCCAGGAAAGGGGCTCCAGCGAACTCTTTGGGCACCAGTAGGCAGCAGTCTGCAGAGTGGGGTCTGGCCAAGACACCCCATAGGGGAGGAGACACTGTTACAAAGTTTCCACGGAAAATCTCATAATCTCCTGAGCATCCTGCACCCTGTTTCCAAGGGTGTCCTTTGCCAGCACCTCATAGTGCCCTCGCTCTCCTTGGCCCCATCTTGACTCCCTGGCTCTTCCCTCTGTATATTCTCTGTCCCTAACCTTAGTCCTCCCTCTGCCTCTGGGACAGCCACAGCAACAGAAGCTTACTTCTTTTGAAGAACCTCTCCCTCCTTCCATTCTTTTTTGGCCCTGGCTGCCTATCCCTCTGCTCTGTACATGTGACCCCCAGCCTGTAGGAAAATGACTCCACACACTCTTAGAGGAAAGCAGGGAGGACTCATGACCTACCTGGATCCAGACTCCTCCTCAGCCGGCTTCAGTTCAGGGGATAACTGAACCATTGAGGGCACTGAAAATGGAAAGCTGAAATTTAAACCACCCACTTCTACATTTGAGCAATTCAACAGGCTGACAGACTGAATGAACACAGGGAACATGAGAAACACTCGAGTTGAGTGCGTCTCTAAAGACAATCTGACTGCCAGTTCATTCCAGAAGTATAGAAAAGCAAAAAGAAAGTGAGAGAAGTTGAGGGGATGCAGGGGGGAGGAGACGGTAGGTGGAGCACACATTAAAGGAAGGATGGAAGGTGGAGGTAGGGAAGGAGAGAGGAAGAAAGGGAGGTGATGAAATATGGGAGGGGAAAGGGGATAAAGAGAATATAGAGGTCGGAGCAGGGTAGAGCTGAAGACAAGAGAGGAGAAGGGAATGAGAAAGGAGGGAGGGGGAGAGAATAAAGAAGGGAAAGGGAGAAGGAATGGGAAAGATGGAGGGCAGGAGCAGGGCAGGGACCGAGGCAGGAGGAAGGGCCACATAATGCCTCATGTAAATCCTGTGGAAAAACAGCTCAAAGGGAAAGCTACATATGGTTCAAGAATTCTTTAAAATAGAAAAATCAAGAAACTAGTACCCTTTATCACAAAAAATTCAGGCAATGTAGTAGCCCCTGATTCTTAAAAAAGAAAGCTATTGTACAATAAAGTAGAGCATCAGAGAAGAAAAGCTTGAAAAGGAAGATCTACTGGGAGGGGGACGAAAGGTAAGCATTGGATGCAAGAAAATACAGAAATAAAGGAGGCCCTGCAGAAGACGGTCCTAGTATCCTGAATCCACAAAGTGCAAGGAGCCCCACTCACCTAGTAAATAAAACCTGGAGAGGACCCTTCATCAAGAACAAATTGCCTACAGATGGAAACCATTCTGAGTGAGGTAACCCAGTTCATGAGAAACAAATATGGTATGTACTCACTCATAAGTGGATATTAGACATAAAGCAAAGGATAACCAGCCTACAGTCCACAAAGAAGCCAGATAACAAGAAAGACTTTAAGAGAGACATATGGATCCCCCTGGGAAGGATCTTGAGTAAATTGGGAGTGTGGGGGAAGCCTAGAAGGTGGAAGAGGAACAGGGACGAGAGAAGAGGGAAGGAGAACATGAGGGATCTGGAAGGTTGAGTTGGGGCAAGGACAGAGAGGGAGAGCAAAGAAAGAGATAGCTTGATAGAGGGAGTCATTATGGCAATAGTAAGAACCTGGTACTAGAGAAATTCCCAGGAATCCACAAGAATGACCCCAGCTAAGAGTCTAAGCAATAGTAGAGAAGGTACTTAAACTGCCCTTCCCCTCTAATCAGATTGATGACTACCTTAATTATCATCATAGAACCTACACCCAGTAACTGATGGAAACAGATATATAGATTCACAGTTAAGCACTGGGCCGAGCTCCTGGAGTTCACTCATAGAGAGGGAGGAGCGGTAATATGAGCAAAGGGATCAAGACCATGGTAGAGAAACCCACAGAAACAGCTGACCCAAACAAGTTGGAGCTCACTGACTCCAGACTGACAGCTGGGAAATCTGCATAGGACCAAACTAGGCCCTGTGTATGTGGGTGATAGTTGTGTGTCTTGTGTGTCTTGGGCAGTTTGTTGGGCCACTAGCAGTGGAACCAGTATTTATCCCTAGTGCATGACCTGGCTTTTTGAGGCCCATTCCCTATGGAGGGATACCTTGCTCAGCCTAGATGCTGGGGGGGTGGGGGGGTGGGGGGGGCTGATTCTGCTTCAAGTGATGTGCTAGACTTCATTGATTCCCCATAGGAGTTGATGGGTGATGGAGGGGAAGGAAAGTGGGGGGAGAGGGAGGAGGGGAGAGAGAGGGAACTCAGATTGGTATGTAAAATAAGACTGTTTTAAAAAATAAAGAAAAGCCGGGTGATGGTGGCGCACGCCTTTAATCCCAGCACTCGGGAGGCAGAGGCTGGCGGATCTCTGGGAGTTCAAGGCCAACCTGGTCTACAAGAGCTAGTTCCGGGACAGGCACCAAAGCTACAGAGAAACTCTGTCTCAAAAAACCAAAAAATAAAATAAAATAATAAAAAATAAAGAAAACAATTTTTTTTAAAAAAGAACCAATTGCCTGCTATGCACTATTCCCTGAATGTTGAAACATGCCCCTGAAAATGAGTTGAAGACAAAGGGCTCCTAGTACAAGGTAAATTTCAACTTCTTTTGTCTCGTTTAATCTGTAGCCTCGTTTAATAACAATGACTGCTTGAGGCTGGGGAGAGTCTCAGTGTGTAAAGTTCTTGCTGTGCCATTGTAGGGAACCAGGGTTTGCATTTCCAGCACCCACATATTTATGGCTCCATAACCTCTCCCCAAAGCACCACCTGCTGAAGACCAAGTGCTCAAGTGTTCAGACCCAGGAGCCTATGGGGGACATTCCTCACGTAACTCACCACACCACAAGAGTCCAGCACAGACACATCACTTCATTTGGTTGATGGCATTTATCCTTTAGGTGTTTTCTGACAAATGCTCGTGAAGGGGACTCTCCATCTGTGCCACTAGAGTGATTGGACAATAGCCTGTGGACAATACAGCATCCATACAGTAGATGCCAACTACTGGAGGGGGCGAAGTAAGCCCAGAGGAATGACATACAGAACACTCCCCAGAGGTATAACTCTTGAACCACACCATAGCTGAATCCTTAGCCTTTCGGTCATGGAGTCATCTGCCCTATTGACTGATATAAACTGATATAAGTGTATTTTAATTCTCTACCAACTGCACCGTTCCAGCCAAAACAGTTTCCATGGCTTTCCAATTTTGGGACACTTTCATCCTAGAGATTTGGGCTTTTTTTATTTGTTTGTTTGTTTTTGTTTTTTTGTTTTGTTTTTTGCTAATTGCACATCTCCATCCCAACAAGTGACAGTTGGGTGCAGCAGATAGCACACAGGGAAGGTCCCTACACTGACATATAGAACAGACCCATGACAATGAGGGTCAATTCCCATGTGCCCATCTCCAGTCTCATCTTTTGGAGATGTTATTCCTGCCTTGGAGACAAAGACAATTTCTAGGACTTCACAAGACAAAACTCTGACTTTCCTCTAATTTCCTGGTAGGACATTTTTAGTGGAAAATGGGGGGTTTTGTTCAAGCATCGATTAATGGAAGTGGTTCTGTGTGGGGCTGTGAGCTCATTCAAAAGGCTGTTCTTGGTGAAGACACATGCCAGGCTAGAGGGCACTAGAGGTTCTCAAGGGCCCTAGGAAGTGATATGACTAAGAGGGTAAGAGTTACTTGGAACCCAGCAAATCTCTGTTGGAATTATTAGTCCATACTCAGAATCCCTTGCAAGTTCAGGGAGATGGGCTCAATGTGGTCCAGCAGGCTTTGTGTTGGAAAAAAAAAAAAATGGATACCTGCTTAGACAGATAATACCTCTGCTGTGTGCCTAGCATGGGTTTCGACTCTGGAGCTCTGGGGAGCTTACGATAGGTGGGATTCCCACTCAATCCCAAACCAGTCTTTAAGTGAGGGAAAGGAGATGCCATCCTGGTAGAGGCTGTTACATCAGCAGCATCCTGCATCTCAGGCAAGTGTGCCGGCTAGAACTGCATGACCTTCTAAGCAAGGCTGAGTGTCTGCTGTCTGGGCTGATTTCCTCCAGTGTCTGCCTGGCATGGTATTTGCAGATCTCTCTGAGCAGAACTGACAGAAGGAGCAGCGAGAGGTCACCTAGATGCAGAGCCTAGGGGAGGGAGCAACCCCTCTCCTGAGTTCACACAGTGACTGAATTCAGCCTGGCCCCCATCTGTCCTCTGCAATGGGTATTCCCAGTTGTCCCGTACAGCTTGGTATCATGAACCTATGGGAACCTAGACCCTATTATTATGGACAGACTTGTGTGTGACAACTCAGGGCCTGCAGTCTGGGTGTGTCATATGGTAATAAGTTCCCTCCTGCCCTGCTGTTAACTCTGAGACTCTGTGTATTGTACCAGGATGTCTTGAAAGACCTTCCACTGGCCATGGACCACCTTGATTTCTGTACCTTGATTACTCAGGTGCTCAAGATCACATGATTCCAAGCAACTTCCTGTTCTAGCTGACTTTAGAGGAGTTACAGGTGTGGTAAGATACGGAAACTGAGAAGGCTAAAACATGAGGAAAGAAACTTCTAAGCCATTCTCGAATACTGTGAGTTCAAAGCCAGCCTGAGATTTATAGTGAGACTGAGCCAGAGGTGTAGCCCAGTAGCAGAGCATCTAATTTGTAAACACCAGGCCCTGGGATGAAGTTCCATCACTAGGGGGAAAAAGGTGAGGGGTGTGGCTCATTGGTAGAGTACATGCTTGCTTATATGAGATTCAGTGCCTACCACTTCTAAATGAAAAGCCTGATACTCTACTACCCTGGATCATGAGGAAAAGTAAGGAAGAGAGATGGCTCTCCTTTTTAACCAATTGAGAAACTGAGGCTAGAAGGGGAGCAATGACTTCCCAAGGTCAAAGGGATTGCAGCAATTACCCTGTGAACCCCCAGTCCAGCATGTTCTTCACATCACGCTGAGACATAACAGACACACAATACCTCCCTCTCATCCTGAGCTACTGAAGCAATTGTCAGAAATACCAGGACAAGAAAGAAGATCCCGCAGAAAGGAGCAGAGATGGGCCCTCTGAAGTCCACAAGAGTCCATTTCTCCCAGCCCTTCTCATGCAGAGGATGCATCTTTCCTATCTGGGTGGAATTCAGGGCGCTGTGTGCAGGGCAAGACCCCCAACATTCTTTTGCTTATTATTTTGACACAGGGTCTCACTGTATTACCCAGGCTGCTCCTATACTCAGTAGCCCAGGCAGGCCTTAAACTTATGACCCTCCTGCTTCAGCTTCCAACATAACTGGGACTACAGGCCTGGCCCACTAGTTCCAGTACAAATATTTTTTTTTAAAGTGACAGATCAAATAGTTTCTGATGTCTTCTGTAGCTGTGTGTCAGGAGCTGATGCTAATACATTGTGAGAGGCAGGCACAGTGGAACAAATGCAAAATCAATGCCATCTGTCTCCAGAAAACTACTCTGGATTCCAAACATCACTGAGCCCTGATGCAAGCAGATTTGGGAGTGACAGCCCCCACAGAAGCAGAGGAAGAGAGGAAATGGAAAGATCCATTTCTGGTCTGAAGAAATCCATTTTTGATTGTCAAACCCCTAACTCAATGACTGGGTCATTTCTGAATAATTATTCCCTCTTTGAAACCCTCATCCAAACGTAAGTTTACCGTTCTGTCATCTATACTTGACTGCGAGATGGCCCGTGGTAAGACAGCATTAGGAACTTCCTGCATACGAGACGTGGAACTCAGGAAGAGGTTGAGCAGCAAGCTTGCTTTACATGAATGTATATGAGGACCATTCATCTGTCCCTGTCTTGGGCTAGACAATAAGACAGCCCCCAAAGTTTCTCACAGGCCAGGAGCTCTTAGCAGATGGACTCAGCCAGTTTCCTTGTGAGAAGCCAGGTCTGGGAACCTGCTGCAGAGAATGAGAAGCACTCATTCCATTTGAGAAGCTGTGACCACAGTAACTGTGACCACAGAAGCAACTGAAGGGAAAAAGGCTGGTTTGGCCACCGCTTCCGGGGAGGGAAGGCATAGGGAAAGGTCCTGTCAGCACGTGGAGGAGACTCCTCACTTCTCAGCAGACCAGGAAGCAGACAACACAATCAGAATCAGGGAAAAATATCCTTCATCATCTGCTCTTGGAGACTCAGTCCTGCCTGCCAGGCCCCACCTCTTAAAGGCTTCACAATAGCCCAAGAACTGAAAATTCAGGATTCAAAATGGGAGATCTGAAGCATGCTGGATGTCAAGACCTCACAGACCCATCAGGCAGGGCGCCTGCCAGGCTGAGTCAATTGGACAAGCCAGCTCTAGAAGTCTATGTCTTCGGGTGTCCTCCCCAGAAGACTCCAGTAAGCATGGAGTAGAGTAGAGCCCAACATCCACTCCCAATTCCCAAGGCCATGACCCTTCTAGCTCTGTCACCCTGGAAATCCCATGAGCTCCTGAAGCAAACACCCACCCTTTTTACACTTGGTAGCAGGCCACTTGGTGACCCTTTCCACCAAACACCGCCAGGGCAGGATGTCTGATCAGGTGTGTGTATGTGTGTCTGCGTGTACACACACGCATGCATGTGCAAGTAACAGGCTTATACCTAGAGAACTCAAGCCATTGGGGTGTTTCTTGTCACTTCTGTGGACTGTCCTAACACTCTGGTACATGGGTTGGTCAGCTACAACCAGATTCCTCCTCTGCAACACACAGAATTGGCATTCATACTGCTTCTTATAGCCCTACCTCCTCTGATCAGCTTGTGTCAACTGTAGTTGAGGGGGCCACAGCTCTGGTTCTTCCATCTCTCTCTTCAATCTGCATTCCCTAATTCTGCTTCAGCCTCTTGATCAGGCTGGGACTGCCTTGAAGGACATTGGTGACAGGTGACATCCATTGCATTGAAGCAGGTCTGCAGAAGGATATGCTTCCTTGCCACTGCCATCATTAAGGTTACAAAGGCAAGGGCCTCTGTGGCTGTACAAATACATCTTAATGTGGATATTACAGACAGGACCCTTGGTGACAAGTGACAGAAACAAATGGAACTTGTTCACCAAAGAGGGAGGATTGGTAGATCAAAAGGCCAAACCACAGGAGGGACAGTAGTCTGGTGTGGATAATGGTGGTCAGCAATGATCTTGTCCCTCCTGCCCATTCTTCCCAACAGCCAGCAGGAATCTCAGGGCTGCTCCTCTGTGGCCAGACTGGGCAACTTCAGCTCCAGGCTCACAAGTCTCTAACTCCCTGTTGACGGTAGTGGCAATGGAGAGTGGAGTCTCCTGTGGACCCAAATGGAAAAGTCCTACACTGCATGTGCCCCATGTACCATTATAGGTTGAATGTGAAGGGTTCTCTATAGGAAGTGCTGTCTGGAGACTATGGAATGTTTGGACATGCTGTCAGACAGGTCACTAGGGACAGGTCTTGAGGGCCACAGTCTAAGCCTCACTTCTAGTTTTGTTCTCTGCTTCCTGTCTGCCAGAGATGATGTGAAGGCCCCTGCTTCTGTCTCCATCAACTGCCCCTTGCCTTCCTCACCATGATAACTTCTAAAAGTGGGTTAAAATCAAACATTCCTCCCTTAAGTCACTTCTGGCAGGCATTTTGCCATCGGGATGAGAAAAGTCACTGATACGGAAAACTATCACTGACATCAGCCAAGTCCAAAATAAGGAATTGCAATAGCAAGCAAGGAGAAACCTTCCCAAAAGAGCAGAGAGGCAAAGGGAGGTTGCCCAAGATGGGGCCTTGGCCTCTGACTTCTGCAGCTTCCACAGCACACTGGGAATCCTCTTTGTTCTGTGGCTTCTTCACATAGGCACAAAGTTGCCAACAGGTCCCCTGGTTCCTTCCTCCAGGACATTTGCATGCTGATTGCATTTGGGCCAGCCCAGCCCACCCCCACCACAGGAACCATCATAGGTAGAGCCATTTCCTGTGGCCTGACATGACCATAGGCCACCATGGAGCCGTGGTGATCTACAGAAGACCCTGGCCTGAAGTCATGCAATGAAAAAGCAAGCCCACACGGTGACAGTCCTGTCTATAGTAATACAGACAGGGCTGTTGACATTCCATCCTGGGGTTGGTCAAACACTCACCTGGCATCACATCAACCACTCCTGCCCTGCCTCAGCTGTACATGGTCCTGGGAAACACTAGGGTACATAATAGGATGTGGATGTGAATTAAGGGAGGGCATACGGGATGCAGTTTTCGTGAATCCTTACCCATGCTGGAGTGAGACTTCTCATTGACGCAGCTGCCTTAAGTCAAGAATGTTCCTAATAAAATCTTTGTTCACCAAGCTTCACTTAGGTGAATCTTTACTTTGGCCTGTCATTGATGACGTATACCTATAAGTATTACGCTAGCTAGGTGGGCAGATATTTGTCTATATAAGAGCAAAGTCTGAGAATGCAAAAACAGGTTTGTTTGGTTTGGTTTCGGTCTCCCTCCATCTCTGTGTGTGTGTGTCTCTCTGTCTTTCTGTCTCTGCCTTTCTATTTCTCTCTTGCTCACTCGCTCTTTTTTTTCTAGTTGTAGGTGCTTTGATTTTTTTTTTTTTGAGACAGGGTCTTGCTCTGTAGCCCAGGCTAACCTAGAACTGTCAGTTCTCCTGCCACAGCCTCCCATAGCTGAGATTACAGGTTTATACCACCGCACCTGCCCTCAAGTAGTTTTTCCAGGGTAAAAAGGCAATGAGACAGGTAAGAAACAACATAGAAATAGAATGTGGTCCTGAGCCATTCCTCTTGGGAGAAGAGGGGTCACAGCTCATGGGCACCTCTGAGCCTCTGTACAAAACGGGTTTGGGAACTGCCCACCCAAGAGGGAAGAACACTGGGTATTTAGCCTCGATTCAACTAGTTCAGCTCTGGGCTGCTCCTGAGCAGACGATCTCTCACAAGTCTCCAGGCCGATGCTCCATAGCGAGATAGTCCCCAGGAAACCAGGGTGCAGATCCTGGGCCTACAAGGTGATCTTGGGTGAGGTAACTTGTGAATGATGAGTTTTAGGCTTCAGGCTCCAAGTAGGATTTATGGGAGTGAGCATAAGCTCCCAGATGTAAGTTTTAGTCTGCATGGAGAAGCTTAAACCCAACTCCAAAACAACTAAAAGTCACTAGGAACATCCTCCCAATATGCTCTAAATGCGAGAAGCTACAGGTCCAAGTTAGTTGTTCCAAATAATTGTCCCCCTACAGGTCCCCACAGGCAAGGGTGGGGGAGGAGGCGCCAATATGATCCACAATGTTATATCAAGTCAGATAATTGTCTTGTCTGCATTGTAAATTACTTCTTCCAAGGAATGCATTAAGGCAAAATGTTGGGGGCTTTTAAAAAAGAAAAGCCATTTTCCTCGCTAGTATTATTTTTGATGAGCTAAATGGTGTTAGTGCTTAAATTGCAATGAAGGGAGAAAGCACACACAAGCTATGGACAATTTTAATTTTCAGCAGTTGTGAGGGGAATAATGCTGGCGAAGCTGTGGAGAGCTCCTGTGGCAGTTTACATTCATTTGACTGGAAGCTCAGCTCCAGACTTCAACGCTGAAGAATTAAAAGATGACTTGAGCCTGTGAGTAGACACGCTGTATGTCCCAAGGGCTTCTCAGAAGCAGGACCCTAGCTGCAGACATTGTCAGAGTCAAGGGGTGCCCATGGCCCACAGAGGAAACAGTAATTAGAAGAAGGTTCATTTGGTGAAGGTGTTCCTACCAGAACACAAAAAGAGCCCTGTCACTTCTGCACATGAGTTCATGGCCAGCCAGAATCAGGACCTCTCCCCCATGGGAATTGAAAGGAGTCGTGTAGTCACTAGTAAACTCACATTCCATTGTTCCCCCAATGTCTGCTAATAACTTGAAAAGACACGTGGTCTTCAAATTAAGAAAGTCTCTGTGGTCAGGTGATGGTGACACACACTTTAGTCCCAGCATTTTGAAGGCAGAAGCAGGTGGATCTCTATGAGTTCAAGGTGATCCTGATCTACAGCGTGAGGTCCAGGACATTCAGAGATGCAGGCTCAGTACATTTCTACCTCAAGATTAGAGACCACTCTGTAGTTCATCCCAAGTTCCAAAGGGTCCAGACCACAAGAAGTACGCAACATTTCTCAGGACAAACCTGCTTCTACATTACAGAGACCAGAGGCCATGGAGAAATCCAAACATCAGCCTGGCCCAGCCCTGCACTGCCCAGCCTCCTCTGAACTATCCCCAGCTCTGGCTCCACGAACAGCTCCTTCATATTCTGCTACGGCTTCAACACGAACATTCCCACAGGCTCCTACATTGAGTATTTGTCCTAATTAAGTGTCTATTGTTCTGATAAGCACTAACCAACACCTACTTGGAGGAGGAAGGTGTTTATTTCATCTTACAACTCCCAGGTCACAGTCACTGAGGGAAGTCAAGGCAGTAACTCGAAACAGGAACATGGAGGCAGGAACCGATGCAGAAACCATAGAAGAACACTGCGCTGCTTACTGGGTTGCTCAGCTTGCTTTTTTATACAACTTAGGACCACCTGCCCAGGAGTGGTACCATCTACAGTGGTCTGGGCTCTCCTACGTCAATCATTAATCAATACTATGCCCCACGGACTTTCCTGCAAGCAATATGATAGAAGCAATCCCTCAGTTCAGATTCCCTATTCCCAGATGATTCAAACCTTGTGTCACATTGAAAAACAAAACAAAAAAGCACAGGCTTGTTTCTGTAGGTAGAAACTCTAGGAAAGGGGACTCAGCAGGAGGAAGTAAGTAACCATGATGTCCCTAGAGTATCTTTTCCCTGCCTCCCCTCCCTCTGCCTCCTCCCCCCTCCTTCCCTTCTACAGTCCCCTTTTGCTCCTACCTCTCTGCCACAACCTCCCACCTCCAAGACGTTTTGCTGGAACATCTTGTCAAGGGCATGGGGATAAACTTGCAAGGACTGAAACTAACATCTTTGTTCCTTTAACTTGCATTTCTGTAGGATTTAGTCATAGAGACTTGAAAACCTTCAGCTGTGGATCCTACTGCCCTGAGTGACTTTGCATCCTGGGTACCTGACTACTCAGCGCTTCCAACACTTAGTCACATGTTGGCCAACTTTCACCTGTAAGGGTCCTTCACCTACTTGCTAGCCTCCACAGCTTCTTTCCAAGTCTTGGCTCCTGAGGAGGAGGGGCTGTATTGGAACCTGGGGCTAGTGATATCCGGCTGCACCTGCGACTCATTGTGGCAATAGCTCTGCATGCCCATGTGCTCAGCACCTCCTAACTCTGCACCCACTCCTGTAGTCCCAAAACCCGTAGCTCACCACTCCCTGAATGCTGTACTTGTCGGCACTCTAGACCCTTTGCATGACCTTTCCATTTGCCTGGGATGCTCTTCTGTTTTCTATACATCTGTACCTCTACCTTGTCACGCAGATGCAAGGTCCTCAGGGCGGTATTCCCTGGTGTTGCTGCTAAAGTGCCCCAAGACATGCCACAACACACTCCTTTTTCAACTTCCTATACAGACGGTAGCACTGGTTTCCACTTTATCTGCTTGTTCATGAGCTAATTCCCCTTCAGCAATGGAAAGCTGAGACTAAATGCACAATAGAGGCCCAAGACATGTTCGTCATCTTAATAAAGAAAATCATTTTTCAGGCAGAGAAAATGGCAGCAGGAGCCAAGATGCCCAGAAAAGCCATGGAACCTGCTGGCTTTGAGGACAGGCTTTGGAGTAGCGGAGGCAGGTGGCCAGCTGTGCAGCCCTGGGCCAGTTACTTGACCACCCTGAGACTCAGCTGCAAAGCTGGGCACAATCAGAGCTCATGCCAGCTCATCTTGATAATGATGGGATTTGCAGGGAGCTGGGAATGATGGCCGGTTAAGGACAAACCTAAACCTTCCTTGATGGCTACAGGTCAGATCACAGGGCTGACTAATGCGGAGAAGAGGCTAGTTGCAATGAGGGGGAGGGGAGTAAGGTAGCCTTGATTGGTGGAGGTCTCTGCACCTGATAATAGCACAGTGGGAAGAGTCACATCCCTAAGGAAACAAGAGACAAATAGCTGCAGACAAACACACTCGCCTGGTGTGACAGTCTCCACAGCCTTTCTTAGCATGAAGAAAAAGCCTCCATCCCTCTGGGAGCTCAGCTTGGTGGACAGGGCAGCTGTGTTTTCTTTCCATCTTAAGTTAATTTGGTTCTGAGACAGGGTCTTACTATTCAGCTCAGTGATGCTCCTGTCTCAGTCTCTGGAGTTCTGAGACCTCAGGCCTATGCTACCTCGCCCCCACTGTAGTTGCTGGAATGTATCCTCTGGCCTCTCGGGAGCCTGGAAGCCGATGGATGAGAAAGAAGCCAGGCCTGGAACGCTGGACTCTCTGACAGCCCTCCACTCTCACAACCTCTGGTAGGCTGCAAAATTTAGAGGCCCTAGAGGATAGGCATCCTACAGCCTCAAGCTTCAAAGCCCACCACCCCCTGCAGTTCCTGGGTTGCAGCCAAGGTGCTTCCGTCAGCCTCTGGGCTCTTTGGACATAGCCGGGATTGTCTGGGCCACGGAGCCACAGCTGAGCGGACAAGGCCCGGCTGTTCCTGAAGACAAGTGCTCAGCTTTCTTTCCACATGAAAAGGGAACCTGTGTGGCCGAGAAGAGTGGGAGGAAGAGGGAAAGGCCAGGGGAGCTGCATGTAGGGCTGTAAGCATCCTTCCTTGTCACCCTGCCCCCCCCCAACACAATGCCCTGGGTAGCCAGGTGGGGCTGGGAGCCAGCAGGCAGCTCTGGTTACCAAGCAAACCACTCAGGCTCAGCTGGACACCAGCCACACTAAGGACTCAGGCCCCTAGGAAGTTTGAAACCAGATCTTGGTCCCTGACCTCTGTGTGACCTTTGGCTAGCTCACTCCTTGTGTGGCTATAGACTTGTCCACTGCAAAAGTGACAGTTGGAAAATTTTACTCTCATCCCTCCAGAAGGTCAGGTTGAAGGAAAGAGACGGGACATTTCCTGGGAAGGTGGTACCCCTACTAACACAAGGAAGAAGGCACAGTAGGCCCAGCCATTGGCCCTTGTAAGTATCATTCTGTATGCCCTCTCTATCTCAGGGAGACCTCCACCCTATGGATCCCAAGTGCATTATCACCAGAGAGGCAGCTTTGGGATCTCCTGATGGCTACTAGGACCCCAAACTAGCCTAAATGACCTTCCTCATTCATATCTCCTCTTCATCAGAGCTATATACTGTCCTTATAAAGAAGACATCTGCTTATTCATGCGTGTGTGTGTGTGTGTGTGTGTGTGTGTGTGTGTGAGAGAGAGAGAGAGAGAGAGAGAGAGAGAGAGAGATGTAGTGATATTTCATTTGTATTTTAATAGATAAAGCATGCCTGAAGTTCAGAGTGTAAAACAGCCGCACTGATCAACCTTACAAACCAGGCAGTGGTGACAAACACTTTTAATCCTAGTAGCCACACTAGTTTGCCATAGAAACCAGGCAGTAGTTGTGCACATATTTAATTCCAGCCCTAGTGAGGAATATAAGACAGGAGGAGACGGCTCTTACACACAGTCCATTCTGAGATTCCTGGAGGCAGGAACGCCATTTTTGGACTGAGGTAGAGGTAAGAAGAGCCAGTGGTTGACTGTTTTGCTTTTCTAACCTTCAGGTTGAACCCCAATTTCTGTCTCTGGGTTTTTAATTAGTCAAGCTACAGAGAGAGAGGGAGTGAGGGAGATGCCACAGTATATTCCCCTCTCTGCTGACTTCACCTCAGGCTCTGCAACTGAATAAAACAAGGAGAGCCTCCTGAATCACAGGCCCTTGGGACCCTAGCTTCAGAGCGTGAAGGACCTGATTCCTAAGATGCCCGAGTTCATGGCTGCAGAAGAGGGACAGATCACAAGCCAGGGTAAAGCTGTCTGAAGGGATCCAGGGGTTCTAGAAGGGAGTATTCAAAGAATTGAATCTAGCTTGGGTTGGTGTGTTGCTCGGTGGGAGAGTGCTTACCTAGCATATACAAGGAAGGCCCCATTTCCTTCAGCATCACAGACCTTGAATCAAGTTATTCCGGAGGCTAAGGCAGGAGGAACATAATTTCAGCACTTGCCTGAGCTACCCAACAAATTCAAGCCCAGCCTGGATTACTTCACTGAGACCTTGTCTCAAAATGAAAAAAGAAATATATATATATATATATATATATATATATATATATATGAGCAAGGATGAGGCTCCAAGTTCAATTCCTAGTACCAAATAGCAACAAAAACAATAAACAACAATAACTATGGTTCCTATTTAATGGGCATTTTTAAAATCAAGGCTTAAAACCTGGACAAACTGTAACTGATGATAAATCATAGCCCAAATGAGAGGGCTGTAGAACCAGAAAGGATGGGCAGGGGGTCATAGAAAAAAGACGGCTCCAGTCATCTGCACACCTGTTCTGTTCTCCTGGTCCCAAGCCCTGTTTTGCTGGTGACTCAGGACAGACTCTTCAACACCATGCTCTTCCTGTGGCCAGGCAGGAGAGGACCAGGCCACCTCTCCTGTGTCACAGGCTGGGGCATGAAAAACAGGTATACTTGCCCAGCAGGAACAAGGTGGAGGTAGTGTTTATCTTATCCATATAGTACCTTGTCATTCCTGGGACACAGGCGAGTGGCTGAGCTATCCCCTGTCTCTAAGAGAATGAAAGCCAAGGATTTTACCTCCAGCCCTCTTCCTTCAAGACTGCTATTTGTTGCATCATGATTGAGATGTTTCTGAGAGGCCCATTCATGTGGCTGCAGAGCCACCTTTAGGACAGGTGATATCTGTGCCTGCTTAAAGCTTTCTCTCTCTCTCTCTCTCTCTCTCTCTCTCTCTCTCTCTCTCTCTCTCTCTCTCTCTCTCTCTCTCTCATCTTCTTCCAGTTGTGGGTGCACAGAAGCTCCCGGAGACATGAGTCAGGACCTCTGCAAAGCCGGCAAAACCCAGACCATGTTTTACTGGTGAAATGGAAGTCGTTAGCTCCCATTTTAATTTAACAAGCCCAATTTTATAAATAAGAGTGAATTTTCCCAGGCTATTATTTCTAATTATGCATTTACATCAATTCACATTATGTGGTTGATGAAATGTTAATACCACAGGCAATTTTCTGCTGACGGGTGGCCTGGAGAGGAGCCTTCTTCACATTACAAGTCAATATTTTTGGAAATAATTACCCAGTTGCTCACCAGAGACCGCACTGACTAACCCAGTGGCTGTGTCTTCATAGTACCCAACTCCAGATGCTGAAAGAGAAAGCGCTTCCTTTGGAAGAAAGGAAAGAAGAGACAAGTACAGCGAGGCAGGTCTGGAGGGCAGCTTCGCTTGGCAGGTAGACTCAGCCTTCGCTCCGTACCACTCCTGTGTCTTCCAGAGACGAATGGGTCTGGGGCTCATGTACTCTACCCATGAGGAAGGAAAGACTGTGACTCTCTCACAAGCAAGGCTTAAAGTTTAAAAATGTGCTCCAGTGGGTTCAAGTGCTTGAACACATGCTCCCCAGCCTGCAGGGCTGTTTGGGGAGAATGTGAAACCCTTGGGACTGCGGCCTAACTAGAAGTGGGTCACTGAGGGCATGCCTGTGAAATGATGCCCCTTCTGTGTCTTCTCTGCCAAGATGTGAACAAACCATACCAAACGTTCCTGCCACTGTGGACTGTGTAGCTTCAGCCGCCAGGCCTTCCTGCAGTCAAACTGTGAGCCCCAAATAAAGCCCCTAAGCTGCTTCTGTCTGCTGTTCTATCCCAGTGATGAGAAAAGTGAACAAGCGAATACCCGTATGTCCGCACTTTTTATTAATTCAAGAAATACTTGTTGGGGTCCAACTCTGTCAGGTACAATGTACATGCTCCATGAGTGATTATTCTGAGGAATAATAACGAGAAAATGCAACAGGACTTCCATGCATCAGGCCAGTGAGGTACTCTGGTCCCAAGTGACAAAATATCTAGGCACTATTTGATGCTAGCGGCAGCAGAGGCAGAGAAATCAGAGCTGTCCGTCCGTAGTCATAGCCAAATCCTAGAGGGAAAATGCTACAAAGACTCCTTCCCTTCAACATGGATCTCATCACTCCAACTGACCCCTGGAGTGCCTTTTAAACAGGAAGTTCAGTACCCAGTGCTGGGACAGTGGAATCCCTGTGCACCAACCGGCAGACAACAGAGGCTGGCATTAGGATGGTGGCTGAGCAGGAAAAACAAAAGTACAGAGCTGGGGACAACCCAAAGGTTAATCACAGCTTGTGGCAGCGGGCCCAGGGGAGGGACAGCATTTCCTCCTGCTCACCTCATGGGTGTCAAGCAACTTAGTGAGACAGAAAATGGTCATGTTGGCAATGCACTGGGTTTGGAAGGGGGCCAGGGTTGCCAGGTATGGTGGCACATGCTTACCACCCCAACATTTAGGATTCATGAGATGGGGTCCAGCCTGGACTATAGAGCAAGAAGTAAATAATAAAATTCCCCTACCTCCCCCGCCAAAATAGTGGTTGGAAGACAATTCCTCATTCTGAACTGTATATCCTTCTGGCACTTTCTGCCAGAGTTCAGGGGGTATCGGCAGACAAGCACCTCTGATTTCTTGGCATCCCCATTATCTATGCAACGAGCCCCACCCCTTTGCTATCAGGTCTTCGCAGATCTTGGAATCCACACTGTGCACTAACTTCTGGAATATCTCAGACAACCTTCCAGGCATCTGGAGGGGACATAGCGCCTAAACAGTAATGGGGAGTTTGAGCCTTCTTCTGTGGCTAGGGAAGGGCCTTGATACAGATTAATAAACCACCTGAGCCTAGGGTTGCCATCCACTAAACCCCCTCATGGTCAACCCAGCATGAATCTGCATAATGAAGGCCAAGAGGGAAGCCAACCCAGAGACTGCACTACGTAAATGTAGATACGAGCTCCTTGAGGGAGAGTGGAAGGTAATTGTCTTAGTAATTGCCATATATACCACTTTGGTGGCTCTCAAGTTATACCTTAAAGGTTGATAAGAAATCTCTCCCTTTTGGTAAGTGAAATTATAGGGTGTGTCTGAAGATGCCTTGGGCAGAATTATAATCTACTGAGACCAGGAGCCACTAAGGTTGCACAGAGGATTTAGTATATATTTCTTCTCTGAACACAGAGTATTCGGTGAGATTCCCACTAAACTGTAAATTTATATTGGGAAAGGGAGAAAGGCCTGAAGCAGTTAGTTGTTAACTGAACTGGAATTCTTGCTACACTGTTAGTGAGAACATCCGGATTCTTGCGGGAGGGGCTCCTCTTCATCCCGTGTCCCCATAATGTTCCTTGACTTTCTAACTTACCTCAGTCCCCATTCTTTCCTCTTTCTGATCATACCTGGCCCAGGTATACTCTGAAAAATGTGCCTCATACATGACCATCTGCCACTGAGCAGTCCAGGAGATGTTGCAATTACGTGGGCTGGCCTCTCCGTAGCAAGGAAAAGTAAAGTCTGAGCCCACTGACCCATCTGGTCTAGATCGGTACGTAGTTCCTGCCGCCCCAATGAGGCACAAGTCAGTATGGCCTGGGGCTAGGCTTTTACCACAAAGTGAATTTTATTTGGTACCTTTGTTTTGTTTCCCAGAAAGAGGAAAATTGTATTTTAAAACACTGTTGAGAAAAAATCAAGTCAGATCTGAAGCTTCAAGACATTCTGCGGATGAAGTCAGGCTCCTTCGTTGTTGACAGCTGCCTGTCTTAAACCCTCTACGTACCTTGGCCTTGGCAATGGCTCCCGGTGGCCAAGCACTGTGTTCATCTAACCGTGCTGTAGGGAAGAGCCAAAAGGAAGAGCAAAGACAGGAATGCTGGGTCAAGGCAGCCCCTCTCTCCAGCAGGGTGACCTTTTGTCAACTTCTGATGGGAACACAAATTTACCATCATTTGGATCAGCCTTGATTGGCTCAAATCCCATCAGAAAATGGGGGGGGATAGGCAATAAAACCTCCAGAATTGATATTAAACCACTGACATTTCACAAACCGTGCAGCATTGGCAGCTGCCAGTCTACCAGCAGGACAAAATCTGAGGGGGTGATTCAGGCGTGAAGGTCACAGCAGTGCCTGGGAGCTCCTCCAAGACCTCGGCATAAGCACCAGTGCAGCAGTCAAGATGGTCAGAGTCTGACCACTCACACCAGGGCAAGTACCCTTATGCAACACTTCTGTCCATCCTGTGCTCCTTCTGTGCCTTTGCCTGTGACGACTCAAGTATAGAGGTAAAACTGGCACAGCTGTATCCAGCAAGGCCTTGAAGCTAGAGACGATGTCAATCAGAGCTTGAGACTATCCCCCATGCCCCATGCTCTAGTCTCACAGTAGAAATGGGCCAGCTCCCAGAATGAGGCCACGAAAGCCTAAGCTCCTTTGAGCAGCCTGGGAACTCAAAAAGGGTCACACAATGGCTTTGGCTTCCAGCCACCCATCACCCATTGAGTACCTGCCACATGCTGAGCGATGTGTCTGGGCAGGTGTAAGGATGGAGTGGGCATAGTTCCCACCCTGCAAAGGTTCAGAGCAGCCACAGGTCTTTCCATAACAGCTGTCTCTACTAGATAGGTAGGCGGTAAGTTTCCTCAGGTCTGCCAGCTGTAGGCACAAGTGAGGCTGTCCCTATACTGGCCTTGAGGTAAGTGTGAAAAGACAGAAACTCTGTGCATTAGTCAAACGGCCCAGGAATCCATACCAGATGTGGAAAAATTCATGCCAACAGCACGAATCACCATACCTTCCTGAACAGCCCAGATGAGGCCTCCGAGTACTCAGGGCAGAGCCGCAGAAATCACCAGACCCTTGAGAGATGGAGTGGGAGACAGTGTTGATGGGACAGAGGGGCCTTCCGCTTTATTGCACTAATCAGAGCTACCACTGGGGCAGGAGAATTAGATGTACGCAGACAGAAAGGCATACCCAAGTATAGACATGGGTTCTTCAAGGGAGAATTGCAAAGAGCTGTCTAAGACCACCAGAGTGTCTCCTATTGGCCCAGCACCCTATGGAGATGCTCTGGTCAGAGACTTGTAGTGCAGGTCCAGACAGCTGTAGGAGGATGCTATAAGCTTGAGGTCCTAGATCGGAGGCTGTCCTTTAATGGAACTGGCACACCAGAACTTCTCCTGAGGTCAACGTGATGGAGAAACAAGACCATAATCTTGTAGTATGCATCCATCCTAGCAATGTACAAAGCTACTGCCCAGATGTCAGTTCATCCATTCCACAGCAGCTGAGGCAGGATTCCAGCATCTTTTAACAAGAGGAGAGACTCAGCCACTACTCCTGAGGTAAGAATTCCTGGCTGATCTGCTTACAGGCCTGGATTTGTCCATCTTTGGATTCGCAGCTCTGTGCCTTGAGTCCTATACTCACACTGGTTCCCTGATATGAAACTAACTCTTCAGAAGGCTGGTTACTCACATGGAGACCACAACTGGAAGGACTGGACATTTGGGCATGCTACAGGTGACCATAGCCCCTCAGAGCACCTCCACCGCCATGTTCCAACACCTTGCCAAAGAGGTGATCTCCGGATGTCTGTAAAAGACACAGGAGTGAGAGCCCCAACTCTCTGGCCTAGTTATGATCAGACAGTGCCATGTTTTCCAATCACTGTCTTCACCATTAAGGTGAAGAAAGCGTGAGGGGAAATAATAGAGTTTATCTCAAACAAATCGATCAGCTCCATCTATCTGGCCTGAGCCTCTTAATTCTCCATAATGTCAAAGCAATTTTTGGTTAAGTACACAGTCTGTCCCCTACTAAATTAAACTAATAGATCTAGTGGGAAATAAAACCCCAAGTGCACTGAGAATATTAAAAATAGAAAAATAAACTCTCTGTAGGTCTAAAGATTTATTTTGTCAAATGATTAAACAAAACACACACAGAGTGAGGGGAGCTAAAATCCATTAGGGGGTGCTTAACTCTCTGGTCACTTCTTGTTCTGATTCTGCCTCTCCCCAGCACCCAGGTTCAAGACCCAGCAGGCAATGACTGCAATGCCCCACCCTACTTCCCCGCAGCATCAAAAGCCAGCAGGTTTGCCTTGACAATGTAGACTGTTACTGTCACTTCTACCTCAGCAGCTGAGTCATCAGCTCTCATGGTCGCACCCCCCCCCCTTGTCCCAATTTGGGCACAGTGGGGTTTTCACTCGTGAGTATGCTGGAGATACTTCTGCTTGCCAGGACCCATTCTCAAAGGTAAGAGGAGTGGGGAGCAGAGGAAGGTGGCAAGCTGAGGACTCACCTGAGAGATCAGTCGAAGAGAGCTGTCTACAGCAATGACCTTGCCCCTGCCTTCAAATATGAACAGATTGCCAATATCCCTGCTCATACCTAACCCAACAGACAAGTCACCAGAGTCCCTGCGACCTCTTTGTCATGAGTCCAAAGGCTGCCCTGTCTCTCAGCTTCACCCATAATCTTACACTGCACGCCTTTCTGTCTCAGTCACAAGGGGCTGTCTGCTGGCCCAGCCTGCTCTTTAGGGCAGCATTCTAGTCGGTAACACACCCTAACCGTTCTCATGGGAGACCATCTCACTCATCTCTGCACACAGGCTCAGTTCTGTCAGGAAGCCTGCCCAAGGGGTCTCTAACTTTCCCCTCATGACCATCCCCATCTAGGGGAGTCATTCCATCCCATGCTGACCTGCTTCCTGTAAGACTCAGCCCCGACACCATGTGCAGCTCTCAGCCTCTCTATTCTAGGCACAAAATCCTCACTAGGAGAGAGGTGCCAAGCCTGAGAACCCAGAACTCAGGAAAATGAGGCAGAAGAATGGCAAGTTCCAGGCCAATGCTAGCTATGAGATTCTGAATTTAAAATTTGGACCAACTTCCCCCCTAAATCTTCACTTAAGTGCAGGGGCCTTGTGCAGGACATCCTTTATATCTTGTTCTCTGAAGTGTCCCCAGTGCTACAAAGTAAAGAAGCAGATCCTGCCTGGGGCTTTTCCCTCTTCATACCCATTCTCTAGATAGTTGCTAAGCCCACTAAACTATGTTTCTGATAGACTCACACACAATCCCAGCTCTGCAGACCCAGAAAGAGACCACTATTACTGCAGTGGCAATGGCAGGCCAGACCCTGGGGCCGGACAGCTGTGTGTTCCTTCTACAAATCAGCTGAGCCCAGACTGAAAGCTATGCCTGCTTTGCAGTAGATACAAGGACAGGGCCAGGCAGTCCCTGTGACAGCCTACGGTCTGATGAGCATCCAAGAGCCTCTCTTGACCCCATGCAAGGCGGGGGTTGTCCTCCTCCTGGAATCTGACACTCTGAGCTAGTCATGAGGCTGGACAGAAGAGGGCAAAAGGAACACAAAATGAAAGCTTTTTCACTTGCCCTTCTCCTGGCTCAGAAGCAACCTCCCCACCCTTTCCCTCACAAGCAATCTTGGTGGTTCCTGACCTGATGTGTGTCCTTGCAATGGGGTCCCCCCTGGGCCAGACTCCAAGCCTTTATCCCCTGACACTGATGGTAAATGAATGACTACATTTCCCAAAAATAAAAGTCCCTATAAATCTGATATTTCGCTTTAAGCTGTATGGTACCCAGAGTGCTGGGGTTATTGATAGAAAAGTTTATGGATGGGCTGCATCTTAAAATCAAAACACATTACCCAAAATCAATGTTGCTGCACGTGGCGGGGAAAGGACAAGAAAGGTCAGCCAAGACAAGAATTTCGAAGCCTCAACTCCAAGATGGAACATTAAAATAAATAATCCTCGCAAGTGACTCCAGGAGGCACAGCTAAGGCTGTGTTGAAGATGTTTTCAGAGATCACCATCGCCAGAGCAGCATTGTCGAGGGCTTCTTGCCCAGCTCACAGTCTAGCTACAACAGAGATAATCCACGCATGTGTGAAAGGCACTGTGGCCAGGTCTAGCAGGAACAAGCCCAAGGACACAGCCAGTTCAAAGGCCACCAGACGCGTTATGGGAGGTCCCTGCACACTGTCCCAGGCACTTCATATCTGTGACTACAGAGAGAGAGTGAGAGGGATAGAAACCCTGCATTTCTTCACCATGAGCAATCATGGAGGGAAACCAAACACTCTCACACATCCATCACAGGAAACTGCTTCCTTCACACAAACAGGATGCCTGCCAGCAAGGCATCTCTGCAGGTGCTGGAGGGATGTTTGCAGTGGGTAGGGATATCTGAGTGGCTGTTCCCCTAGAGAGAATCAACCCCTTAAAGAAGATACACACATACACAACACACACACACTATCACAGGTTCTCGCTTTAGGCCTCTGGTCCACCAGGAGATATCTGACTCCCTTTTCAGAGGTAGTACCCAGGCCAGAACAAAGTAAGAGTCCCAGAGTCCCTGCTGACCACCAGGAAATCCTAGCAAAGGCGGCCAAGAGCCCTCCCCAATGCTTCCAAATGTGTTCCTAGTTCATTACTTTGCCCTAGCACAGCCAGGTGCTAAAGGCAAGGAGGAAGGTCCTGCTCTCCCCTCCAATCTACATGGGCTCTATCAACATAGAGCTAAATACCTGGCTCTGCCCTTCTCAGAAGCTCCAGGTTTTCTTGACTTGGAAAAGAGTTGTGTAAGTTTTTGTTTTGTTGTTGTTTAAATAAAGAACCTAAAGTAAGACAGACCTGTGCTAAAGCCTCAGTTGACCTTAGAGAAGTTCTACAAGTTCTCTGAGCCTCAACCACCTTGTCTATAACATGGACTGAAACCACGTTGTCTAACTCAGACTCTGTGCTAGACCCCTGTGCTAAAAGCCAGAGATGCCCCAGCAACCAAAAGCAGGCAAAAGCTTTACAGACTTTAAGCTGGAAAGACAATAAGTAAAGAATCCTATGGTGAAAAGTGGTTATTTAAAAGAAAAGAATGAAAG
The DNA here is from genome assembly GCF_950005125.1 of Chionomys nivalis. Classification (NCBI taxonomy): domain Eukaryota; kingdom Metazoa; phylum Chordata; class Mammalia; order Rodentia; family Cricetidae; genus Chionomys; species Chionomys nivalis. The sequence continues at coordinate 91,371,781 of NC_080087.1, forward strand.
GACAAAGGAGTGCTGGGGAGGCAGCCCTGGACTGCCGAGGTAGACATGAGTTAGAGGCGGATGAGCCTAGCGAAGAAAGTGACTTCTGGACAAAAACCAGAGCATGAGTATTTGGGAAAGGCTGGAGAGATGGCTCAGTGGTTAAGAGCACTGCCTGCTCTTCCAAAGGTCCTGCGTTCAAATTCCCATTGGTGGCTCATAACCACCTGTAATGAGATCTGGTGCCCTCTTGAGGAAGAGACCTGGTCAATCGTTCTTATCAATTTAGACCATGAAACCCAGTATGGACAAGTTCCTCAGAACCGCCATATATGGACTGCCCATGCATGCTTCAGCATTGCCAGGGCATAAATTTCATTTTCATTTCCTTCACATCCCAGCTGGACCTGGGACAGTTGATGCAAAGGCCATGGGGTGGGTCGAGTATGTTGCATTGCAGGAGAAAGGACCTGGTCCAGGGAAGAGTGAGCCAGGGGAAGGACAGATAGGAGGAGAAGGCAGAGGGAGGGGAAGGTAAAGGTTGAGAAGGCAATCGTTTGATCTTGGGAGGCCACTGGTATTTGTACTGGGTGGAGTGGGAATCACTGCAGACTTCTGAGGAGGGGAAGATTGATGTGATTTATGTTTGAGAAGGACCTCTCAGTTGTCATCCTGAGACCTGATGTGTAGAAAATGCAGCCCGTGTCTGTTGTGCAACAAAAGCACAGAATGGCAAGCAGCTATTGCTATTATTCTACTATTACAGTAACACCAATTTATGCCATAGGCAAAAAAAAAAAAAAAAATCCACCGGGGGGAATGGGTGGAAAGAATTCACAAAACTTCAGAATGACCAGGGTCACTCCTCGCTGCAGGAATTCCCTCCAGGAAGCCTGGTAACAGGCCCCAATCCTGGACTGGCCCTGGTACTAGGAAAGAAGCTTACTACCTCACCAAACAAGCCAAGGCATAGAGAGCTAGCTCATGCCATCAGATCCCTGTTTGGAATAAATTCCCCAACTGTCCCTGTAGAACTCGGCTATGGTCCTGCATCTGTGTAGCATGATACAAGTCTGCCCCCTCCCTTCAAAAGCTGAGGACAGCAAGGGGCGGGCCTGGAAGGTCTTGCATTCACAGACCTATCCTGGTTTCTGAGGACTGGAGGAATGACGTGGGGGGGGGGGGGAGGCTGGCCAATGCTGTACAGGGAGTAGGCAATGAGGACCCTGGAGGAAAGGTCTACAAGCTCTTCTGTTTGCAAGATTATCAGTGAGTGACCAGAGGGTGGAAATGACTCTTTGGTCATACAAGGAAGAGGAGGGGCAGAGGGATGCAGTACCCATGGTCTTCATTAGTGAGGACAAACTTTAGAAAGGGCTAGCAACCTCTTCTCTGGGTTTGTGACCATCTTGTTTTAGACGAAGATGGCCATTGAGAAATTATTTTCCTTCTGGGTTCATCACGGGCAGAGACAGGAGGAGACTGGCTCCAGCCTGCAGGGGAAATTCACTGGGATGTGCCATCATAACTTCAGGTAAAGTTAAGAGACCAGACCAGACCATTGGCTGGGGAATCCCAAATTCTGAGGAAAAGAGAAGAGATCCAAGGAGAGCTCCAGGGCTCCCCGCTAAGCCATTGTGCCTGGACTGAATCACACATCCACCCACATACCCCTTAGGAAGGGAGACTGCACTCTCTAGGCGGTTACGGAGATGGCCAGGGAATGTTCTGGGACACACAGGCTGCAAAAGTGGGGGGATGGGCTGTGAACCCAACTGTGTATACCACCTCTGCCTCCTTCTGCCTGGAGTGGGGGCTTGCAATGGCTACAGATGGGGCAATGGCTGGGAAGAGCTTGCGAGGACACAGGGCCGGGCTCTCTCCGGGCAAAAAGACTGCCCCCACCCAGAAACCTCCGGAGCCTTGAGTCGTGCCCGGCGCTCCCCATTCCACCCCACCCGCACCGCCTCTGCCGTCACTCACTGCCGCTGCTTGCTGACTCTCTGGTGCGCTCCGCGCCACAGGCACCTGCTAGCCGGGCTCTGGGCACTGGGCGCTCACATTTGTCTCTCACACTGCGGACTCCTGGTCTTCACTGTCACCTGGCCTTGCTTCTGGCCGGACACAGTGCTCCTCCCTTCTCGCAGTCCTCTGGCGCCCATCCACCCACCATGGCCCGGGTGTGGGCCAAAGAGTGGTGTGGCTCATGGCCCAAACCTGGGTAAGGAGTTGAGGCCCTGGGGGCTGCGGAGAGGCTGGGGGGGGGCACACGGAAAGCAGGGTGGAGCAGCTCTCTCCAAGGTTGGACACACTGGAAAGAAGCCAGGAGTTTGGGTGGGAAGACCCCCTAAACAAAACAGAGGCAGGTGGGGCTGCGCCACAGCCAGAAAGACGGTGGTCGCTCCTAGTGACCCCGCGTAGGGATGGGGGCCAATGAGTGGGGGCGGGGCGGACTCGGAGGGGAGGGCGTGGGTGATGCCGCCAAGGAGGCTGCTTGCCGCCCAGCTACTGACCGCCCCCTCCCTTTTTCTCCCCTCCCCCTCTCCCCGCCTCTCTCTGGCTGCGGGTCGGTCACACCGGACCGGCTCTCTCCGCGCTGCGCTGGGTCGGACGCCAGGTCTGCGCGACGCGGTTGAGCGCACACTCGCCTTGCAGAGAGCCGCTGAGAAACCGGCGGGGGTGGCGACGGGGGAGCTCGGCGGGAGCCGGAGGAGGTGGCAGTCGGGAGGCCAGCCAGGAGACCGGGAGGCAGAAGCTGGTGGCTTTCAGGCACTCATCCCGTTCTCCAAGGATGGGTCCTGGCGCAGCCCGGCCACTGCCCGGCCCGCCGGGCAGAGACTGAACTGCGGATCCCCATTTTCCGTGAACCACCGGACCGAAGGAGGTACCGACTAAAGGACCCTCCTGGCCGGACTTCGTCTTCTGCGCTCCCCCGCGCAGCGCCCCCCCGCCAGACCCGCGCCTTGCCAGCCGGCTAAAAAGCCGGGTTGATTGGCGGCAGGCGGCGGCCAGGGGAGGGGGCGCCGTGCGGGGCCATGGCAGGCTCCGAGGAGTCCTAGCCGGAGCTCAAGCCGGAGCCGAGCCCAAGCTGCTGCTGCCGCCGCCTCTCCGCGCCGGGCCCCCGCCGCCGCCGCAACCCTGCGGGAGATGGAACAGCGGAACCGGCTCGGCGCCCTCGGATACCTGCCGCCTCTGCTGCTTCACGGCCTGCTGCTCTTCGTCGCCGACGGTGAGCGCGGGAACTTCGCGACCACGATGGGTTCAGGGGAATCTTTGCTGGGGCCAGGAAAGTCTGCCTGCCGGCTTGGCCACAGCGGAGGAGAAAAGGAAGCGGCAGGCTTCGTGGTCTCCAGCGATCCCCGGTGTGCAACCCAGGCTGGGAGTGGGTAGGGGCACAAGAGCAGATGAGGGTCGCCGCGGCTGTGGCGTCCGCTTAGGGAGTCTTTCGGTGGGCCCCCCACTAAGCAGAGGAGGCCTGCAGCGAGCGAAAGTTGGCGCGCCGCAGCCCGGGCTCCAGTGCTGCGGCCCTGTCTGCCCTGCATCTTGCACTACCCAAAGCGAAGCAGCCTGCAGCAAGTGGCGGGGCTCTGTTTCCGCCTTGCAGCTGCTCACTGAACTTTGCTGGCTCCTCCCGCGCTGGGCCGCATAGTAACTGGGGACAGGACTGGGGGCAGCCCCAGGCCAGAGAGCAGGAGATCGACCGCCTCAGCCTCGGGTTGTCCCAAGCCCCCGCCTTTCAGCTGGTCACGCCTCTCTTTCCCGCCCCCAGCAACATTCACCGAAGTCCCCAAAGATGTAACCGTGCGGGAGGGAGACGATATCGAAATGCCCTGCGCGTTCCGGGCCAGTGGAGCCACCTCATATTCGCTGGAGATTCAGTGGTGGTACCTTAAGGAGCCTCCCCGGGAGCTGTTACACGAGCTGGCACTCAGCGTGCCAGGAGCCCGGAGCAAGGTAACCCGTTGCCCAAGAGGCACCCGTGCTTACCCTGCTCCCTCCAGGGGAAGTGAGGGTTACCCTTACAGGGCGCCGCCCTGTCGCGCAGCCACCTCCCATCCTCTGCATCTCCCCAGCATCGTCAAAGTAGGTGGCTGTCCCCAGAGGCTGTCTGTTCTTAGTATTGCTTCCTTCTCTGTAACCTCAGGAAACTCCCTTCACGCCCAGTCCTTGAAAACCCACACCTGATCCAGTTTGGCGGCTCAGGCTCGCTAGCTCTGGGACTGTACTCTGATGGGTGCTGGCTGAAGAAAGATCACTTGATTCTATCGGTCTTTCCTCCGCCACCCCAAGGCGTTAGGGCTCAAGGCCAGGGGGTTCAGCTCTCCAGATTGCATTTACATGGTAGAGAGAACACGGTATCTGAGAACGGGTATCTGAGGAGCTGCCCCACCCTCAATGGCTGGAAAATCTTGCACTCTGCCCCATAACCCACACTCGCACTCCGGTACTCACACCCACAGTGTCCCAGGGTCACACTCAGAGTTCCTGTTCTCATTTTCCTCTGGCACGTATTCACACATACCAGGCTGCCAAGGCCTCGGTGATGCTGGACCCTCCATCCAGTTTGTCACAGTTTCAAATTAAGTGGAGGGTTTAGAGGAGATGAGTAGGAGATAAGACTCCCTCCTTTGCATGCTCCTGGCCATCCAGTACCCACTCTGGACAGCAGACAGGCGTGTGTCAGAGCAGCCACTGCTTAGCCAAACAAGGTGTTAGCCCCAAACCTGCTCCTCTCTGGTACACTGCGGAGATCCTAATGTATCTGGTGCCCTCCACCATGCCACACCCCCACGCAGTTAAGCTCCCAGCCCACCTGCAGAAAGTCTCATTGTCAAAGACAGATCAGAGTTTCCCCGTGCACAAATGCCACCTGTTTAATCAATCTCTCTCTCCTTCCCCCTCCCTTTCCCTCCTCTCTCTCCCCCTCCTCTTCTCCTTCCTCACTTCCTCCCCCTTCTCTGCATTTTAGGTAACAAATAAGGATGCAACTAAAATCAGCGTAAGTGTGGAGCCCAGCATGGGCCGCGGGAGACCCCTTCTGGCCGCTTTGCACTCCGCAGCTCCCTCCCCTTTAGAAAAACCTTTGCGGCCAAGCAATACGAGCTTTGCTACCACAGGGAAGCACTGTGGGCTACTTGGCGTATCTGGGCGCCATCTGTCCCTAGTAGAGGAATTAAGCTGTTTTTTGTGTAAATCAAGGGTCCAAATCCGAGTCCCCAAACCCTGCAGCAGTAAACTCACCCTTTGCATAGGCTCCTGGCATGCACCTGCTCTTGACTTCTTGGCTGTCATTTCTTCCAAAACCTCGAGTGTGGCTCCTTGCTCAGACTGCTTGCGGCTCCAACTTCCCATCCCCTTCTGCCTCACCCTGTACGTGCACCAGGCCCTCTAGAAGCACCCTCTGCTTAACCATCTCCTCTTCTGCGGACAGCATAGTTGTGGGCTCCTGGGGGCTGTTTCTTGTGCAGCGATGGTGTGTAGGGTTTGTGGCTCTGGAGATTGGAAGTAGCAGGGTCTGAAAACAAGCCACTTTGCAGACCCAGTTGAGAGGTGAGGGGTTGTGCCTGTGCTTGGTGAGTCTTAAGATTTCCACCAAGCCAAGAGGACTTTTTCAGGGCTCTTAACAAGTGGTCAGTCTTAAGCAAGGCAAGGGCTAACTGCTAATTACAGGGCAGGGGATGTGTAGTTGTGCATGCTACAGGCAAGATGGACACACCCCAGGCTCTCTGGATTCTAAGTAAAAGTGAGCGTGATTTCGGGTATATGTAGGATGTTCCAGAGCAGTTAGACTGGGCATTAAGGCGCAGGAAGGATGTGGATGGTTCACCACAGAGAGCCCCAGTCTGAAATTTCTTGCAAGTTATGTAGAGTTATACGTTCTGAAGGGGAAATGTGGGAAACCATAAAAAAGAGTAAATGTGAGTTGAGACCGCTAGGAATTGGAGACCAACACAGTGCACATGCAACACGGTGTCTAGGCAGAACTGAGAGCCCATTGCCACCAGTTGAGATGTATTGAGGTATTAGGAAATATTAGGATGTTGTGGCAATTGGGATCCTATTGGCACAGTGATAGGGGAACCAAGATCACCAGTCACCAAAGCAGATGTGGAGCTCACTGGTCAGGCCTCTAACCGGGCTGTCTTACAGACCGTGCGTGTCCAGGGCAATGACATCTCGCACCGCCTTCGGTTGTCTGCTGTACGACTGCAGGACGAAGGAGTTTACGAGTGCCGTGTGTCGGACTACAGCGACGACGACACTCAGGAACACAAGGCCCAGGCTTTGCTGCGCGTGCTGTCGCGGTTCGCACCGCCCAACATGCAGGCTGCTGAGGCAGTGTCCCACATCCAGAGCAGTGGCCCGCGGCGACAGGGAGCCCCCAGCGCCGTCAGCTCCAGCAATGCAGGCGCGGCTGTCCGCACCACATCTGAACCCGGGTACAGCGACAAGAACCCACCTCCTGGGAGCCCTCCCTCTAGACCAGAAGTTCCGGAGGCAGCCGCGGCTGCAGCCGCCGCCTCTGCGACCCACACAGTCACCACCACTGCTGCAGCAGCTGCTGCTGCTTCATCAGCTTCACCACCATCAGGCCAGGCTTTCCTTCTGCGCCAGAGGCACGGTTCCGGTAAGTGCGGGCCCCAGAGGGGTCCTGTACACTCGGGAGAGTGGGGAGAAGGGAGGGGACCGCCCAGGACATTGTCGGATAGTTTTATTGCAGCAGCAGTTGTGAGGGGGAGGGGGACGCAGTGGGCGCCTTTCTTGTGTTCTCTGGGCATTTTCCCAGTCCTGATTCTTAGCCTGTTGGAACATCCTACCAAGTATGTTCATGACTGTGCAGGCTGCCCTGTCTGGCACTGAGGCTGGATTGTAAAGGCATCCTGTCTCGGGCAGCATTGGGAGCTGTATACTCAGACCCTCAGGTTTTGAAAGGTATTTCCCAGGTGGGGTACTGGCTCCTTTTGAGCGAGGAAGAAAATGGTAGAAGCAGGCAGCTGTCTGTCTTTGCTGATTGGTGGCATTGAACTGTCCTTTAAGGTCCAGGAAGTTCGGCTGTGTAGCTTTTGCTCAGTGGTTTCTAGGTGTGGCCTTATACCGGGCTGTAAATTCTGTATGTACACAAGACTCCCAGTTCTCCTTGGTTCCAGAGGGAAAAGGGTTGAAGATGGAGTACTGTACCCGCTATGAAAGCATACAGAGGCTGATACCCACTTTCCTAGGGAGCTAAAGTCTGGGGAGGTAAGGAGCTGAAGTTAGGCGTTGTCAAACTAGAAATCAGAAAAAGAAGCTGCTGCCCTGGTATTGGGCCTCTGGGGGATGTTGGATAGTGGTAGTGAGGGTTAGGATGCCCAGAAAAGCTATAACTACTGTGCCAAGTACCTCTTCTCCCAAGATGCCTCCCTCTCCAACCAAACTCAGCTGGTGCTCCAGTGTTCACTCTTAGTGTCTGATTTTAAATAATTCGCCCCTGGCCTGAACCCCTCGTCTCAGTCTTTGCAGTGCATATTTCCCATGAGGGGAATCTCTACTGGTATTACAATCTCTAGGGGAGTCGTAGAGCTCTGATGGGTTGGGACGCACTGTCGTGCCCCAGGTTGGCTATTCTAAGGGTATAAGTTCCTGGACTTCATCACTGAATCTGAGGTGACAGGCCTCACATCACTTTTTATCCTACCCTCTTGCTGATCCTTAAGCCCTTGAACATTTGGAAGCAGCTGGTCCGTTCTGAGCATCAGTTCAGCCTTGTTTTCCCTTAGTTATTGTTCCTGTGGGAGACCATACTGTGTCTCCCCGTTCCTTGGGAAACTGCGCTCTGTGTGTGTGTGTGTGTGTGTGTGTGTGTGTGTGTGTGTGTCCCTCCTGAGAGCCTTGTTCTGTTCTGTGTCTCATCTTTCCTGTGTGACTCTACCGTGTCTCTCCTCTGGGAGACATAACCATGTCCCCATTATTTGTGAGGAATTTTGTCACTTTTAGCTCCAGGGACCTATAAGAACCCTTCCAGGCCCTGGGAAAGATGGGTCATCTTCAAAGAACTCCCAACTCTCCTGTTTAACTTGGGATACTGTACCATCTGTATTAATTTAAAGTGCTGTGACAAAAATACCAAAATGTCAGCAGCTCAAACACAATCCAAATTCATGGTCTTTGTTGCATCATATCTTGTTCTGGGGTGGGAACGGCATATTCTGTTTAGTCATTCAGAAACTCTGACTGGTAGACTGTGTTAGCTCCAGCAAGTAGCTCCAAAATCTCTCTGGGAAGCACCATATAGCAGCATGGAAGCATGTGGGGGATAGAGATAGAAATGTCCCTTCGACCCAGTTCTAGGAGAGAATGGAACCCTAAGGCTATAAGGTATGCATGGTGCATAGTGAATTCACATATTTCCTGTGTATTTAGAATGACTCTATGTGTGCAGTATTTGTGAGAAACTGAGGAAGGTGTCTCTCAAACCATTCTGTAGTGCTCCATTTTTTTTTTCTGAGAAAAATCATTCAGGAATGGCAAGTTGGGTTTCTAAGGACCAGGCCTAGAGGTGGTAGACATCATATCTCCCCCCATTCACTGACCACATAGATGCAAGTCTTTGGGGGAAATGTACTGGTTGTCTTGACAACTACTTTCCAGCTTCATCTCTCTGCAGTGTAAGAGGGCACAATTTTTGAAAGAACCGAAAGTCTCTATGTAGCATTCACTGGGTGTCTTAAGAAAGTGTTCATTGGCTCATGCTATGATTGGCTTAATTGCTGCTGATTAAAAGACCCTTCTGCCCTTTCCCCTCAGAAAATAGGAAATAAATATATGTGGTAGAGTGGAGAAAACCTCTGGAATGTTCCCCAGAGCAATGATAAAACAGATAACATGAAAGTCCAGATAAGAGTTACATTTATGCGATCTAAGCTTCAGTGTTGTATCTTTTGGTAAGTGGTTTAGCATCTCTGTAAAATGGACAGTGTTTTAGTCTGACTCTGGGAACTTCTGTGCGTACATGTTCATCATCATTACTGTGGCCTTAACTTCTCTGGATGGAGAGGAGTAGAGGAGAAAATGAGCAAGCTGACAGCTGGAGACAAAGCTGTAGAGGGACCTTACGAGATGAGTGTCACCAACAGTGTTGATTGGAGGCTTTGACCCGGGAAGTACCACGTACTAGAGATTCATGAGAGTGATCTTGGCCACACCCATAAAATTGTAATGAGACCAAGGTTGTGAGCTCATTCCTGTTGGAAACCCCTTTTCTTTTGTTCGTACCTGACCCTTGAGAGCTACTACACTGGCCTTGAGAACCAAGCACGTCCAGTCTGTGTTGGATGAGCTCATCCACTGGAATTGGATGTAGCAACCAGGTTGGGATTTCTGTTTGTCTTTCTTGTGGGGACAGCCATTTTCAGTACCAATCAGAAAGCTCAGGCAGCTGGGCTCCCTGCAGGCCAGATAGTGCAGTACCATTGCACTGTCTGGCTCTTGTTATTTCTATCACCCAGTTACCTTTGCCAGCTTCTACACAGGCCAAGAAGTGGCATATCTCAGACCAAGCCCTGGTTTCTCTCCAGCTCCCTATTGAAGATGAAACATGGTCAGATGAAGTTAGTAAACCTGTGCACTTCCCCCATCCCTGTGCCCTCTCTTAGGGGAGTCACTTAGTTGTAGGTACCCAAGTATCCCACTCTGAGTCTGGAGAAGTGGTACATGTGACCTCTAATATGCAAACGCACCTAACAGCTTTGATTCCAAGGAGGGAACCACTCCCAGTGGGTGACGTTGAAACATTTAGAATGTTTGTTTGCATGGTGGGTATTAACCTTTCTGCAGGACTTTCCTGGGCTCGTGGCCAGCTCTGGGTCCCCAGGGAGGCAGCAGGTTCAGGGATATCTCAGAACTTCCAACAGCAGGAGACCACAGCATGTTCTGAGCCTGTCTCTCCAGCTCCTTTCCAGTGTGCAGATCTAAGCCAGAGAGGCTCATTGCTCTTGGTTAACAGGCAGACATGTTTATAGTGCTTCTCAGTCAGGATGCTGGCAGAGCAGATGGCACAGTCATGCAGAGTCACTGAGGGGCATTGGCACAGGGTAGTCATGAAGACAGGAGCAGGGTTAGGCCAGCCAGCAGAGGAAGGTTGTAAGTCCCTAGAACTGGCAGCAACAGGAACTGTTAATGTCCATGCAATACAGACTGGGGGCAGCTGGTGTGGAGGGGGAGCTGGGATGAGATTGGCAGAAGTCAGAGCAGCTGGGGGACAATGTTCCATGATCAATTCTATAACCTCAAGGTCTCAATGGAGGGACTCAGTTAACTTTCCTTGACCCAACAAGGACCTCATTCCCCTCTTGCATGTTTCTGATTTGGCCTCCTATTAGCCAAACCCTTTTGAAAGCCAAAGACAAGGGCATCTGGGGAAGCTGTCTAGAGAGGTAAGCCCCAGCTCTTAGAGCACAGTGAAGAAGGTCAACTGGAGAACCCAGGGGACTGGAAGTGTCACCCCAGCCTTGGTGTAGTGCATCCTAACCCTTTCAGATCAACAACTTCAGGAGAGTGTCCCCGGCCCCCTCTCCACATGGTGTCATACACAGTTGATCCTAAAAGACCTTCCATGCCTGTATTTGTGAAGTGAGCTATTTCAGCTCTGCCAGGAAGAAGAAACAGGACAGCTTACTCAAAGCATTGCCACATTGCCCCTTTCCTACTCATCAGCCAGGAAAGGAAACCTCTTCTCTACTCACCTGTGCCCAGCGCCACTATGTATGTATTTACACTAAAAGTTTGTTTAAAGAACTCATTCGTTTCATGTCTCATTCGTCAAAGACGTTTTAGTACATATACTTAAAAGTAATTATGGGATGAGTTAGCAAAGCAGAGAGGCAGAGAGGGCTGTGTCCGTTCCTCACGGTGTGAGCCAGCCTGGCTACTCACGTGAATGCTGATCCACTGTCATGAATACTTAGCTGCTGGTTGCCATTGGGGGAGACAGAGTATCTTCCAAACACTTCTAATGGAGGAAGGGCACCAAGGAATCCAGCCCAGTCTCAAAAAAACAATATAGCTGACAGCAGAAAGACTTCCATGTTGGCAAGAGGTTTCCTTCTGTCGGGAACTTGGGATCTGACTGTGGTGAGCGAAGCTCTAACGAGCCTCAGGGCTCCAGTACCAAGGAGAGGCAACACAATCCTAGAACGGGTGTGTCTGGATGCAGAAAGCTAGATGCTTCCAATATTTCTCTCTTTTTTCCCCCAATGTTTCAATTAATGGTGAGAAGACAGCTAAGGCCGTGGGTGTGACTGTAGTGTTCTGTGGTGGAGAGGCTGTTCCTGCTGGGAGCCATGGGAGGGGACATCCTTGGGTGTTGCCATGGCAACCATAAACCATGACCAAATGGGACTGTGACTGAAGTAAAAACGCTCACTCTGCCTTAACCTGTGCCCTGGGTAGATGACAAAGCTGGCACAGTGGCACCAGGGTGGTGCTGGAGAGTCAAAATGCTGCAGAATCCCCAGTCACAACAGCAAGGCTAGGGACCCTGGGCCCAGAAGGACTTATAGACCACTGTAAATCTGTTCTTCCCTCAAGTTCTGATGTGACATTAAGGACCTCATTTTAGGAAGGAGAAAAAATGTCTAGTAAAGGATGTCCTCAGAAGAGGGAGGACTCTGAACATCCCGAGGGAGAAAAAAAAATGAAAGGATTTTGTGAACGGAGTATTGGAGGCTCACAGCTGGTCAGAGACAGCTGCGTCTTCCTGAATAGTGGCAAAATCATGTCTTATCAGTGATAGGAGGCTCTCCCTCTCAGCCAACCACTGGGATTCTGTCCAGACGAGCCTCATGACTCCCATGAGTGAGAACCAGAAATGGCAGCTATGCGCTATTGATGTAATCACGAGAGGCTTCCTGCAGGCAGACTGTTTCCAGGCTGGAAAAAGTCAGTTAGGGATGATGGCCTCTTAGCATAGCTGATGCCCAGAGAGGTTCTAGATTCTCCCATAGCTCCCTCTCTATGATGTGCTACGAAGGCTGCATGAAATGGAATGGGTTTGCTCTTCATATCTACCCACGAGTGGCCCGGCAGCTCACAGCCTAGTCCTTCTCCTTGCATTAGAGATCCCCAATAAATACTAGCTGATCCTGTGGTGTAATGATCATTCATAGTTACAGCTGCTTTTACGGAGCACGTATGCCTGCCACTGTCACCTCTACCGTCCACAGCACTTCTTCCCTTTATTCCCAAGAACACAGTCCCTTCTCCAGTTTGTTTCCGAAACCCAGACCCTTTCATCCACAGTAATGGCAGCCCCCAAGAGAAGAGCCAAGTGCCAGACTTTCTAAATGTCACCAGGAGCCAAACCACTAAGGAGCGTCTCATTAAATACACCAGGAGCACATTTTTAAAGCTCTGAATGTTAAGGATTCCCCAAGCATCCTCAGGGATAAACGGGGTCAAGTGCTTCTGTAATATGATATTGATTAGTCCTGCTCCATGTGGACAGTGGTGAGGGCTTGCTGTGGTCTAAACCTCAGAGCTTTATGGAGATGCTAGCAAGGTTTTAAGACATTTGTGCAGCACAGGGGAAAGCGTATTATCAGTTTTATTCCCCTGTGCTTGATGAAGCTCCCAGGTATCTCTTGCAAACTCATCTAGAGAAGCAAAAAGTCTTACACAAAAGCTGCAAGGAAGTTGAGAGTGAGCCAATCTTGTACTTCCTCTCTATCCCTACCCATTCCTTAGGGAGGCTCTTCCTCAGAGTGGTGCTTCCTGGAAATGAGTCTGATGGATTTGGTAGTTTAAAGGAAGAGGCTCGTGTAAATACCAAAGATCACTCCCTTGGGCTCCTCCAAGGCTAGGGTTAGGCTGATGTGGAGCACTGACTGAGGGAACAGACTGAGGGAAGCAGTTGACAATGGGCAAGTCCTCAGTAACTTGTTGAAGTAGAAGACTGGAGCTTGCCTATGTCCTTCATGCAATAACCCTTGAGACACAGGCTACCCCCAAAACATGCTCAGATGGGAGTAGTCTGAAACGATTGGATTTTCTGTTCTGTCTTTACCACCATCTAGGATGAAGCATCAGCCATACTTTACTCTAGCTATAAGGGGCTGCTGTTGCTGTTCCATTAGTAGACTTGCCTTGGTGCCAGGTATCTGTTCAAAACAAGAAGCTGTGTCAGTGACTTTTCTCAGCACTGTGACAAGCTACCTGATAGAAGCATCATTTGTATTTATGTCCAGGGTTTCAGAGGGTACATCCAATCATGGGCAGGGAAATTGTGGCAGCTGAACACTGTGTGTTGTGATCCAGCAGCTTCTCACACAGGAAGGAGAGAGCTCAGGTTGGAAGAAGGGCTGTAAGCCTCCAAGGCTTGCTTCCTTTGACCCACCTCCTCCAGCCATGCCTCCCATCCCAAAGGTACCATTCCTTAATTTCAGGACAGTGTCACCAGTTGACAACCAAGTTGAGGACTATTTGCATGAAGCCACAACAGAAGCCAAAGTGGACATGTCAGAAACTCTTTCCCACTCCAAATTTGAGGGTCCTTCTCCATCCATCTCAGAAGTGGTCATCTGTTAGAGGACTACCTCAATGTTCCGACCACTCAGGAGTCTTTGAAGGCTGATTGTCAGCAGGACATGTCTTACCAACACCAAACTGTCCACCCCATGCTGTTAGTAAGTAAGGGCAGAGGAAGGACCTGGGTCAGTCAGTTCCCTGGCATGCCTCCCGTGCTGCCCATCCTTGTAGACTTAAAGCACAAACCCAGTAAATGACAGGATAGCTTGGGAGGGAGAAGCAGCTGCCATCACTCATGACCACTTCCTTGGTCCCCCTGACATTTTAATCATTCCCCTGTTCAGCTAACTCAACTGCAGGCAAACCCAGGTTTGAGTGCCAACAAATTCTACGTCTGGGCCTTGAAGCTCCAACCACCCAGAATCACAGTGTACAACCTTCCTTTCCTAAGCACCGCATTTCTTCCCGATACTGTCCACCTTTGTGCCTTGGAATCTTGGCTTCGTCATTAGCCATAAGCGAGTACTCTCCTCTGTATGGAACCAGGTCCTGGGCTGGAGGACAACTGGCTGCATCATAAGAGGTCATCTGCTAATTTTCAAAATCAGATGAATGAAACACCAGACAGAACAAGGGAGGATTTATTTTTGGCTCAATTTTAGAGACGTTGGTTCATGTGGTGGTTTGAATGAGAATAACTCCCAGAGACACAAATATTTAAATACTTGGTCTCCAGTTGGTAGTGCTGTTTTGGGTAGGTTTATGAGGTGTGACCATGCTGGAGGAAGTGTGTTAGTGGGAGTGGACTTTGAGGTTTCAAAGCCATGCTCCATTCTCAGTCCACTGTCTGTTTCCTACTTATGGATTGGGATGTGGACTATCGGCTTCTGCTCTCAGCATCTAATTCCTGCTGCCTTGCTGCCTCCACCCCACCATCATGGACTCTCATTCTCTAGATCCATAAGCCCACATAAACTCTTCTATAAATTACCTTGATTATGGTGTTTCATTGCAGCACTAGAAAGGTTACTAATATAGTTCTTCATGGTGGGTGGAGAAACAGGAAAAAAAGGACATTCTTGTACTCAGCTGCCCTTCTTCTCTGTTTGTCCCATTGAGTCCTTTAGCCCATATGATGTCTGAGGTTTCTGTCCTGCCTGGTTTCCGCAGTCATTAAGTCCCAAAGAAATCACACAGAGGTCTGCATTATTTATAAACTGATAGGCCTAGTAATTTAGACATCTTATTAACTCTTATAACTTATATTAGCTTATTATTCTTGTCTATGTTAGCCACATGGTTTGGTGTCTTATTCTGTGAGGCAGTCACATCTTGCTTCTTCTGTGGATGGATCACAACTGCAGAGGAATGGGTTCTCCCTCTTCCCAGAATTTTCCTGTTCTCATCACCCTGCCTCTACTTCCTGTCTGATTGTCCCGCTTATATTTCCTGCCTGGCTACTGGCCAATCAGTGTTTTGTTAAAATACATTTGACAGGGTACAAACCATTGTCCCATAGCACCCATGCAGAGTGTTACACACAGTCATAGTGGGTCTTCTTCCCCTAATTACTCACTTTTGGAGTGCCCTCACTGACACATCCAGAAGTTAGACTCACCAGTCTTCCAGAAACTTCCAAATGCTCTAAAGTCAACAGTGAAGATCAGTCATCATGGGATGTTTACAGAGCATAGAGCCCAGTATCTAGGAAACACGAGGGGATGTCATCTAAAGTTTATGTGAGAATGGCATTAAGTGTCTAGATCATCCAAGAAGCATCTAGATCATCCAACAAGTTAGGAACCTTAATGTGCAACTTATCTCATGAGTGCCATCTCCTTCCTATCCAACAGTGAACCTAATGGTGGTGAAAGGAAGGTGGGGGAAGTTGTTGGAGCTTCCGTAGAGAAAGTATGGAGCATTTGCAAATGGCTCAGGGAGTTGTGTGCATTCTCTCTGCCGTTTGTGAAGAGTGGGCACCATGCAATCATCTCTGCCTGTCCAGGGCTGTCTTCCATGAATTGAGCTCTCTAGCGAGCAAGAACAGCTTTGCCACAGTTTCCCATGCTCCTCTAGAAAACTGAATCCCCAATTCTAGCAGGTTCAATGTAGGGCTGGCTGTGCCAAAGTTGTTCCTTGGGAAAGCCTTACCCGAGCTGAAGCTGCTTGTGCCTGGTTGTGCTTTGGTATCCAGGCTGCCATTTGTGGGGTACCGTTATGATGGTAAGAGGCAGGACCAAGGAGCAAGGAAGCCAGGCTTGGAGGAACAGCTGGGTTGTGCAGCAGGAGATGGCTATCTCTCCATGGCAGAAGGAAACAAAAGGAAGAAGGACCTTCATAGTGTCAGGTAGCCACAAAGCCTTGAGGAAGACCTGGATTATTGAGATGGGAGAGGCTTGACATCCCCTAGGAGAGCAGCACAAAACCACTTTTGTGTTGGGAAGAACCACACCTTGTCGTTGGTGGTGATGGACAGGCCCCCAGTCACCTTCGCAGGCTCAGGCCTGCTTTGTATTTCTGTATCCTGTTTTTAGTACAGGAATCTTCCCGTCTTTCTCAATGTGGCATCTGTGCCCAGAGATTGCCAATAAGGAGTCACATGGCTCCCAGGGACAAGTGAGAAAGCAGAGAAAAAGATGCTACTGCCAGGAGGTACTGGGAGCATGAATGGTCTACACAAGGAACCACAAGGTGGGCCTCTGAACCCTGTCCCATTCTTTAGGCCCACATCAACCTGCCTCTGAGTGGCAGAGAAAGCCACTGCAGACACACACAGCACAGTCTACTTCCTGGTGCTGGACAGCACTCAATAGAGAGCACCTCCTTCAACTGACTCCTGTCCATCACCCATAGCTGTAATGTTAATCCTTCTCCGCCCCCCCTCCCGGCCCCGAAAGGGTTTCACTGCGTAAAAACAGCCCTGGCTATCCTGGAACTCACTCTGTAGACTAGGCTGGCCTTGTACTCACAGAGATCCACCTACCTCTGCCTCCTGAGTGCTGGGCATAACGGTGTGTGCCGCCACCACCTGACTATAATGTCAGTTCTTTATAGAAACTTACTATAATTGATTCTGTACAAATGAACCCTTAGCCCAGAGGAAAGCTCTTCAGAAAGCCCAGGGATAGGAACTAATGCAATAGCAGGGCTGAAGGTGTGGTTCCTGATCTGCCCAATGTCTCCAGACATGCACTGGCAGGGTCAAGGGAGAGACACCCCACCTGAGGGGAAAGTTATGGCCTAACGTTCAGATAACTGTAAAGGTGGTAGTTGGGGGAATGGTGTCCAAGACCTGGTAACCAAGGGCCTCACCTGAAACTTGAACTCTCGAAGTCCCGAGATGCAGTCTCTGGGCTCAATAGCATAGCACTTCCTTTCTCTATTCTGGAGTGCAAGCTTAACTAAGTACCCCCTCTAGCCAGAGCAACAAAGGGTATTGCTTCTGTGTGTCCACGGCCCTGTATTCATTAGGCCTGGAGCTAGTTCACTCATTCATTCATCTTCCAGTGTCCACCAGACGTCTTTCATATGCAAAGACAGCTGTATACCCTGTGAACACAGTTTGAATATAGGCACTGAGGCCTGAGAGTCCTATAGGGAAACTAACCAATGCAGCCAAAGATAAAATCCCCTGTTACGGGTGCCATGTTAGAGGAAGACCCAGAGGAAGCTACCTTTGGCAGCTAGGAATGTTGGAGGAGGGCTTGATCTTCAGAGGGACGGTTAAAGTTAGAGGCCCTCATAGATGCAGAGATAAGGGGTCTCTGTCCCAAAGGGGGCCATGGCAGTGCACTGAACTGACTGCTACAAGCTACCTAGTCTGTCATCTGCAGAGTGGGGATGGTGGCTCCTGCCCTGTTGACCTCTGAAGACACCCAAGGAGCAGTCACTGAGAACAGTGCCTGGAAGGGCTTTGTGAGCAAGAAGGAAGTTCAGCTCATCTTCTCTGTAGGCATCATCCTTTCAAACACATGGCAGTGTCTGTTGTGTTTGAAGCTAATACTTGACTTTCTTGGGCAAGTCAGCGATTGTTTGAAGGGGGGACCTGACCACTCCCTGGAAAGTAGAAAGTAGAAAGGGGAGGCAGAGCATTGGAGTTAGAGGTCAGCCTTTTGTGGTCCCCTGCATCTGAGTAACTCATTAGAGAGATGCTAGAGCTCAAAGGAAGAGAAAAGGGGAAGTAGGGAGGACAGCATGAGACCCCTAATTCTGCTATTCCTAATCCTCACTCCATCCCATTCTACTCCAGAGTCTTCTTGGTCCCCCTCCTTTCAGCCTGGGTGTTTCTTTAGCCACCTAAAATTCACTCTAGGCTTATCCAAGAAGACCAAACCATTGAGAGACTAGAGTAGGCGTGGAGAGTGCAGCCAGGACATAAATAGGAAGGGAAAGTACTTCTTCCCTTTGCCCAACATCTTGGGAGCATTGACATCACAGAACTCAGAGCTCCAAGAGAGTGAGGCCTCTCGGTGGGCACAGCACTGGCCTAATCTAGTAAATTAGATAGGGAGATTGCTGGGACCTTGTTACCATTATTGTGTAGCCTGGTCAGTCACTTTCCCCTTTGACCTCTGCTTTCACACATGTAAGATGAGGGGCATGCAGAGCAGTAGGATTCTGTTTCTTGTTGGGGGGGGTGTAATACTGTTTAAGCCATTGTGAGTATAGGCAGGCCTCATCCTTCTTGGTGCTGATGTGAGCCACCATGTCTGTCTGTGACTGGTGATATTTAAATTGAGGAACCCTTACAAGGCATAGTGGTGTATGTGCATATAATCCCATCACTGGGGAAGCTGAGGCAGGAGGATTTAGTATTCAAAGCTATAGAACGCTACACAATGAGATGAAGGAAAGGTAAGGAGGGAAAGAGAGGGAGAAATCGATTCTAGGAGATTAAGGAATCCTTGTATAGATGTCTTTGATACCTTATATGAGGATTGCAAAGGAACAGGAAGGCACAACCCAGAACATTGCAGTACCTTATTCTCCAATCAAAACAACTCTGCTTTTCCCTGCTTTCTATTTTGGAGCTTACATATTTAAACATTACCAAACTTGTCAGCACTCTGGATTTGTGTCATTGATTACATCAGTCAGTTACAGACGGAGATCTTAGAGGTGGGTTATACCCGTTCTCCACCTCCAGCAGCACTGAGCCTCTGGCAACTGTCTCAGTACTTGCTTGGGGTCAGTTGGGTAAAGAAGGAGAACTTGAAATAGGGATAGGAGATCTGCACACCACTGTGGGTTACAGTGAGGTCGTGTGGTGGAGGACTGAAGGCCCAACCTAGCATGTAGCCATTGCTGGTGAAGAGAGGCTATTTTACAGCTTAGTCTTGTAGATTAGTTGTGGAGGGTGCATGCTCAGAGTGTTGTATGGTCTTACTGAATCCCATCCCAGGATATGCCCTAGTAATTACGGCAAATAAGTCAAAAAACATAACTTGAGGGACAAAGGAGACACAAAATCCATGGGATGAATCTTTAATCTCTGAGATTACCTCCCATCAAGAAAAGAAACTTTAAGTTGACCATGTAAAGGAGAGGGTAGTGACCTCTAGGAAGGGGGATAACATGTGCAAATGCCCTGTGGTATAGCATATACCCTGTGGTATAGCATATAGTCAGGAAATTCAAGGGCCTGACAAAGGGTTAGTCTGACTCTGCAAAGTTAAATAAAACAAACATGTGAGACATCAAGAGCTTCTGCTTTTCCTCTGAAGGCTGTGGGATCAAAGCAAACGGGGGAACAAGGCAAGATCCTTTGGAGATGACAGCTCCAGCCACAGTATGGAGTCAGAGATAGGCAGTGTAGATGGGGGAAGACAGTGCCAAGAGACACCAGTGGGTGGGGGGGGGGGCTAGTTAGATGAACAGGTATATGGATGCACGCATGAGAAGTGGAGTGGGTGTGGGGGTGGAAAAGCAAGTAACTGGTAGGTGAGCCTACGGAAGGGCTTGTAAATGGGTAGACTTGAGATAGGATGCTCATGAGGAAGTATAAGTGGATGGAATGATGGATAGGAGGATGCGGTAGGGGAGAAGGGATGATGAGGTGGATGGATGGATACATGAATGGATAAATGAGTAAATATATCAGGACTAGAAAGAAAAATTAGTAGGCAGTAAGACGTGGAATAGAGATTTGTAAGTCAGTAGAAGGAGAACTTGTAATTTTAACAAAATACCCAACACAGAACAAAAATTTAAGTAAAGAAAACTTTGGGTCTCATGTTTTCAAAAGATATTTGTAGATCTAAAGTGGGGTAGAGCAGTGTTGTGGGAGCATATATTGGAACACAGCTACTCACTTCGTGTCACTGAGGAAACGAAGAACAAGGCTGGCACAGGATATAGTCCCCCCAAAAAACCCTTTAGTGGCCCATCTCCAGCCAGATCCCACCTGCAAAGATGTCCATCCCATCCCAATAATACCATCAAATTATGAATCCATCAATGGAGCCCTCATGATCCCGTCATGTCTCAATGAACAGATCTGTCAGTTGAGGCCAAACCTTCAACGTGTGAGCCTTTGGGGCAAAAGAAGTTCAAATCTAAGCTGTAACAATTGGTAATGGTCTTAGAGGAGGTTGAAAATGGATGGAAAAGTAGCTGCTCTGTAGGTGAGAAGAGGGGTGTGGCAATGGGGGTGTACCTGGATGAAAGGGGAGAGAAGGACAATTGGATCTGTAGATAAACATGGGTGGGAAGATGGGTGAGTTGCAGACCAGGTGAGCCTTGCAGGATGGGTGGGTTGTAGCTGCCAACATGCCTAGGTGAGGAATTTCTAGAATATGCATCAGGAAAGATGCCATAGAAAGAAAGGTCCTAGAGAGTAGTATAATCAGAATGTCATGCTAGTCCATGTTCTGTGTCTACCTCTGAACCACAGGACAGGACAATATGTTAGGCAAAGTTGGGGCACAGTTAGTTCCCAGATTGCCTCTAGCTTTTGAGACTCTCAGCCCTCTGAGACAGGTGATTGCCTGGCCCCAGATTTGTTGATGATCATCAAAAGATATTGTAGGTTTGTCTCCTCAGTTATTAAAAGATACACAGTCTCCAGGTACATGAATGTGTAACTAACTGTACTTGCTTTAGAGGTTAATATAACAAGAAAATATGCAAGGCTGTATTTCATGATGTGTTCTATTCTAGAGTCATATTTTTATGTGTGACACATACTGGGAAGTTCCTTGACACTAATCTTATTTCATGAGCATGTGTTATAGAATTTTCCAAGCACTATCCTTGGGTAATTAAAATGCATTAACTATTGGGCTAAATTATATTTCTACAGGAAAGTTCTCAGTGAGAAACAATGTGCAGGTATCCCCCAAAACAGAATGTATACAAAAGTTTCTGGCCTGTCTGGTCCCACAGCCATTCAGTTTCAAAGAAACACACAAAGGTTTATATTAATTATAATACAATATAATAAACCTGTTAGTCCAGGCTTATTATTAACTAGCTCTTATAACTTAACCCACAGTTCTTGTCTATGTTTAGCCACATGTCTTGGTACCTTTTCTCAGTGACGCATTCTCATCTTACTTCCTCTGCATCTGGCTGATGACTGACTGTTTGCCTTTCCTCTTCCCAGAATTCTCTTGGTCTGGTTGTCCCATAAATACTTCCTGCCTGGCTACTGGTCAATCATTATTTTATTAAACCAATAAGAGTGATAAATCTTTACAGTGTGCAAAAGCATTATCCCACAGCAAAGGGGGCAGGGGTTTATAAATGGAAAGATAGACCTGGAAAAGCCGATAGTTCTGGTCACAGGGCTAACCCTGTTCTCTGCCCTGGGATCAACACCACATACTATACACATAGGTGCTTGTCAGGCCTGCCTCTGAGGAGAAGTATAGGGAGGCTGGGGCCATATTTAGCAGACTGCAGAACAACCATTGAGAGCCCACTCATTATGTGCCTGATCCAGGGAAATCTTGGAAACTCTGGCTCAAGGACAATGAATACAGAACAAGATAAAAGAACACCAGACTACTTAAATGAAAATGGGCTGAGTGGGAGACTTCAGGGAGGGCCAGATTCACTTATCCACCACTCTAGCTCCACTTCCCAGTCAGTGTAATGGTCACATGAGCACTGCACAATCCTCAAGTCCACGTTTCATGTTGGGAAGTAGACTGGGGTAACCTAGAGCAAGTGTTCCCAAACCGTGTTCCTTGTAAACTGCTAAGCACTGCTAGCCTCATTTGGTTCTATTTCTAATATTTGCATTTATGCTTGCATGTTTATTTGCTGTAGTGCTGGGGTTTATTTATTGTAGCCTTGCAATTTCTGGGCAAGCATTGTACCACTGAACTACACCCTAACCCCTTACTGGTGGATTCTAGATGGGTGTTCTAACACTGAGATACATTGGTCTCTTGCTAGACTTCTGGTGGTTGTATTTTGGTTTTGTGTAGTTATTAGTTTGAGAAAACAATTCTACAATCTAAACATATCCAAACATAGTTGATATGGTCCAAATTACATGGAAAATATATGTACTATATATACATATAAAGTACATATATACATTTATATTTGGAAATATACAAAACCCACAAATATTTTGCACATAAATCAATGCTCTGCCTTCTATGAAAGGGATTTGGAACAGCTTAGAAAAATGCATGTTGCATGATAGAGCACATTCAGGGAGAAATGAAAGAAAAAGTTGAAACGAGTCTGAGGAAATATGCATGAGAGATGCATCTGAGTCATAGTCGGCAGGAAGGTCAGGCTGCTAAGCCCGGCTCCATAGGAATCTAGGACAGGTTATTAGCCCCAGGTGGAGGCCGTGTATGGAACATCTGACCACTGCTGCACAGTGGGCAGCTGGGGCTTATGAGAGTGTCCAACCATTCACCCCGCCAACAGTGAATCTCACAGCACAGGCAGCACACCGAAACAGGGAGGCGCACAGATGAGTCACAGTTTCCCCTCTCGTTAGCTCACCCTCTGGCATAAGACAAGGGTGTCAGACAGCAAACACACCCGCAGCTGCCCACACACAACCCGGAGGAAACCGACTGTGCTCTAGAGTCCTTGGGATAAGGGAGGTTTCTAACCTGAGGCTTGAAGGGAACTCCTGGGAGCAGGAAGACAGGTGGATGAGGGGCACAGGAGGATGAAACTGAAGGAGGCTGTGCCCAGATGAGAGTTGATAGGATGAGAAGCTGTGCAAGGGGACAAAACAGGGGCAATATCCAACAGAGGCAGCGCTATCAAGGGGGCAAAACGGGCAATTTCCAACAGAGGCAGTGCTACCTTGGAGTCATCTACGTGGACCTCTGGGCTCAGCAGGGGAAGGGTGGTATATTCCAGAGACCTGACAATGAAAATGGCCTTCCTGAAGGCATGGGAAAATCAGTGCATACAACTAGTCTCCATATGGGAGTCTACTTCATCTGGAACTTGATCCACTCAAAGGAAGGAGGAGGCAAGTGGAAACCCCATCCTGGAGAGGGTTCGGGAAAGGTTCCAGCAGCTGGGAAGCCTGAAAAATTCAGATACCAGGAAGCCGCTGGCCATAACCCTCAACCAGCACTCCACAGCTGTGCAATAGTAGGCATGTTACTAACTCTAGGACTTAACTATGAAAGGGAAAAACGAGTTCCACTTCCTAAGGTCACTGTGAGTTGGTCACAGGAGAGAATACTCACAAAAAACCAGAGTATGTTTCTAGGTACAGAGACTATTTCAGATGCCTACTAACACTCCATGGCCCCAAAGATAATTAAACCAAAGCAAGCCGAGTGAGGGATCTCCTGGATGAGGACTGGCCTGACACAGAGCAGCAGCCCCAGCACACTCAGTTGCTGAGCACCCTCGTGCTCAATGTAGTTAGGGCCTCTGGTGGCCCGCTGCCTACCGTGGAGAAAGGGCCTTGTCACTCACCGCTATAATTAAGAGATTGCATGAAAGGAGCCTTTGGGGCAAGATCCCATTTTGAACTAAATAGACTGGCAAGGCCCCATCAACTAAGTTGGCCACCCAAAAAAGGGTGTTATATGCACATGTGGAAATGCCACTGTGAACATGGAATACATGACTCAGTGATAGACTCCACCAGTGAGAGAGAGGCTGGAGTGTGGTTCAGTGGTAGAGCATCTTCCCAGGATCCCCAGTGAGGGGCTACGAATGTGCTCAATGGTAGAGCATCTACTTGTACAAATTCCTGGGTTCCAACCCCAGAAATGCGCAAATGTCAAATAAAACCTATTCTGTACAATTGGCACAAACAAACAAAAACAATAAAAATAAGTTATTGTGACTATTAAATTCAGGAGGAAAATCCTCTCCACTCCCACTTTGGAAGCAACCTAGGGCAGGGCTCCCCCTATGACCAATGGGGAAAAAAATGACTTCATGTTCTTTGGTCCTAGGAGAGGCATAAGTGATGACTGTAGCCCACTGTGTGGACAGAAGACAGGCTGCCTGCAAGTCAGCACAGCTGATCTCAGTCTGACCTTTATCTGTATCAAATAAAAGCAGAGGATTTCCCATTAAACTTGGGATTCAGATAGACAGTGGTGCGTTGATGAAAGTATTGCCCATGAGCTATTTGGGGTATGTTGGTCACTGTTAATCTGAAGCTCAAAACTAACTGCATGGTCTATAATTTATCTGTAAACCTTGGGCCTCAGGCAAGTTACTTCTCACTGAATATCAGTTTCTGCATTCTGAATGATTTGTGGTTTTTGTTTTGTTTAAGGAGTGTGCTATACACACTGTAATTCCAGCACTCAGTGCCTGAGGCAGGAGGATTACCAAACTAATCTGGGCTACCCAACAAGCTCCAGGGATACTAGTGCCTGGTTTTACGAGCCTGGTGATTGAGGCAGTCTGCCTGGAGGAGTCAACATGCAGTTAAGACATAAGGGATGGATCAGTCCAAGGGAAACAGAGGCATTGCTTAGTCGTTCTACTGCTTACCCCGGATGCTGGCAAGGAAAGTTGACCATCATACAAGGCTGGAAGTGTGGAACTATTGAGACGATTAAGAAAGGTTCTCATGGAAGCATCGAGGTGGTGGCTCTTTCCTCTGCATGGGGAGATCTGTCCAAAGCTCTGCACCTTATATCTCCAAGTATATGCAAGAAGCAGTTTGGGCATTGGTGGCAATGGAGGAAGGAAAATGTTTCAAAATACGGAGGCCAGCATTAAGCTATGGTAGAGGATTGTCTCATGCCCATGACTGAACTGGGTGTGCTTCATTCATCTATGATAGACTTGGATATGACATAAAAGGGCTCATAAGTTAATTTCCAGATAGTGGTACTGTTGAGAGGTCAACAGCTCCATTGCTGGATTAACCCATTGCTGAATTCTTAGCTGGATGGTTTGTTAGGAAGAGGAGGAGCAAGGCTGGAGGAAGTCGGCCATTGACTGTGTGGCTTTAAAGGGTGATCTCACCTAGCCCTCCTCTTCCCCCACTTTCCCTTCCTGGCCACCAGGAGGCAGGCAGCATTGCCCATCGTGCCCTTCTACCCTGATGTTCTAACTCCCCGCAGCCTCAGAACAGTGAGCCAGGACCGTGGCCTGACACCCCTGAAAACATGAGCCAAAGGGAATCCCTCCTGTGAGTGGATTCATTCAGGCATTTTGTCACAGTAATAAAAACAAAGTGACTCAGATTCTCCAGGAGCAGTTAGGCTCCTCCCACTGAGTATGGTGGAGAACAAGGGGAACTGGCTGAAGCAGGAAGCCTCATGGCCCTAGCCAGGATGCATGAGTAGGAAGCCATCAGTAAGGCGCAGGTCCCCGTCTCAACTGCAGTCCATGTCTGCAGGTCCTATGCCAGCCTTTTCTGTAAGAGACATGCATCAGTTAGCTGCTTCTAGTTTTTGCCCCACTTACCAGCACACGCTAATTTTATGGCAGAAATGAATTCCACCCAAACAAACTCCCTTAGTGCACAATTATTCCTCACTGGCTCCCTTTAGATAAATATCCATGAAGAGGCTTTAATTAAAATGTCAACAGGGGAGGCAGCCTTGCATGTTGCCATCTTCCCACTCAGCAGCAAGTTGGACCCGGGTAGAGTCCAACGGGGGAAATGAGAACTGAGCTTGCCAGGAGGGCCAGCCCCATGTCAGGGAAGGGACCTGCCCCTGCCCACTGCACAGCTGAGCGCAGACCTAGTGGGATCTAAGCCAGACTCCTCCTCAATTCTGAGCCAGAGCTGGCTCAGACGCTGTGGACTTGGACATCGGCAAATGGCAGGGTGTGGGGATGCGTGTGACCGAGAAAGGCTGTACCGGAATCCACTGCACAGAGGCCAGGGTGGTGGCTGGCAGCTCGCTTGGGTCTGGGTAGAGGGTCAGGAGGGCAAGGACTTGGAGACTCCTGCTGAGAAGGACAGAGCATCAGCAGCAAAGGTGAGGCAGGGTGCTAATGCCTGGGTCTTTCACAATCTATGCATGGAGTCTCCTAATTTTTAATGGTTCAGATCAGAATTTACTTTTTTTTTTTTTTGCACCCTTCTGCAACCCAGGCTCTACCCTCAGGTGGCCACTTTGTATGTCGCTTGCCGATAGGTTCTGTAGAAAGAAGGGTTTATAACTAGAGAGGCAGGAAGTGGGGGAGGCGTGAAATTGCGATGAAGGGTGAA
The DNA here is from genome assembly GCF_950005125.1 of Chionomys nivalis. Lineage (NCBI taxonomy): Eukaryota > Metazoa > Chordata > Mammalia > Rodentia > Cricetidae > Chionomys > Chionomys nivalis. Next base: position 91,397,885 of record NC_080087.1, read on the forward strand.
GGACAGTTTCCTGAAGTGACAGACTCTGCTGCGGGGCTGCTGAGGCTTCTGGATGCTGTGTAGAGAAGGGATGATGTGTGACATTGACCTTGGCCAAGATGCTGCCTGTGTCCTTTTTGTTCTCCTCTGGCGGTGGGGGAGGGGGTCTGCTGCTTCCCGAGAGAGCAGAGGTGCAGCTGGAATGGCAGGATCCTCAGAGCATGTGAGGAAAAACAGTGGGTAAACACTGTCTTAAAAAGGAGGGCTCTATCCAGCCCTGAGTGGAGGTTCTAGTTCATGCTCGCTCCTGGGGCAGCCCTTTTTATCTCATTCACAGAGGCTGCAGAAGAAGATAGCAATACAACTGAGTATGGGTACTCAAAGGCCCACCATCCTGTGTGCATGGCTTGGGTCCTTAACTTTATTTAGCCAGGAAGTCTTTGTTGAAAAGATAGGGTTAGAACTTCACAAAGTACAAAGCAGCTTTTAATGACCATAGTGCGTTCAGTAGAAAGGGAGCTGACTGCAGGCACACCCTTCAGGAATCCTCCGATATCACAGCCAAGTTCAAGGGTGGAATGGCTTTGTCCATGACAGGTGGGACAACAACAACCTGCCTGCACTCTGAGTCCCCATTCTGCACAGTTCTGCAGAGGAAGGCACCAATAGGCAAAGCCTGCAGTGCCAACCTGCAAATGAGCTCCAACCCACTCAGGCTACCAGAGCCAGAACCAGCATACTGACCCCAAAATATTGTAACCGTGGTTACACTTCTCATGCCTGAAAAAAACAAAAAAAAAAAAACAAAAAAGAAACCTGAAGTCTGTGAGCAACCCTGAACAGTCTCTGGCTGAGTGGTGTCTGTGTGTGTGTGTGTGTTTGTGTGTGTGTATGTGTGTGGTGTGTAAGCTGTTGAGCCAGCCTCTCCAGCCCTGCTGCAGCTCTCAGCCTGCAGAGTCAGGATATAAGGGTTGGGTCAGAGGTTCCTCAGCTCTCCACACAGACCAGATACCTCAGGCCCATGTTTGGGCAGCAATGCCACCCTCACAGGGATCTCTGTGTCAGTCAAACTTGTATCACAATAGCCAATGCGAGTAATGTAAAAGGAGGAATTTGTGTTTTGGCTCCATTTCATGAAGCTTCTGTCTATGACTCTGTTGCTTGGGGCCTACAGTGAGGCACAGCGTCATGGCGTGAGCATGAGATGGTGTGAGACTATTCAAACTCATGATGGACAGGGAAGAGAGAGCACAAGACACATCACACGTGACCTACTCCTGCCAACCAGGCCCACCTAAAGTTTCCAAGACCTCCCCAAGTGACACTTCTACCTGGGACCAATTCTCTGAGCCCTCGATGGGGAGAACTCAGATCTCAACTGTAAACCACCTTGGGAGCTTCATTCACAGGCTTGGACTCTATACAAGAGGAAGCCCGGACACAGCCTCCTTCATTTCTTTATTAAAAACATTAAATGGGTTTAACAATCCCATGCACTTTTCTGACAGGGCTTTATAATTCTTTTGTTGCTAGATAAATAGAAATGATGAATTTCCCAGACAGAAGCTACTTGGACTGAGATGTGTGTATACATGTGTGTATGTGTATGAGTGTGCATGTAAGCATGCACACATCCATGTCCATTGTATCTTTTCTAGTTCTTAGTTATTGTATTTTATTTATTTGCACCTCCCAACTGTCCTGTTTCCCTACTTCCTTTTACTCCCCCACCTCCTCCTCCTTTCTTTCACTCCCATCTCTTTGCCCAGACGTGGTCTCAGTATGCAGCCAGGCTGACCTGAAACTTGCAATCCTTCTGCCTACGGGCTAGGATTATGTGCCACGACACCCGATTAGCAGTCTCACGGGCTTCAGTTTCATTAAGAATGATCAGCAACACAGCAGTGCTGGTTGGAGGTGAAGATGAATCAGCCATTCCTCTTTCCAGGGCTTCCCTCACCTCTTGGGCTGCCTGAATCTCCAGCTTCATCATGACTAACACACTGGTGTGCACTCTGGCGCTATTCTTGGTTCGCCTCCGGAAGGGAGGAAATAGATGGAGAGGCTGTTAGCATGTGATCAGTTCAGCACACCAGCCTGTCTCTTCAGCCCCATATTCTAGGGATGTCAGAAGAGAGGCCCCAAGGTAGGTGAGTGAGCCCATCCCAGCTACACCAAACACACCCACTCAGCCACTGTCCCTCAACAGGGTTAGGCTGAGTCGCACTTACTTGTCTGGATGGCAGTGAGCAGTCCTGGCTGCTGCCTCTGGGAGACAGGGAGGTAGGGACTCAGGCCCTAAATGCAGAGGAGGCCCTGTGCTAGACATCACAATAGGAGCTCTCCCTCAAAGAATGTGACCCCTTGGTCATTAAGTTCCAGGGGTGTTTTAAAAAGAAGTAGATGAGGAGACAGTTCATGCACGTTGGAAAAGTTCCCTCTTGGGAAAGCATTTGCAAAATTAGCTCTTCGGCTCTGCTCAGACAAGATGGTCCTTTTAAAGTTTTGCTCGTGAGTTGGTGCTCTCCTGCTGCTTTTTATAGGGGCTCTGGGGATTGAACACTGGTTGCCAGGCTTTCAAGCAAGTGCCTCTGCATGTTGAACATCCATTCAGCCCCAAGATGTTATGTATACGTTTATCAATATGGTACTTGGGGGTCAAATCCAAGGCCATGTACATTCGGATAAATGCTGTCTCTCTGAGATATATTCCTAGATCCTGTTTTTGTTTGTGTATTTTGTTTTGTTTTTGAAAGAAGGTCTCACTATGTAGCCCAGGCTGATTCTCCTGTCTCAACCTCCTGAGTACTGGGATTGCAAGTGTGTCTAACACACCTGGCTCACACTGGTCTTTTCTGAAACCTCTGCTTGCACGGCATTGACTCTCTGGGCTGCTTTTGTTTGTATGTTGTATGGAATGTCTTTTTGCTGTGTGACAGAGAACCTTAAAACCCAGTGACTTTTGTCTGACATTATGGCCATTGTCTTAGGTTTCTATTGCAGGGAAGAGACACCATAACCACGACAGCTCTTATAAAGGGAAACATTTAACTGAGGTGGCAGCTTACATTTTCAGAGGTTTAGTTCATTGTCGTCACGACAGGGAGCATGGTGACGGGAAGTGTGGCAGTGTGGAAGCAGACATGGTGCTGGAGAAGTCTACATCTTGATCCAAAGGCAACAGGAAGTGAACTGAGGTACTGGGTGGTATCTTGACCATATATGAAACTTCAAAGCCTGCCTCCACAGTGACACACTTCCTCCAACAGAACTGCACCTACTCCGACAAAGCCACCTCCTAATAGTGCCATTCAGACCACCACAGTCATTTACAACACAGTGATTTCTCTCGGCTCACCTGGGAAGTTTCTCGCTTGGTCTCTGCTGGGCTCAGCTAGGTAATTTGTGCCAATTCACTTGGGGATTGATTGGTCTGGAGGGACCTTATCTAGAACATCTCATGATCCCCATTCTTCAGAAGGCTGACTCAGGCTTAGACAGTTCATTCTGAAAGTTCACAGCCCTCTGTAAACTTTGCCTCACTCTGGTGATAGTCCACTGTATACAACAGGTCATGTGAGGGAGGCCCTATCACAGAATGTGCATGGTGGAGAGGAGGAAGGTTTCGCATGGCCAGCCTCTGTGACATCAGCAAGACATGTACTAATTTTATGGCATATGCTACAAGACCCCGAGAGATGAAGGGGGCTGTTAGCAACAAGACTAGGTTTAGGAACCCCTGTGGCCACCAAGCAGACATCCAAAATTGAAGGCCCCACAGGTGTTGATCTCTACCTTCCATGCTCATTACCTTAAACAGCATCATGTGGTCCTTCTGTCCCTGGTGCTCCTACCTCTGGCCCAGCACAGAGAATCAAGCTGCTTTTTGCATAGTAGGGATAGAACACAGGACTTTGTGCACACTAAGGACCACTGAGCTATGTCCTCAGTCTGAAACCTTTTAACATTAAGCAAGTGGATAAGTTAAAGGGGTACTTGAAGGCAAGGTTAAATCTTGCTTTACCTCTCCTGCGCTTGCAGTACCACCTGGCCAGCCATCCTCAGACTGGCTTACATGTCCATTGACCGCTTCTCTGACTGCTGCATATCTTGATGGTCTGAAATTCTGTGCACAACTGCTTTTAGATACCTCTCATTCCTGTTTCTGTCGCCTGAGCCTACCTTAGTGCTAGGGTTTGCAAGAGTGTAACCCTCAAAGCCTGGGCATTGGATGTCTAGTCTCCAAGCTATACGAGCTCAAGAAGCACCACTATCCCTTGTACTTTTTTTCAGACTGTTTTTTTCCATGTGCCCAGGAGCTCCTGTGAATTCTAACTGGACCTCTAGCCATCCGTCCACTCACCTATCACTGCATTCATCTTCCTAGCAATCTGTGACAATGATGAGGCACAAAAGAGGACTGTGGTCTTTGTAGCAATCAATGCACTGTGATTCTCTCTGCTGGTGATGGCCAGAAGCAAAGTGGCCAGATTGTGGGAGGGCAGGAGGAAAGACTGGGAAATTAAGATCTGAAGGCTAGTATGTCTGGATGGGGTCGTGGATAGACTTCTTAACTGGGGTCCAAACTGTACTGGAAAGACTGGACACAGGAGAGTCTGCCTTCTCACTCCACAGTGTGAGCCAGCACCAGTCCACACGTGGGCAGCTGGAGTCATGGAGATTCTGAATGGATCATCTTTTCAGCTCCTTTTTCATAAAGGAGAGGAGTGGGCCTGGAGCATGAGTTCTATCACATACACAGTTGCAGGCAGAGCAAGCTAATTTATGGAGTAGAGAAAATGCTTTGGACGAAAAGAATAATGGCTAAATCCAGTCACATCATGCCTAAGTATGCACCTGGAGGCCAGGTGCCCATGTTTACTGAGGCACTAGCCACAATTACCAAGATACAGAACAAGCTTAAGTTCTCAGACTACATAAAGAAAATGGGGTTATATATACACATTAGAATTTTATTCAGATCAGGAAAGTGGATGGAATTGGCAGCTATTGTGTTAAGCAAAATAAGCCAGACTCAGAAAGATAAGTATTATGTCTTTCTAGATTTAAAACTCTCTCTCTCTCTCTCTCTCTCTCTCTCTCTCTCTCTCTCTCTTTCTCTCTCCCTCCCTCCCTCTCTCTGTGTCCCCATGTGTGATGAAAATAGAAGGAGTACTATTAGGAGTGGAGACTAGGGTGAGATGTGACAACCGGGCTGTACATGAACAAAGTCTGATAAAGACATGGATGGAGACGTCTTGATGAAATCTGTTATTTTGAATGTTAATTAAAAGAACGAATTTGAAAAATAAACTAACTACAACACAAGGCTTGGGTACCATCTCAGAAAAGAGGGAAGAAAGATTATGGGAATCAGAGGACCAGAATGTCTGCTTGAGAGTGTGTCTTCTATATATGATAAGGAACTATACTCATGAAGCCTCAACAACATGGCTGCCTAAACAGGATCTGCACAATGGCAACACCAGCTGACATGCTAACAGAGATAGGGAAAGACTCACAAGGTCTAACCCCTAGATAAAGAGCTATAGAGGGGTGAATAATCTTTACCGAGGATGAGTCCACTGACAGCTATCCAATCCCAAGTGATCAGCCCAGAACACATACACAGAGCAACAACATGAAATGTTCTCTCTCTCTCTCTCTCTCTCTCTCTCTCTCTCTCTCTCACACACACACACACACACACACACACACAGAGTAATAATGAAAGAAGTCATGAATTTGGGAAGAGTAAGTGAGTGGCCTACACTAGAGGAGTTGGAGGGGGAGAAGGGTGGAAATGATATAAATGCAATTCTCATACATTAAATTCTAAATAAAAACTAATATCAAAAATTACAAGGAAAGAAAAGGATTGACAATACTTCTACCCATGGAGATTGATAGTAGTTAATCTGATTACAGGGGAAAACCAGTCATGATAGAACCTTCATCCAGAAACTGATGGAAGCAGATGCAGAGATCCATAGCTAGAACTGGGCCGAGTTCCCAGAGTCCATTCGAAGAGAGGGAGGAGCGATGATATGAGCAAAGGGGTCAAGACCACGATGGGGATAGCCACTGAAATCGGGACTGACAGCAGGGGAACATGCATAGGACCGAACTGGACCCTCCGAATGTGGGGACAGTTGTGTGACTGGGGCAGTCTGTGATGCCACTGGCAGTGGGACCAGGATTTAACTATAGTGCTTGAACTGGCCTTTTGGAACTCATTTTCTTTGGAAGGGTACCTTGTTCAGCCTAGATATAGTGGGCAGGGCCTTGGTCCCACCTCAAAGCAACTTGGTAGATGTTGTCGACTCCCTTTGGGAAGCCTTATGCTCTCTGAGGAGTGGATGGGGGTATGCAGTAGGTGGGAGGCAGAGGAAACTGGAGAAGGGGACGGAGTGGAAACTGGAATCGGTATGTAAAATGAGAAGAGGTTGACAGTACTACAGTCAGTTCCAACCTTGTTGGAAAAGCCCTCATCTGACCTAATAGAGACGAAGTGTAGTGAGGAGCTGCGGGCCTCTTCCCACAGCCCGGCTCATGGCTGCCTGGCTAGCTTATGCCCCAAAATAACGACACACAAACTGTATTCTTTTAAACACTGCTTGGCCCATTAGCTCTAGCCCTTACTGGCTAATTCTCATATCCCAATCAACCCATCTCTAATAATCTGTGTAGCATCAGTCTTACCAGGAAAGATTCAGCATGTCTGACCTGGCGGCTTGCTTCATCGCTTCTGGCTCTGAGAGGAGCTGCCCTGCATCTGAGCTCACTTCCTTTTCCTCCCAGCATTCTATTCTGTTTACTCCACCCACCTAAAGGCTGGCCAATCAAATGGGCCAAGGCAGTTTCTTTATTAGCCAATGACCTTCCTCCATCAACGAAGGATCCAGTTGCCCTAGCAGTAGCTAGGGCAGACAGTTTTGCAAAGTCTCCACACTTTCTGCAAATCTGGTGTTGACCAATGAAGAGTCTCCCACAGTCCTCCTGGGTATAGGGTTGCAGCCCAGCCTGCTGGAGGTTCAGGCAAAATGTATAGGAGAGCAGTCACCAATGGTGTCCCCCAGCATCCCATTCAGCAATGGTGTCCCTCAGTACCCTATTCAGCAGCGGTGTCCCCAGGCACCCCATTCAGCAGTGATGTCCCTCAGCATCTGATTCAGCAGTGGTATCCCCCAGTATCCCATTCAGCAGTGGGATCCTCCAGTATCCCATTCAGCAGTGGGGTCCCCCAGTATCCTATTCAGAAGTGGCGTCCCCCAGTATCACATTCAGTAGTGGTGTCCCCCAGTACCAAGGCAGAAGAACAAGGAATCCTAGGAGAAGTAGGGCATTTTGCAGCTCAGGAGCCAAGGGCTCTTTGGTGGGCTTTTCCTGGCCACACAGGGAGGTCTTTGTAACATCTGGACACTTTGAGAACAGGGGAGGAGACAAGCAGTGGCCTGGAGGAGGCAGGATGAAGACATGGTAGTTAGGTGTTAGGGCCCAGAGGCAGACCAGGCACTCAGACACTGGAAAAAAAAGGTGGGTATGATACAGACAGTGTGGGGCCAGATGTGTGGGATCTTAGGTATCCTCCCACACCAGCCTGTGATTACTGAGCTCCCCATCTCAAGGAGCAGCTTGACAGCACGGTTATGGAAGGAAGGCTAACACCCAGAAACCACCGTGACAGGACCTGTGAGGATGCTGAGGTGTGCCATTTAGACAGGAACTTGGAGAGGTTGCCCGGAAGCTGGGACAGTGTGAAGATGTGGAGGAGGTGAGGGAGGTGAGCCTTCATTTCAAGGACACTTGGAAGAATTGTGCTGCGGATCAAAGAGACAGGTTGTCTTTAGTGAAATAAAGCAGTGTCTAGCACTCCACCTCAGGACAAGCGCACCTGTGTCTGACCACATCTGGCTCCATCTTTAAACAGAAGCAGCCATGGCAGCCTCCAGCTGGCTACTGTGGTTTTAGAAGCCTTGGGAAGTCTCCCTCGCCTCTGGTCTGCTCAGGGTCCCAGGTTCTCAGGAGTCCAGTTGACTGTCTGTTTTCTCTTCACCTGCAGGTACTGGCCCTGCCTACAGCACAGACCCTCTGCTGTCTCTGCTCTTGTTAGCGCTGCATAGGTTCCTGCACCCATTGCTGGGACACTGACAGCCATAAAATTTCGGCAGCCACCCGGGGGAGGACCTTGCCACATGGACACAAGGACCAAGGGAAGCATGAAGAAGTCCATGCAGAAATAAATAAATCTTATTTTTGGGGGAAGTAACACAAATTTAGAAGACTTAAAGTAATGCATCAAGTTTCCAGATAGGATGGAGCGAAGGCCGTGCAGTCTGCATGGGGCGCTGAGCTCTCCACGGCAACGTCCAGTTTCTGTTTCTTTCCTTCACGTGCCCTCCGAGTCTTCATTTTGCACGAACTGTTGAGCAGGTACTTTGAGGATAAATAAAAAAAAAAGTCGGGTCAAAGCCTTTCTGACAAAGTAAAATATTTTTAGGAGATTATTGTGTTTAGAATTTTTTTTAATTTGCTTTTTCTTTGGGGGCTTTTCTTTATTAAATTATTTCTTTGGAGACATTTTGATTAAAAAGAAACACCATAATTAAAACTCACTGTCAATAATATTTATTTTTAAATAAAGATTGGAAACAAGGGTATAGTTGTTTATAAACTGCACTGTATATTGCTGAATAACAGTTGAATAAAAAAAAATACCCTTTTAAATAGACTTTCTACAGCCATGTATGACTGTCTAGTTTCAGTGCCTGCTGCAGCCAGACACTGTGACCTCTTCACAGACACCAGCTGAATGTCTCCCAGGGCGGAAGGCAGCCCAGGACACCTGGCTGGGCCACAGCAAGCAGACAAGAGTACCTGCCTAGCCTGCCAAGGGACAGGGCACTTCCCAGAAGCAAGAATGAGTCCTGAAAGAGGGCGGGCTACTGTGCAAGCCAAGAGCCAGCCTTCCTTTCCAGCCTCAGTAGAGCTGAGGTGCACTTACCTGCTGCGAGCTCATATGCCAGCCTGCACTGGTCCTAGCTTTAGTGAGCCTCAAAAGGAGAGGTGGCTAGTTTTCTGTACTCGCTTTCCTTGTACCACGTGGATGGTTTTTGGCCTCTGAATCTGTGAGTTTGGGGATAGGTTGCATGTCTGAGAGACACTAATATGCCATGGGAGCTACCTACTATTAATTTCATGATAAGACTCTGTTAAATACCCAGACCTGTGGGTATTTAAATATAGCCAGACTTTTACAACTGTTGTTTATTTGGGGGTTTGTTTTGTTTTAGTTTTAGATTGGTTTGTGTATTTGAATGTCATGGTTTTCTTTAAATGAGAAGATCTCACACTATAACCTAGGCTAGCCTGAAATTCCTTTACAGCACAGGGTAGCCTTGAACTTGTATCCTCTTCAGCCTCCTAAATGTTGGGAATATAGGTGTGAGGCCCTGTGCCTGGCTTAACCTGGTTCAGATGTGTGCAGTTGTCAGTGTTACTCAGCAAATGCTTCCTTTCTCCTGACTCAGCATGTGTTGCCAACAGTTTCTAGCATCCAGTGGCGGAGGGGGAGGGGCACAGCACCCACAGGAAGAATGGGTTCATCCAAGACACTTGTTTGCTGATGCAAGGCTCTCTGAAGCACTCTCTTCCATACAACAGGAACATTCTAAATAGCAAGAGACACACCCCACCCACTGACAAACAACACCTCTGTCACCTTACTGCTGGGTAGTAATGGCAGAAATGGTTTGATGAGGAGTGAGCCTTACTTATTTCAACCCAGTCACTTGGGGGGGGGTCTGCTTGTTACTGTACTGCAACCCTGCCTATTCTGACTATTTCAGCATTTAGATGACCTATTGCCTACGTAAGTGAAAAGATGAATCTCATGTTTGGAAAGTTCCACATGTGCAGAGACCCTGGCATGAAGCTAGTGCACTGGATGCTATGTGAAGAAATCCTCAGGATCACAGTTTCTGGTGGATGCTGCAGGCTCTTCCACCTTCCATTTTTATTGATCTGCATCAATTGAGCCGATGGTGGATAGTGATTCTGTCCAGAAAGATTGTCTGTTTTATGGTGAACTCAACAGTATGCTTGACTTAATATCACTGTGCATCTTAGCCCTCTGCTTGGGAAGAGAAAAAGGCACTTCCCAGATGCCAGGTTGAATGGAGACATGTGTTTGAGACAGGGTGATGTGCCAGGTGACCAGAGCAGGGGTTGGTTGAAGAAAATCTGTCCCCATCAACAAAGCCAGATCCTGCTGCACAGATGAAGTAAACCAGGTGCCTGCTGAGGTTCCCACCCTGAAGTAATGGGCATGAGAAAGAGGTAGGTGGCCTGTGGATACACTGCTCTCTTGGGCTCTCAAAGCACCTTAGAGATAGGTGTTGTGATGCATGCCTTTAATCCCATTAATCAAGAGGCTGAGGAAGGAGGATCTCTGTGAGCTCGAGGCCAGCTTGGTCTACACAGAGAGTACCAGGCCAGTCAGAATCACATGGCGAGACCCTGTCTCAAAAAGCCAAACACACACACACACACACACACCAATAAAGAACAACAACAATAAACAATGGCATCTGGAATAGAGGGATACTTTATCTTCTAGCGTGGAGGACAACCTGGACACCTGGTCAAGGCTACAGTGAGCAGCAGGAACAACTGTCAGCTGCTCTCAGAAGTCAATGACAAGAGTATGGAGGAAGTGCACTCTGAAAACAGGACCGAAGAGCTCACACACAAGCTCTGGCCCAGGACCCTGTGTGTCGGTTGCTGCTGGTTCACCATGGGCACAAAGGGGGAAGTGTGCACCTGCAGATTCATCACGCAGACGTGTGAGCTGTGCCCCTCCTGCAGCTCCACTGGGAAGACAGAAGTACATCCTTCACTGATATGGACATTAAGCACATAAACCTGGAAAGAAAAGCATCCACCCAAACTGGAAAAATGCAAAACTCACTACCCAAACTCCCTGTCCTTTCCATATTTGGTTTCAGACAAAGACAGGCATGTGTAAGGTCCAAGGACAAGATGGTTTATTTCTGTGTGGCAAGCACACACTGAGTGGTGGGGTGCTTTGGTCCCAGCTTATGAGCAACACCCAATCTGCTTACATTTCAGGGTTACCGATGGAACTCTGGAGGTTGAAATGACAATTACTTTATAATTAGGGCTGGAGGAAGAGTGAGATCCACAGGCTGAGCGAGGGAAGGGAAGCAAATAGGAGAAGAATGTAGATGTCTCCATGCTCCAGGCCCGGGGAAAGCCCTGAATTCTGCAGTCCTGATAAAGGTTGCATGCTGGTCGGTAGTACCACACAAGGGCCATATTACTCATGTTCTTTGGCAGTAATCAATTTTTAAAAGCTTGTCTTTGGTGAGAAGGACAGAAATTCTTGGAGTTTGACAGAATGTGATATGATCAGACACAGTACCATTCAAAATTCTGTTCTCACCCTAAATCCATGCTCCCAGATGCAGCTCTGACCCAGAGGACACGGGGTCTACCTGACCTGTACAAGGTGGCCCTTAGTTTCAGTTCAATAAGCAGGGCCACGTGGGGCTACTGTACTCAGCGCTAAGGGGCTTCTGATGCTTCTGGATGAGGTGCAACTCGTATGACTTTGCTAGGAGCCCTTCCCGCATTACATTTGTTGGCAACAATGATTTGCATTAGACCAGCATTTCTGAGAGTACAGCCTCTGCTTTTCCTGGGCAAAACATGACAAGGAGCTCAGCACATCCACATAGTTCATGCATGTATCTGCACTGTGCTCATGTACACTTTACACAGGGAAACTCCAGCCAGCCTGGGTGCCCAGACTTTGTGCAGTCACGCTGCTGCCTCCCACCCTAGGGATCCCTGCTGTCATCAGTCAAGAACCAAGACAATCCACTAAAAATAAGAGAATGCCATTTCGGATGGAACTAGAAAAAAAACAAAACAAAACAAAAACCAAAAAAAAAAAAAAAAAAAAAACAACAAAAACCATCCTGAGTGAGCTAACTCAGATCCAGAACGACAAACAAGGTATGTACTCACTTGTTAAGTAGTGGATATTAGATGCAAAGCAAAGGATAACCATGCTAAAATCCACAACCCCAGAGAAGCTAGATAAAAAGGAGGGTCCTAGAGGGACACATATGGAGGGCCCCATGGAAGGGAAATATCTGAGATCTCCTGGGAAAACTGGGAAGGGGGTGGGAACATGAGGGATTGAGATGCCTGAGTTGGGGGAGGAACAGAGAGGGGGAGCAATGGAAGATGTATCTTGATAAAGGGAGCCATTATGGGGTTAGGGAGAAGCCAAGTGCTAGGGAAATTCCTAGGAATCTACAAGGATGACCCCAGCTAAGACTCCTAGCAATAGAGGAGAGGGTGCCTGAACTGGCCTTCCCCTATAATCAGATAAGTGACTACCCTAATGGTTATCACAGAACCTACATTCAGTACTGATGGAAATAGATGTGGTGATCTACAGCCAAGCACAGGGCTGAGCTCCAGGAGCTTAGTTGAAGTGAGGGAGGAGGGGTCATATGAGCAGGGGGCAGCTGATCTGAGCTAGTGGGAGTTCAAGGACTCTGGACTGACAGCTGGGGATCCTGCATGGGACTGAACTAAGCCCTCTGAGACAATATTTGTCTTGATTTTGGGGGGAACCTGGCAGTGGGACATGGATTTATCCTAGGTGCATGAATTGGCTTTTTGAAACCCATCCCCAATGGTGGGACACCTTGCTCAGCCTTGATGCAGGTAGAGGCTCTTGGTCCTGCCTCAGCTTGGTATACCAGACATTGTTGACTCCCTAAGGGAGGCCTCACCCCTCTGAGGAATGGATGGGGGTGTGATGGGAGAGGTGAGGAGCAGGAGAAGGGAAGGGAAGGGGAACTGGGTCTGGTATGTAAAATGAAAAGAATTTAAATAAAAAAAGAAGAAAAAAGAAAAAAGAACATGCTTCTAGAAGATAGCAACCAAACATGACAAAATAAAGCATAATAAAATAAGAAAAAGAATGCCATTTCCATTATTGTCAAGACCTTTATTAGAGACCTGCTCCATTTTGTGACTGCAGACACAACATGAGGCAAAGTATAGAAACACCAACAGAAGTGACAGAGACATTAGTTGAATATGTTTACCAGACTCTTATAGAAGTTTTTTTTTTTTCATATAAACTGGAAGTAAGTACCTGTAAGCAGGGCAATGGAGAGATGTTGTAGAATATTCTCATGATGGAATAGTACATGGGTCAGAGTGAATGAGTCACATACAACAAGGAGCCAAACAAAGAGCCTCAGCATCTGTTAACTGGGGAAAAAAGCAAGTCCCAAACACTGTATGCATGTGTGTATGTAGATAAAAGTCAAAGCTGAGCCAGAGCCAACAGATGCCTGATATGTGATGGATGGAAGGAAGGATAAGACTGACTGTATTGAAAGGGTAAGATTGATATGTATCTTACACAGATGAAACATACGTAATAGATAATGCTATATGACCTGAGTTCTGTGGTAGAAGGAAAATAATCAGCTCCCAAAGGTTGTTCTCTGATCTCTGAATGTGTGCCAGGGCCACACACACACACACACGCACACACACACTGAATAATAAATAAATATATGAAATAGAATAAAAATATTTTTCAAGAAAATAGGATAGACACAGGTGAGAATCAAGACCTTAATTCTTAGTCTGAGAGGTGGGTACTTACTGCATTATCAAAAATTACCAAGTGAATGAATGAGATCACAGGCAGAGCAACGACAGCAGGAGATCATAAACATGACAGTGAGTGTTGGATCTTGTCTGTACAGGTGAACTTAAAGAAAAGGAAGAGAAAAGGAACCATCTAGGGGGCCTTGTGTCACACACGGTATCGATTCTACAAGCCCAAGCCAAACTCACCTCCAGTTCCATCTCCCACCTATACCTGAAACCTGGGTAGTCACATGCCGCACCTAACACAGCACATTTGGTTTGGCCTGCAATAGTGAGTTTTATTACTATCTTACCACACCAGGCACTTGTATTAAAAACCCAACTCTCTAGCTTATAATACACAAGCACGTGGGATCTATACTCCTACTTGGTGACAACTGGGAAGTGCCAAGCAACAGCCGCCCCAGATCTGTCTCCAAGCTTCCCTGAGATCTTGCCACTCAGGGTGCCACCCGGTTGCCTCATCAGGCACATGGTCCCAGCACCTGTGGGCACAAGAGCTTGCACTTTGACCAGTCTCCAATCCATCTTTCACCCCCACAGTCCCTGCTGGCTGTGGCCCATTCTAGTAGTTTCCCAGGGCCAGGAGACAGGGCAGCCAATCAGAGTTCTCCAAGAGGGCTGAAGTCAAAGGTTTAAGTTAACTCCCAGGCCGAATCAGGTAACTGATGCTTTCAGAATAACATGTGTCCTGTTTTCCCTTTAAGAAGATACCAACAAAGTTAAACTGGATGGCAGATGACCTAGATTTCCTTTTTCCTTAAACATATTGACTTATTTTTTTTCCCTGCATAATTCTTTGGTAAATTACAAAATACATTTTTTTTTCTGTTTGGCTTTGGAGAAAAGACTGCAGAAAGTGTGTCTTCAACACAATCTGCTAGTGTATCTACTGACTGGTGGACTTCCCAAGTGCAGTGCAACAGATTTCTGTTCTCTAAATAGCAAATGACTAGGCAGTGGTTAGCAGAGCCTGGCTTCCTCAGCCCTCAGGACCTCCCACCGCCACCTCCTGCAGCTTCTCCAAACCCTAATCTAATGAATGGGTGCCTTTAGCTAAGGCACTCATGTTTCAGAATGCTAATTCCCATCAAATAGAATGACAGTTTTACAAGCAAGTCTATCAGCAAAATCTGATTCCATTGGATTGATTGATTGTGGTTGGAAGTGTTAACACTTCCAGATTCAGGGTGGTGGCTGTGTAGCATTGCACTGTGGGGATCTCCAGAATGGGGGAAGCCAGGAGAGTACAAATGCACAAATAATTAATTCAAATCAATACAGCAAGGGGCTCAGGCTGAGAGGTATTCAATTATGTTGTTCAAAGAGAAGATGCCTGATCTTCCAGTAGCTTGCTCCATGCTGCAAATAATAGAGGATTTTTAATTTGTGCAGCGGGGATGTTAATCTTTTACTGTGTAATCCAGTCCTTGGTGAATGCTGTAAATATGCGCGCTGCACGTGAGAGACTCCCCGAGGAGGCTCTCAATCAGTCAGCCTGCCTTTTCTCATGGGATTTTCATGTCAGTCCCTCAATACTCAATTAGGAAATACATGGCCAGCTAATAAATGATAACTGGTGGATGAATGCATGGCTTGATAGGCATATGAGTAGGTTTATAGACCAATTGATTGATGACTGGAGGACATGGATGGATGCACACATTAATCAACGGATGGGGGTGGATGGGTGGAGAGATTGGTAGATAGGTGGGATGAGTAGGTGGATTAATGAGTGAGGGTGGGTGGGTAGGGATGGATGGGAGTGAACAGATGGGTAGATGGGTGAATGGAAGGAAAAAGAGACAGAGTTACAGAAAATTTCAGATTGTGTGACACCCTCATCTCCACCCCACTCCTGCATACTGTTAGTGATCTTACTTGAACCAATAGCACAAATAAATCTGGGGTTTATTCCCCTCCCAAAGGATTCACTACACAGTTCTTCTGACACACACACACACACACACACACACACACGGAGAGAGAGAGAGAGAGAGAGAGAGAGAGAGAGAGAGAGAGAGAGAGAGAGAGAGAGAGATTTGTAAGTCTATAACCAAGTTGTGAAAATTTTTGTCCTGCGCTAGGATTGTTGGTCAATGGTAGAACACCTTCCTAGTATATTCAAGTCCCCGGCTTCTAGCCCTAGAACTGCAAAGTAAAAAGTTATGATTTTCAGGCAAATGGGGTCATGTGGATTTTATGCCTGATTGCGGTCTACCTATTCTGAAAAAAAGCATTTACTATTTCTGTAATAATATGAAAACAATAAAATTAATTTTAAAAGGACATTTCAGACCCCCCCCAAATATAGGATCTAATTTGTAAAGCTTCCCCCTCTCCACCTGCTGTCAGAAGCATGCTTACTCTATGGAAGACACTGTCAAGGAACAGCCCTTTCAATTCCACTTCCTGGGTGGCTCAGTGTGGCACCAAGCGGATCTCTTAAGTGGGGAGGTTGAGGTATGATCTGTGATGGGTGATCACCGACAACACCATCCTTCCAGACTGTGACCCGAGAACTGGAGGGGTAGCAATATGGAAGACACGGACACCCAAGGCTGCGGAGGGCTGGGGCAAAGGTACATGCATTCATCCATCACACAGATTATGACTTCCTGAGCAGGAAACATGGTGACTGTGAGACACCTCCCCTCCCTGCTGTGAAAGAAAGAAGCTGGGGATCTGTGAAGAGGAAAAAGTGCAGTTAACTAGAATCCAAGCTGAAGTGCAGTGAACTTAGTAACGAGTTCAGAATTGAATTCTGGAGAACTAATTCATTGTGATGGGGACCTTGGAGAGTAAGGACAACAGTGCTCACCTAGAGAATTAGCTAAAGTGGCATTTGAGATGATGTGCCATCACCAGCCACCATCCTCTCCCCATTTTGAGGGTTCTGTTAGACACACAGGCAGCCAGCTTTCCCTACAACCAAAGCTGCTGTCACTTGGGCAGAACCCAATGCTTTTTCACAAGTGGCTGTCACCAGAAGTGGCAGCCTTATGGATTGCTTTCTGAGGTGTCTTGAAATGTAGAGACAAAGCCCAGAAAATCTTGGGTTGTCTGAGCCAAAGGCAGCCTGTGTAGGAGTCTAGGAAGCAGATCAAGAACACGAATAAACTGCCGGACAAGGGTGTGACGTGCAGCATATGCTCGGTTGAGTCAGCCACGGAGAGTTGTGCACTGAGCAGTTCCAGCATCCTGGAAGAGACGGTGCCACCTGAGCCACAGAGCACCTGTCATGCTGGACAGAGACATATGTGTGGATATGGAGGGTGTGCCACAGATCAAGAATAACAAGAAAAGCTCCGAAACAAATGCCAGGTCTTCTCCCTGTCAAAGCCAGGTTGCTCTGTGCACCGAGACCCACAGGAGACAAGAGAACACGGGCGGGCTGCTGCATGGAGATTCTGCAAAGAACCGGAGCAATCCAAGTCTCAAGGATGCCTTCGTTGAGTGTGTGGGAAACTAGAATCAGTCAAACAAATGAGATATTTGCCATTTCCTCCCTAAATTTTATTAGTCGATGACAAGGAAATGATCTATCAAATGGGAAGTACTTTCGGCAATTGTTTATTCTTTATCGAGCAGATGAATGGTTCCTGAAGGCTACAGTGACACTTGCTACCAAATAGAAACCAGAGAACGAAACTCATAGGACAGAGAAAGGCAGGAGCCTCTGCCCTAGCTTGTGTCTAAGCTGTCCAGTCGCCTCGATTGTTTTCTTGCATAAAAGAGCAGGCTAGGTATGGTTGATTGTGAAGGCTTCCAATTATAGCACTCAGGAGCCTAAGGCAGAAGGATTGCTATGAGTTCTAGGATAGCATGGACTACAAATACGTACCAAGATCAGGTCTCAAAAACTTCAAAAAACAAAGATAACAAAAAAGATTCAAAGGGGGAAATTCTGATAGGAGGTCATCTGCAAATGACCTTGAGATAAGGACACCCCTTTAGGGAGTCCACTAAACTCCTGGACGTCTACAGACTCCTGTACCTGGAAGGTAGAGACTTGCCCTTGAGATATGCTGCAACTGCAACAGAGCTTCTTGTAAATGTACGGCATCTTTGACTGGAGCCTTGTGAGAATAGAAGCTCCTAGAGCACTGAGCAAAGCTTCTGTACAAAAGAAAAAGATTACTCAGATACACTTGCTGTCTCTCAGCTTTCCTCTTCAGGGTCTCCTGTAAGCCATATGCCCCATCAGACAAAGAGAGGGCCACAGGAGAAGCATGGATAGTATCTCGGAGCCTCCCTGTATTCCTGGTTTTAATGTGCATCTAAACCCCAACCTCAGCATCCCACAACAGCAGCCTAGACAACACATCTGCCATTAGCTTTCTTCTTCCCAATCATTCTCTCTGCTCTTTTGGAATCACCCCCAAGTAAAATCCTGTTCTAGGCCATAGATGTTTGCAGGATGTAGTGTCTTCTCCTCCACTCTTCCTTCAATATGACACAAGATTGGTGCTTCCTTGAGTATTTACTATGATTTTGTTTTCTTCAGCTAAGTTGGAGATGGGTCCGCAATTAAGAAACCAGTGTGACTATACCCCTTTTCCCATTTTAGGGATAAGTAACCATAAAAGTCCGAGTTAACCTGCACTGCTGGAGTTTGCAAGAATGAAGAGAATGCCTTGCTGGTAAAGAATAACCCATTTACCAGACTGTTCTTCTCTATGACCCTGACCATGGTTTCTTCAGTCTGACTCACTCAGCTTCCTCTTCAGATGGACTAAAACATCATTTCTATACTTTCAAAGGTATCTTTAGGGAGAGTTGGAAGGATAACTCTAAAGTTATGAATATTTACTGATCTCCCAAAGGACACAAGTTCAGTTCCCAGTACCCAGCTTAGGCAGCTCACAACCAGCTGTAACTCCAGCTCCAAGGGTCTGACACCTTTGACTTCCTTAGGCAGCTGCACTCATGGGCATACACCCACATAGCTATACACACATGACTAAAAACTAAAACAACTCTTTTTTAAAAAGACGTTTAAAAAAAATTCAGAACAATTTTTATCTCATTTTTTGGGAGCTACATAACTACAAGTCTGTGCAGATCCGAGAACAACTTGTGGGTGTGGGCTCTCTCTGTCTACCAAGTGAGTCCCAGGGACTGGTCATCAGGTTTGGTGATAGGCACCTTAACCCACGGGGCCATCTTGATGGCCCATTCCTATCATTCTAACCGCCCCCATAAATCCTCTCTCTCTGTTCATTGCTTCCCATGGGGTCCAGCAGGCCTGGTATTGATCTCATACACCCAGCTGCCTAAGGAAAGCATGCTTTGGTACCTCTCTCCCTCTTTCCTTCCAGCACTTCTTTCTTCCTCTCTCCTTCCCTTCTTTCCCCTCCTCCGTTCCTCCCTCCCTAACTCACTTTACCATAACAAAGGCGCCAGCTCCTCCGGGTGATACTCATAAAGGAATCCAGTGGTGTCCACTTGGCCAGGGCACCCATCCTTGCTTCTCAAGCATCTCCATACACGCACCACTCAGGATTGTACTGAGATGTGCTTCCCAGGGTCAAGTTCGAGAACCTGAATCTCTGACTGACTCCCAAGACATATTAACACAGTCATGCAGATGCTCAGTTGCAGAGAATTACAAGATTGTCTAATAAGAACATCCTTAACCCCTTTTTAGGTTTCCTGAGTAAGCCACCCACCCCTCCCTTTGCCCAACAAGAGAACCTATTTGTTTAACAGCAAAGATTAACAGGAAGACTTTGTTCTGGTTGAGATGTGATAAGGAGTGAGTTGTCAATGGCATTTTGATGGGGCTTTTTTAAACTCAGGGACATTTAACACAGCCTACAAACCAAACCATTAAACTTGCAGCCAAGTAATTGCTTTCAGCAAGCAGTGCTCAAATCAGATCCCAGCCCTGAGACTCGCCCCATCATCTGCCGTAGAGCATGATGGTAACATCACTGGTTAATTAAAAGATGCCTTTCTACATCTTGACACAGCACTTCTGGCTCAACCACTTCAGTTGGCCGCATCAGAGTGGGTTGTTTCAGCTGTCCCCTCCTTGCCTCATTCCCAGATGGTCATCAGCTTTTCACCCTGGACTCCTAGCCTCTTCCCTGTCCAGCCTTCATCTTGTGATGGATTCTGGTCCACAGTCACACCTATGCCTTATGTCCTTGCACACTCCCCTGAACCCCTGCTCCTCACCTGTTCTGTTATATCCTGTGCTATGCACTGCCTCAACTGTCACCAGCTCCAGACTGTCCTATTTCTTTCTTTTTTATTATTTTACTTTATTTTACATTCCAACCACAGTTATCCCTTCCACTCTTCCTCCTACCCCCTTCTCCTCCCGTCCAGCCCATCCCCATTCATTCCTTCCAAAGGGTAAGGGCTCCCATGGGGAGTCAATAAAGTCTAGCATATTAAGTTGGAACAGGACCAAGCCCCTCTCCCCTACATTAAGGCTGAGCCTGACATCCCACCATAGGGAATGGGCTCCAACAAGCTAGCTCTTACACCAGGGATAGATCCTGGTCCCACTGCCAGGGGCCCCTCAGACAGTCCAAGCTTCACCACTGTTTCCCACATACAGAGGGCCTAGTTCAGTCCCATGGAAGCTCCACAGCTATCAGTCTAAAGTTCATGAGTTTCTGTGAGCTTGGTCCAGCTGTCTCTGTAGATTTCTCCATCATGATCTTGACCTTCCTTGCTCCTGGGGGCTGTTTGATTGGATTCCCGGAGCTTGACCAGGTGCTTGTTTGTGAGTTTCTGCCCCTGGTTCCATCAGTTAATGGACGAAGGCTCTATGATGACTGTTTGAGAATTCTCCAATCTGATTATAGGGGAAGGTCAGTTCAGTCACCTCTCCTAGGAGTCTTAGCTGAGGTCATCCTTGTAGATTGAGAATTTCCCTAACACCAGGTTTCTCCCTAACCCTATAGTGGCTCCCTCTATCAAGATCTCTCTTTCATTGCTCTCCCAATCCATCCCTCTCCTACCTCGACCATCCCTTTCCCTCATGATCTCATCCCTCATCCCCTCCCCTTTACTGCTCCCCACCCCTAGTTTACCTAGATAATTTCCCTTCCCAGGATGATCCATGCTTCCCTCTTAGGATCTTCCTTGTTACCCAGCTTCTCTGGAGCTGTGGATTGTAGTCTGGTTATCCTTTGCTTTTATTCACTTACGAGTGAGTACATACTGTGTTTGTCTTTCTGAGTCTGGGTTACCTGACTCAGGATGTTTTTTTTTCCTAGGTCCCAAACTGTCGAATTTCAGGGGCTCTCGTGGATGTGGCCAACCACGCCCTGCTGAGCATTTCTCTTCTTACTAGCCAAGGGTGCCGGTGCCACTCAATCCAACTCTCAGGGTATGAGCAGCACCCATTTGGAGCAGCAGTACAATCTCAACTGAGTCTTAAATAAATGATGCTGGCAGACAGCAAGAGAGAATATGACACTTCCTTCCACCCTCAGAAGCAGACACTGGGTTTAGGGAGGGCCACACAGCATTATTTCAGAGAAGGGGTGTCATATCAGAGCAGATGGCCCTGATACTGATTATCCCGCAAGTCATTCAACCCCGCCTTTCTGTCTGCCCTCTCTGTACACATCTCTCCTAGGAAAGCAAGCTTACAATACCACCCAGACTCAGAACTGGTACGCAGGCAGAGCCTGTGGTGTCCCTGAGTTTTATTTTCACATAAGCTTGATTCTCAAACTGGGGCATCCTTCTCAGTATCCGAACGTCTCAGCAGCCACATTTCTCCATAGCTTCACTGCAAAATCCAGTAGGGGTGCAGCTTCTCAAAAGGGAGCCCTGTGTTCCTGAAGAGCCTCCCCTGAACTCAGCACCTTCCCCAGGACCAGATCAACAATAAATAACAGAAATACAATTCACATGACTGAGAAACTCGGGCATAATTGGATAGGGGCAGAACCAATTTTATCAACACTGATTCTTCCTCCATCTCCACTCTTGCATTCCGGGAAGTCATGGCTGATAGGTACATCCCTTTCCACATGGCTCCAGAATCATCTCCCATTGGTTTGGCAGCAGACAACAAGAGGCCACTTCTTCCATGAAGCTCTACCAACAGCCTTGTGACTGACAAAATGGTATGTGCTTTGGTTTGAGTTTAAAATGTCTCCTCCAGGCTCATGTTCTGAATCTTTGTTCCCCAGCTGATGGTGCTACTTGAAGTACTTAGCAGGTGAAGCCTCTGCCACAGGTTCCTGCTGCCTTCAAGTCTATCCAGTGTCTTAGTTACTATTCTATCACAGTGATAAATTATCATGACCAAGGCAATTTATAAAAGAAAGTGTTTAATTTGACTCATGGTTTCTGAGGGTTAGAGTCTGTGATGGCAAAGGAACACCTGACAACTCCAATCTTTTTTATTTTTTTTATTTTATTTATTTATTTATTTATTTTGGTTTTTCGAGACAGGGTTTCTCTGTAGCTTTGGTGCCCGTCCCGGAACTAGCTCTTGTAGACCAGGCTGGCCTCGAACTCCCAGAGATCCTCCTGCCTCTGCCTCCCGAGTGCTGGGATTAAAGGCGTGCGCCACCACCGCCCGGCAACAACTCAAATCTTAATCCACAGCCGTGAGTCAGAGAGCAAGCACGGAACTGACAGGAGTCTTCTGAAACCTCAAAGCCCACCCGTGATGGCCCACATCCTGCAACAAGGGCACATCTCCTAAATCTTCTCAAACAGCTCCATCAACTGGAACCCAACATCCAAATACATGAGCCTAGGGGGACGATTCTCATTCAAACCATCATACTTAAAATGGATAAAATGGAACCACAGTGGCCATGGAATTGTGGCACTCTTATTCACGGGGCTGGTCAAGAGGCCATCAGTAGAACCAGGGACCCAGGGTGAGAGGGAAATGTTCCCAAAGGGAAGCTGAGGAACTGCGAACAGAGGTCTTTGTGAATAGTGAACTGCTTTTGCTAAAATTATCATGCCATGCCTAGTCTTCCATGCCAACCTGGCAGGTTTTGCAATCTCTTAGGAGAACAAGGCATGGCTGTGGGCCTGTCTGAGAGAGCACTTACACAGCATATACTGAAGTGGGCCTTGACATTCTAGATATGGATGGTACCATCCTATGGATTGGAAGCCCAGAAAAGAGGAGAAAGGGAGCTGAGCCCAGCATTCCTACCTCGCGGCTTTCTAGCTGCTGTCATATGCTCCACTCTGCCATGCCTTGCCCACCAGGATGAATGGGAACCTCTAAAACCAAGAGCCCAAATACATCTTTCCTCTATTAAGTTGCCTTTATTAAGTATTTTGGTCACAGTTGCACAATAGCAAGTGGTAGCATGTATACAATTTTGGGCAAGGCAAGCATGCAACATGCTCACAGAGTAACATGCACCCAGTAGCCCCGTGTTCCTAACTAACATGAATATCACTACCCAATGTGTCAGGCCCTTTTGGGAAAATACCATTAGTAGAGGTTAGGTGTGATGCTAAGTAAACTCACTTTACAGCATTTAAAAGTTAGAAATGGAATGGGCCTGTCTCATCAGTTAAGAGCACTTGCTCTTTTAGAGGACCTAAGTTCAGTTCTCAGCGCCCACAAGGTGGCCCACGCTAATCTGTAACTCTAGTTTCCGGGGATCAGACACCCTTTTCTGACCACTGTGGGCACCACAGGCACACACATGGTACCCAGACATACGTTTGAGCAAAACTTGCATACACATAAAGAAAATCTTTTTGGTTTTAGTTAGAAACAGGGCTGTTGTGAATGCTCAATGAATAACATATTTGGTTTGCAACCACGAGGACCTGCAATCTCCCAGAACCCTATATTTTAAAAAATCTAGATATGATAGCACATAATTGTAAAGTCAGGGCTAGGTAAAGAGAGAGGCATGGAGACGTGCTGGGCACTGATACACATGCTTGTAACCCCAGCATTGGCAGAGACAGGAGCATGCTGAGAGCTCACTGGCTGGCCAGCTTAGCCAAAATGAGGAGTTTCCAGTTCAGTAAGAGAGCCTGTCCCAGGAAATATGGTAGAGAGCGACAAAAGGAGCAGCCTGCTTCGGCCTCCGCATGGGTATACACAAGCCAACATGCCCACATACTCACATGCCAGTGCTGCACACACAACAATTTAAAACACAGTTAAAAACAAGTATACACAAGCCAACATGCCCACATACTCACATGCCAGTGCTGCACACACACAACAATTTAAAACACAGTTAAAAACAAGTATACACAAGCCAACATGCCCACATACTCACATGCCAGTGCTGCACACACACAACAATTTAAAACACAGTTAAAAACAAGATGGACAGCCCCTGAGGAAAAATAACCAAGGTAGAACTTAGCAGCAACTGCTGCTTTTTTCCTCTTCCTCCTTTCCCTCCCTTCTTTCTCCTTCCTTCTCTCTCCCTCCTTCTCTCTCTCTCTCTCTCCCCCTTCTCTCTCATACACACACAGCAACAACAGCAATATAAAAAACCCATAAACTATAAAAGAAATAAAAAGTGTAAGTACTAGCCTGGAGAATGCTGCTTTATTTGCTTTTGATATTATTCTCAAAGTTTCAAAACATGATATCTAAACTACCCTGAGAAGAGAAAACTGAATCCCAATGTTTTGGGGATGCTTTTGCTATTATTGTTTTTGTTTGTTGGTTGATTGGTTTTTAAGTCAAGTTATTTTTATGAAACAGTCAAACTGGTTGCATAACCTTGTTGAGACAATGCCACTAATAGATTGATTTTGACTTTTCAGCTCTTCATTCAGTTACTCCATGTGTGTATGTGACAGACACACATGTCACCATAGCATATGTAACAACTGGATCATCTTAGTTGGCTCCTATATTTTGTCCCTAATAATCTGCATCCCAAAGGGCTTAAAACTGAGGGTTTAGGAATGAATACTTCCTCCCAGAGAGTCCAAGCCAAAGCCTGGACCACTGTACATAAGGCCACTCATGCAACAGCCTGGACCACTGTTCATAAGGTCACTCATGCAGCCTTCACAGGGTACTGTATTGCTTAATTAAGTCACCTCCTATTATGTGAGACCAAGCACAGAGTAGTCATAATGTCACTCCATGCAAAGGACCAAGCCTCATCTAGGCAAGACAAGACAGTGAGGTCACTGGAAGAAAGAGTAGTCAAGCCAGTCTCTACACACACCAACTCCCTTGTTGTAAATTGGCTGTCTCCACTCCACCCAGGGATCCCTGATCTTAACTCCTCATGAATTAGTAAAGTGATTCAGTTGAAGCTACTGATACAGGCATTTGCCCTATCAAAAATGATAAAATAACTGCAATCTTGCTGTCTTTATGAAGTAAAAAAAGCAGTTGAGTATGAGCAAGTTCACATGCTTGACCTAATAGAAAACACCATAACAGCCATTTCCATCAGAACACTAACGACGTGGCTCCATCACTGCACCCATCTCATCAGGAAAGACACAGTAAGCATCCAGGTTAAAAGCCATCATCTCAGAAAGCAGGACACTGCAATTGACAAAGTGTTCACCAGCGTGGCTCACTGAGCCAGCTTTGTGGAGCTAGGTAGACATGCCACTCTGATTTTCCCAATTGTTTCAAAGAAGTGTCAGGAAAGCCCACCCTGGGGCTACATCCAATAAAATGCTGTGCTCCACAAATAGGGCTCCAAGTACACACCACCTTGACCCAAAGCCTGATGTCCTGGCCCCAAAAGAGGGAAGACGGTGATTATTACCACACAGCTGTCCTCTGGTTCTCCGTGAAGCATGGAAGACATCAGAGTGTGGAAAAGTGGGAGAGGGCTTGTTCTGCCTGTGGAAACAGCCCACTGCACAGCGATGAGCAAGGTACCACAAGAGGGAGAGGCTCTTGGATGCAGCTCATGGCAGAAAAGTGCATGCTGCAGAGAAGGAATGACTCATATCCATTCTGGGACGATTCCTTCCAACATTAAGAAACAGAAACATGTATGTTTTGTTTTTCTCAGCACTGAGCTCAATATTTTAAGCAAATCATCTTCAAGGGACCCCACAGATCATCATCTTTGCCATAACATCCCTAATTACATCATTGCTTAATTGCCCAGCAATAGAGTGTGTAATTCTGAAGCTGTGATGTGTACAGTGGGTAGGGGGTTGCTGGAAATGGTGTAACTTTCCAAGCAAAGCTAACAGTTGGGAAAACTGGCCTGAAGACAACGGCAAGGGTCCAGACGCCCTGTCTAACTGTTTTACTGGACAGTTCATTTCTTTCCACATTAGGTGGGCAGCAGAGAACAAAGGCCTCTTGGATTGCAGCTCATACTAATCTCTACAGCTGAACCGTCTCATGGAGAGGTTCAGGTTCGATGTGCCAGTGACTGTATTACTGACACTGAGTTTCATGAGCACCAGGTTGAAGAAATGAACCTGGTTTCATTCCCAGCTGCAGGAGAGCCAGGGTCTAGTGATAGGAAAATGAGCATATCCAAAAAAAACTGCGTGTGCAACATTGTTGTCAGAAGGCTGCTTGTTTGTTTCCCAGCCACCCAGACTCCCGAAATAATCACACGGAAACTATATTATTCAAATCACTGCTTGGCCCATTAGCTCTAGTTTCTTATTGGTAACTCTTACATCTTAATTTAACCCATCTCCATTAATCTGTGCATCACTACAAGGTCGTAGCCTACCACAAAGTTTCAGCGTCTCCAGCAGTGACTCCACGGCTTCTCTCTCGACTCTGCCTTCTTTCTCCCAGCATTCAGTTTTGTTTTCCCTGCCTAGCTCTGTTCTGCCCTGTTCTGCTATAGGCTCAAAGAAGTTTCTTTATTAGCCAATGGCATACGAAGGGGAATCCCACATTACAACATAAAGGAAAAAAAAAAATTCTGTGCCTTCTGTACCCAAATCACCGGATTGCAATGTAGAAGAGATGGTATCACCTGATCACTACAAAAGAGGTTGACAGTCAGATTGAGCATGGTTGGCAGAGCTGGGCGATTCAAACTGGCTGAAGCCGAAAGAAAGTTTATAGAGCTGGATTCTACCACAGCTCATCTATAGCAATGCAGTAGGATGCTCTGGACTCTTCCTCTATCTCTTGGACATGCTTGATACATAGCTAGCAGGTTGGTAGCAAGTCCACCAGTTCAACAAAAGTTCCTGAGTTGAGTCATCATGGTTCTAACTGACCCATGCTGGATCTTGTGCTCATGCTGAACCAATAACCAGACCCAGGGAGAACAGATGTACTTAGCAGGTGATGCAGAGGCTGAGAGAAGTGAGAGGGATGCTCAGATGAAAACCACAGGGTCAGATCCTTAGCAAATAGTTCCCACTAGTATCTCCTCGACCTTTGAGCTTGCTGCTCTTCTCAGTTTGCTTTGCATGAATCCAAAATCCCATCTCAAGAATCCAACTGGAACTAATTTCTTCATGAAATAAACTTCGTTTGAGGACTAACTGCCTTAGGCTCTGGAAAAATGTATTTATGCTTTAGCTGTGTCCATTATAAGTCAGCCAAACAGAATGTTCTTTACTCTTTCAAGGAAGTTAAAACACAACATCAATGAAGAGCAAGAGAAGCAAAGAGAAGAAGCCACAGAGGAGCAGGCTTGGGAGGCACACGCCCATCCCTTCACCATCTTCCAGAATGGCCCTTGGGACAGGATGTTCTACACTCAGAAGCAGCAACCTCCCTTCAGAAGACTCTAGTCTCCCCACTGCCTGGGCCTGACATGGAGAGGACAAAGTAGTACCTAACATAGTGTTCTGATTTGGTCAGGAGAAAGGAAAGAAACAGAGTGATCTAGAGGATGTTTCCTTATCCCTACAGTAATCAGTTTCCAAAAATGGTCCTCTACAGTTCCCACCACTTGTCTTTATCACCTCACCTCCTGTGATGAGTAACACTGGGCTATGTCACCAATAAAATATTTCAGCAACAGTACTGTCCTTGGAGGGTAGGTCATAATGATATTGTGACTTCTCCCTTCCGCTCTCAGATTCTGACTCTGGACAAAGCCAGCTGTCAGGTTGTGAAGACACTCCAAAAGCCTCTTGGGAGCTGGGGGTACTTCAATGGTGCAACACTCTCATAGAATACACAAGGCCCTATCTTCCATCTCCAGCACTGCATATATATGCATGCACATATGCACACATGTACACAGACAGAGGCACAAATAACAAGGATCCAAGACTCCTGCTTTCATGGATATGCATGGACCATCCTGGGAGGAGATGTTTCATCACGGACAAGTTTTTAGATAATAAATACCTGGACTGACACTAGATTTCCATGTGAGAACTCTAAGCCACTCAGGAAAACCACTTTCAAATTCCTGATCCATGGAAATGGAGATAGCACCTGCTTATTTAAGCCATTTTATGATAAATAATGTATTTATGATGTATGGTAAAGATATATATATATATATATATATATATATATATATAACAGGTCTCATCCAATTATCACATGTTATAAGACTTGCTGTGTGTGATTTAGTATTCTGACCCCATGAAATGTATCCCATGAAGCTGCATCCTTAATCCTTCATACACTGTAAATGCATGAGGAACTCTGAGCTGGAATTTCCATCTTTCTGATTTTGTTTTCTGAGATTGTCACACTATGTACAGCATAACAGGCTGGCTTTGAACTCTCCATGCTGCTCTAACTAACCCTATACTCCCAATCTTCCTGCCTCAGCCTCCTCTGTGGTAGGATTATGGGAACATATCACCACACTGGGCTAAATGTCTGTTTTCTATACATAAGAAACTCAGAAAACCCAGAGGTGTTCCCTTTTCTCATAAATAATTCGCTACCTCCATTTAAGGTAAGATGAAGTTCTCTGATTAACAGAACCCAGGCCAACACAGACTTCAGCTCATTTGGTGGAATCCAGGGGATGCTTTCTGCAAAGATAATGGTTACTTGCAAAACAGTTGTCAATTCAATGATATCTATTTCAGGAAATTGTGCCCATCAGGTAACCTCGATATCCAAGAAGGACCTTCACCACAGCACACACATACACACACACACACACACAGAGCCATGGCTCTGAAGTACTGCCTTGGCACGTGTTCACTACATGCTTGCCAATCTGCTGATTTATCTAACCCAGAGTCCTATGCACCCAGGGGAGATGCTCAAATCGGAAAGAATCAGCCACCTCTACATGTAAGTTCACCAAGGTTCAGTTGGACACCTGTCAGCTGTAAATGATGCCAGCAGCTGGAGAAATCTGCATTGCGGGGAAAATGTACCATACTCTCTTCTTAAGACAGTGAGCTTTAAGGAATTCTTAGTCTAACAGAGAAGCCCCTTAAGGATCAGGGCTATTTAAGCAATTTTAAGAAGTAGATCTGAAGTGGTTCAGAAAGAAGAAAGGACAGCATTAGATGCGAGAGTATCATGTACAAAGCAGCAAGTCGCATGGGGGACTACAGGCAGTTTGTCATATAGCATACGATGAGAAGGCTAGAGGTCAGAGGTCATGAAGACTTGGAAAATGGTGCATTGGTCTTTCACCTTTCTGTTTATCTTGGAAGAGACACACAGCCAGCTTCTGTTATAGATAGATTTTTCAAGGATATCTATATAGTGAATAGTCTTGGAAAAGAGATAGAAAGGCCCTTGTAGTGGTATTTCATTTGTATTTTAGTAAATAAAGCTTGTCTGAAGATAGGAGAGTAAAATAGCCCCACCGGTCAGTCTTACGGACCAAGCAATGGTAACAACACACTTTAATTCCAGTAACCACACTAGTTGCCAGAGAAATCGGGTGGTCCATGCCTTTAATCCCAGTGGAGCACACCTTTAATCCCAGAACTAGAGAAGATTATAAGATGGGAGGAGACAGCTCTCAGACACAGTCTCATTATGAGATTCCTGGAGGCAGGATCTTCAGACCGAGATGGAGGTAAGAGCCAGTGGCTGACTGTTTTGCTTTTTGGATCTTCAGGTTGAATGCCAATTTCTCTCTCTGAGTTTTTATTAATCGTGCTACAGGTCCTCCTTTGGTGACAAAGGGAAGGTGTGCTTTCTGCCCACTATAAAGAGAAGGTCTCTAGTCAGTGACTTGGATCAGTCAACTTTTCATCTCCATGACAAATACCTCAGAGAAAACTTAAAGGAAGGAGATATTTATCTGACTTACACCCAAAGGTTTGCATCCATGATCATCTGGCTCTGTTGTTATAAACCCATGGAAGTAGTGTACCATGCAGCAATGGGGCAGGCAGAGCTGCTTAGCTCATGGCGCAGCTAACCAGTTCTTTCTTTCTTCCCTTTGGTTCCATCTGGGGTGGCAGCCCAGTAAATAGATGGTACTACCAACTTTCAGGGAAGATCATTCTCTCATTCAGATAACTGCCTCTGGAAATGCCATCGTAGGAACATCTAGAGGACTGCTTTACTGCTCTTCTAGGTGAACCTGATTATCACAATCAACTATTACACCAGGAAAAAGCACAACAGATCACTGGCTCTCCTGGCTACTGGTATTACTGTGAGAATATGCCCTTTACCTCTGACCAGTCTTGTGTTTTCTTTCAGTATCCATGAAACTAACAGGTTAGCTCGTTCACTAGAAAACAGGGAAAACCTTTCACATCCGGCTTAGAGACCCCAAATTTCAGGTTCTATCCAGATGGTTCTTGAGCAGGAAAATAGCAAATGCCTTTAGCTATAGGAGGTTGGGCATATAGGAGACTGCTGTGATAAACAGTTGCTGGGGGGGGGGTTGGGTTTTTTTTGTTTTGTTTTGTTTTGTTTTGTTTTGTTTTGAGTACCTTCTTCTCAACACACAGAAATAGCTTCAGGAGACTAGTTTAACTCTTCTGATCTTTTTTAGCAGGAATTTAGTAAGAGTCTACACCAGCATGTCCAATTTGTACCTAAAAGCTGCATGCATCCCAAAACAGCTATGAATGCAACCCAGCACATTTGTAGGTAGCCACGTCACAGTGTCAAGGGTTTGGACATCACTGGTGAAGGAAAGAGGGGGAAAGAACCCGCTGTGCCAAAGTAGAAACTTAATGACAGTTTCAATGCAAATTATGGTTTAAAAGAGAAATTTCACTCAACTTTCAAATTAAAGCTTAGGTACCCATCTGGTGGCAGTATCCCAAAAAATTCTAGAAACTTCAACACTGCGGAAATAAGTAGCCACTGGAGGGTCCATGGGATATCTTGTCCCTGCCCTTCCTGTGCTCCTCTTTTCTATTCATCACGATGAGACAGCCTCTTTCTGTGCATACTCCAGTTTCCATGGTGTCCTGTCCAGGAACCTGGGAACAATGATCGTAGACCAAACCCTTTGAAATAATAAGCCAAAATCAATGTTTCTTCTCCTGAATTGCCTCTGCAACAGAGGCACAAAAGTAACTATAGGAGGATTGGCGGCACCTGTCTTCCACCTAGAGCTAGGAGACTCCTGACAGAGTCCATTACATCCTTCTGTAGATAAGCAAGCTAAATCTCCTTTAAATTATCTTAGTTGTCTCATGCTACAATAACAAAATAACATGGATTGCCAAGCTTAAACAACATTCATGCATGATCTTGCATTTCTGGAAGCTGGAAGTTCAAAGTCAGGAAGCCAGAATTGTGCTCTCTTTCTGGCTCACCAGCAATTGACTTCTCACTCTCCTCCACTGGGAGTGAGGCTAGCAGGATGATGTCTCTGTTTATAAGGGTGCTAGTCACATAACTAAGTCCCCACTCTCACAAGCTTTTCTAAGCTTCCTCCCAAAGATTCCACATCCAAAGGCCATCACATGGTAGGTGAGGGTTTCAACATATGAATGAAAGAGACACAATCCAGTCTATAGCAGGCAGCCTGGAGGGCAGCCTCTAAGAGTTTCCTAGACCTTCACATTATGACATGAGTATAGTACCTAAGTACCTAGACCCCTAAATCTTCATGTGAAGGGAAGCTTGGGTATCAGTTAATTCATCCTCCTGCCACTCTAAGCATTATCAGACTCAGAGACTGCTTTTTCTATCTAAAGCCTTGGAGACACAGAAATGCTATTTCACGCCTTTCCTCTACCACCCAATATACCAGGAAGCCAAACTGGCATCTTGGGAGTTCATCCAAACTCAATTATTCTTGCAAAGAACCTGGCACCACAAAATAACCTTTGCTGAAAACTTCCCTAAGTTGTTTCAAAGCCAAATGGGCAACTAGAAAATTGAGATGTTAGGCTGTCCCCTGCCAAGGGGTCTTAAGACAGCCTTTCATTATAGTTCAGAGGCAGGCAAATGTCATGAAGAGATTAGCTGTCAAGGGACCTCCCCAGTTTAGAGTCTGAAAACCCAGAAAGTGCCACCAAATCTGGACAGAGAAAAGCTACTAGAGCGGTGGCCGCACTGAACTGGAGTTTGTGAGCCATGCTGGGACCTGCCCACAGAGTCAAGGTCTCTGCAGAACATATTAGTGACTAATGCCGGGACCCTCCAGCTTCACAGGGCAGAGTTGAGGGGATCAGAAGGTGTGATAGCTCGGAGCTGTTGCTCAGCTTCCTGTTATGACAATGGCAAACCTGAGACTGATATTGGAAAACATAAATTCGGGACAAATAGCAAGTACCCCTAACTCCAGTGTGGCAAGTACCCTGCCAATCTAGAGAAGACACGGGACCTACAGCTTCCTAAATGAGAAGTGTGGAAAGACAAGGAGCCTGACAGTGCACAGCAGCCTGAAGGACACAAAATAAAACACAGAAAGAGTAACTTAATACTCATAAATGCCCCAGTCTCTCTCCACCCTAGAAAACACAACAAACTTGGTGATGGAAAGGAGAATTCTTCTCTCCCTGCTCTAGGTCTATAAACAAAACATAAAAAAATGAAACCTTTAGAAGCAAAGATAGCAAGCCCTAGCTTTAAAGTTGCATGAAGCAGATGCTGGGAAACCAGCCCGTGTTTCTGACCTACCACACTAATGCACCAGGGCAAGGTGCAAGCAGATCAGAGAGAATCTTCAGAAGACTATTCTGCCCATAGAAAAGTCTTTGTAACTACATCCCAAATTCCAAAGAACCTTCTCCACATGTGGAGAGGAGACCCAGAGACCCACAGAACCATGTGCATGCCCCCACAGGAGCTCGATGGAGCAAGCAAACTCAAGTTAAGACCTGGTTTCTGGCAGCCTGGGCCCTACGAGATGAAGATAGCCAGTGTAAAGACAAGCGCAGGCAGGCACGGAGGGCTGCATCAGAGCCTGGGACTGAAACCCACTAGGTTTCACAACAGTAGCTGGTCCACTGGCAAGTACTTTGAGGTGACATGCCTAAGGAGTTACCTAAGGAAGGACTGACCCTGTGCCACAGACAAGTGTCTCACCCACTATCAGAGACAATTTCCTAAGACAACTCAAGAACGGGGGAGACAATTTCTGATACTGTAAGCAAGGGAGAGATTTGACTCATGCTACATTATTTTTTATCTTACATTTTAAAGGATGCTTTTTAGTTTAGGTTTTTTTTGTTGTCTGTGTGTTTTGTTTTGCTTTGTTTGTCTGTTTTGTTTTTTGAAATAGGGTTATACTATGTAGCCTTGGCCTGGAACGTGTTATGTATATGAAACTGACCTCAAATTCAGAGATCCCTCTTCCTGTCTTCCAAGTGTCATGATTAAAGGTGTATGCAACTACACTTGGCTTATTTTCTTTTTATTTCATGTTGCTCTATTTTTAAAGCTTCACTCTTGTCTAAATATTCAATAGTTTTGATTTAGTTTTTATATTGCTCAGTTAGGCTTTATGATGGGCCTGTGTTAGCACTGGCATGGTTGTATATTCTTACTTCTAACCAATGTACCTCTCACCTATACCTTACTTTCCCCCTTTTTAATCCCACCCTCTCATCTATGTGAATCTCACATCATTTTCTACAGTTTTAATAGTTGTTGATCTCTGTCTACCCCAACATTTCCCAAGTCCCCTTACCTTCTTGCTTTGCTCTGCTACAGAATCCCCATTTCACTTACACCAATTTACAACCTTGTTCAGTGTGTTTCTTTCCATTTCTATACCTTGTAACTAATATTCTTGCATTCATCATATTATCGTCATTTTGTTATTCCTCAAAAGATAGGAAGGGCAATTATTTTTGTTCCTATTATATTTTGATAGCAGGGTCATCTATAAGTTCTGGTTGCTTCTAAGGTTAATATTCTATTCTCATAATGTTGCTAGGGATTTGTTCAATACCCCGACTATATGAGCTTCAAGTGTATCAATTGACCTGCACCAGCAGTCCATAGGGAAGGGACAATACCTCAGACTACAACAAAGCCCAACTTGAATATTTCAAAACCTTTAATCAGAGAATATGGGTAATTTATTGACGGTCCAACCAATGATCAATTCCAGATGGCAAACCCAATGTGAAAATATACACACGGAAAAACCAAGTACATCAATGGAAACAAAATGGTTCCATAGTAATGGATGTGATTGGAGTAAAGGAAATTAATTAGGTCTAAAAAGACCTCAATAGAAAGGCAGGAATAGTGATCTAAAAAGTAAAGACGTCACAACTAACCTTCTAAATGTCTTGAAAGAAAAGACAGTCAGCTGACTGAAAGCCAGTGACTCAGCCACTGAGTCAAGAGACAAAGGATTCAGAGATATGAGAGTACAGAAAAAGTAAGACCAATATCTCAATAAGTTGAATTATTATTGCAGCATGTATCTCATAGACACAATGGAGGACAGACTATGAGGGTGTGAATACAAAGAAGATGAATTTAAGCAATTATAAATAAAGATTTAATACCAAGAATGTAGGAACAGTGTGTGCATGACCATAGAGCATCTGAAAGGACCGCATTACTGAATCATGTGCATAAAATAAGGAGAGCCACAGGCCAAAGTCTCAGAAAAGACATTCAATATAATGTTATTTTCCTTCATCTAGATAAAGAGATGTCCAAACAGACATGAGATGTAAGAAGAAAGCTTAATTCAAAGGGTCCAGGAAGAACCTCCTCTGATAATATTATCTAAAACATTAAGTATAAAGAACAATATAAAAGGTAGTGAAAACTGCATCAGACAAATACCAAGTGAAGAGAGAAGCCTATTAGAAGAAGAACAAATTTCTCAACAGAAACTTTAGAAGACAGGAAGGTGTGCAATAAGACACTCCAAACTCTTCAACATAAGGAATACAAACCCGAATTCTGATATCCAGAAAAGTTATCCTTGAAAATTGAATAAGAAGGGGTCTGGAGAGATAGCTCAGCAGTTAAGAACACTGGCTGCTCTTTCAGGGGTTTTGAGTTTGATTCCCAGCATCCGAATGGGAATTCCCAGCATCACAACCGTATGACTGTAGTCCCATTTGACTGTTGTCCCATTTGACTGTAGTCCCATTTGACTGTTGTCTCGTGGGATCCACACATGCAGACAAAACATCTACATGCATAAAATACATACCCAAATAAATCTTTAAAAATTAAAAGAATTGAACTGGAAAAGAAAATATTAAAATTAAAGGAATTCATGGTCATGAAGGAGGACAACAGAAGATATCTGGAGGAAATCTACACTGGAGAAAGAGATGAAGACGTGAACGAGGACACTGAAAACTGTAAGCTGCACTACAAGACTAGTGGATCAACAGAGGATAAGGAAAGTAACAAACATTATAAAATCATTGGGAAATAGCACAAGTCCACCAATCATAGCTATTCATGAACAATGGCCTCAAATCTCTAATCAAAAAAACAGATCAGCATGATTGATTGAAAAACAAGACCCAGCTCCCACCCCTGTGTCTCCGTCTCTCCCTCTTTCCCTTCCACTATCCTTCCAGCTTTTTTGCCTCCTCAAACACACACTCCCAGTATTCCACTTAATCTTGGTTTCAAAGTTATGTGCCTAGGCAATGTTCAGAAATCTCTGCAACTAGTAGCTAAACTAAAAACTCCCTCCTTTCCATCACTACTCAAGCATTTCATCACAGCACCAAGGAATGGCTAACACGACAGCTTTTAGGAGGAGACGAGTGCTGGGCCCAGAAAGAACCAGGAGTAGAGGTCAAAGGCATTCAGGTTTCCTGCCAAGAGGGAGGCTCAAAGAGCAGTGTTTCACTCATCACTGCTCAAAACTAACACATCTGAGGGTCAAGAAGACAGAGTAGAG
The DNA here is from genome assembly GCF_950005125.1 of Chionomys nivalis. Taxonomy (NCBI): domain Eukaryota; kingdom Metazoa; phylum Chordata; class Mammalia; order Rodentia; family Cricetidae; genus Chionomys; species Chionomys nivalis. The sequence continues at coordinate 91,433,722 of NC_080087.1, forward strand.
CCAGGAGTTAAAGTCAGCAATCAAACACTAACTTTGGTGCAGGAGGCCATGAGTTAACTCTCCAGGACCTCAAAGAACGTGTTCAAGGACCAAGTTCACTTGCTTGACAACTGCTTTTTAGGAAAGAGAGCTAGATATCATTCTACACGTTATGGCAGTGGTGAAGCACTTCCAAAGTGAAGTGTCCATGAATGTATATGTGAACCATGAAATATGATCCGTAGTCCACAACCATACTAATGTATGGTGACTTAATTGAGAAATTTGTTATACAGAAAAAATGACAAAAATTATTTAAAATTTTTTTCCTTCACTGTGTGAGACATTTACAAGAGTTTGTGAAACTATCTATGCACATATAAAATGCTGAATTATCTGTAATCTTACAATAAAATGAGGCAAAAGTATGTTAACCTATTTCTCACAGAAATCAAAAAGTCCCATGAATGTTTTCTTTTCCACACTCTCACTCCCTGTACCCATGAATGCCTTCCTTCTCCAAATGCTCCGGTCTCTATGTAGCCCGGCCTCAGACTCAAGCACGGCAGACAAAGTCAGAAGCCCAGGATTCTACAAACATAGCAAGCACGCATGATACCCTCTGCTTTTCAGAGACAGAGGCAGTGTGTGTCTAGATTCTAGCCAGGGTTAAAGCAGATCAACTAGGAATTTTACGCCCACACAGGAAGAACAGGCAGCTCATCAAATGAGTGCCATCCTGTATAGTAACAAGAATCATTCTGAACCCAGTTGTTTGGGATATGTGAGGGGACATAGGTGTTGGACTCCCCCAGACAGTACAACCTGGAGACAGCACAGTTCTCACAGGAAGCAAGAAAGCTTCCATCTCACCATTTCCCACTGTCCTCTTGTTTCCTACAGAACATTTGTAAAGTTTACCTTTCTTTGGGACAGAATGTGCTGTGCAGCCCTCTGTGCCTGTGCTGAGGAATGCCACACCCTCAGCAGGACCCTCAAAAGTGTGCAACTTCTACAGGGTCTCCACCCCAGCTGTGAGCTCAGCATGGCTCCTGCCATCAGACTCCAGCACATGCTGCCAGCAGCTCACGGACAGTGCCTGTCTTTACCAACGAGCTGGTACGACCATGCTGACTGTGCTGACTGAGCCGACTGACCAGAACCAGATCTCTGCTTCGACATTTTCCTATCCAGGTGTTCTCCACTGGGATCTCACAGGAGGCACTGACAGGAGAGAAACTCCATTCCCGCATGCCCCTGTAACTATCACTGACCAGAATACCACAGGCTCCTCCCTGTCTACAAGCTCCATGTGATAATATTTTAGATCCCAACGCCTTAGTCCCATCCTATCCAACACTGTCTGCCATCCTTTTCCAGGTCACACCACCACAGCTGCCAAACTAAGGATACAGCCTGACACCTTCCTACCAGGAGGCAAGTCAATTCTATTACAATAACCACAAAACCTGCACTCTCTGGTGACTGCAGAAATTGGGCAGTACCTGTAGGTCAACAGCTCTGAGTCCTACTTCACGAATCTGGCCTCTGGCCTACAGCTAAAGATGGTGATGGCACTACAGGAGATTCAGTCAGTGAACGTCCAAACACCTTTCTCCACCTCTGCTATCTACTATCCCACGTCTGCTCAAACCATGCCAGTCACCGGTCTTCTAAGTAAGTAAAGCCAGAAGGGAAGGGGTGAGATCAGCCCTCAGAAGAGACACAGCTCTACATTTCAGAAGTGGATGTGCACACAGAGGAAGAATGGGAGTCCTGACATGTTAGCTTTGGCTCAGGCTCACCATCCAAAATTCATTCTCTGTAATGAGGGAGAATACAGATAATGAATGACATCCATCCTTCATTAAGACGTGTCCAAGGACCATACTTCAGGCATACATGTCATTGCCCAAGCTAATCAGTCCCATGTACCAACACACTACAATCATCTCTTCCTAATCTATGCCTCAGAGCTATGGAGGACATCAAGGACTTTACTTTTTGGTAACACTTGATTTTCAATGTGTTGAAATCCTACTCCAGAGCACTGCAGCACAGAATTTTTTCTGGAGTAAGTGTTCCTCCCAGATTCCAAATTCCTGTTGTGACATTCTCTAACACTTAAAGTTTTAGTGAGAGTCTGTTGTGGCCTGTGTACAACTGCCAAGTGAGGCATATCTTCTTTCTTTCTCTCTCTCTCTCTCTCTCTCTCTCTCTCTCTCTCTCTCCTTTGCTGTGGTTCTTCAGAGGTGACCTAAGGTCATGATCATGTAGACTTTTTCTCTACTACAAGTCACAGCCAAGTCCAAGATTTCACCTTTTTAAACTTTTCATATCACTTGTGAGAAGTCTGGGAAATGTGGAACTGGAGGATATCTTAGATTTTTGAACTGCTGCTTTTCAGGTGTGAGGAAACAGGTTTGGACACCTAAACCCAGATGAAAAGCCAGCCTTCTGGGTCAGTATGAGGTAATGCATAAACTGAAAGAAGCTGGCAAAGATGGGTAAATTCTCGGAAGCTATGGGCCAGACCACCTGCCAAGTAGCAAAGTTGCAAGGAAAGGAGAGGCGCTGTTTCAAAGACAGAGAGAAGGGCAAGGGAGGACCACACATCAAGGGAATTCTGTAACATCCTCATGATCACTAAGCATGCACACACCACACAGACATCAGAGAAAGCATGACACTGCATGGCCACCAGAAATAACGTAGTTGCTACTTGTCTCCAAACAGAGGTGCTACCCCTTGCTATTCAAGCAGAGCTCATAGCAATGCCTTCCCCACTGCTGTAGGGGCCTCAGTGCTGAGGAGCACTGAAAGGAGGAGAGCATCTCACTTGCCAGGCACTGACTTCTTACTTGACTCCTTTTCAGTGGTGGGAATGGAGACGTCCTTGGGACTGACTGACATCTCAGGTCAGACACTCTGTCTGCTGCAGAGCCCAGAACTCTGCAATGCCTGCACCTAGGATGCCCAGAGGAGGACACTACCTATCATTGGGGACAGGTCATTAACTGCTCCCATCCACAGTCTTTCAGAATTCATGGCTTCCCTTCCATTTCCAAGCCTGGAACAGAGAATAACAACATGGAAGGCATGACCACTGTACTATCAATGACTTGATACTTATGAGGATGCAATGAAAACCAAGACTCACCACCACTCCTCTCTTTAGCATGCCCAGACATACAGCAGCCCAAACACTACACTGATGCTGGGAGCTGAATCTGGAGTCTTCCTTCTGAAACCACCACTTTGGGAAACAGCAACCTGGGTTAGGAAGAGCCAGGAGTGCTGCATATGGGAATTTATAGCACGGACTTTGCAGACACAGCAGCACTGGTGGCAGATCCTCACCTTCCCCAACTCCTTTTTTAAAGTTTCTGGGATTTTTGTTGGTGGTGGTGGTGGTGGGTTTTTTTAATTCATCTTTTAAAAAAAAAAGAAAACAAACTATCTTTTTGTATTTTACATACCAATCCCAGTTCCCACTCCTTCCCCTTCTCCCATTCCCTTCACCTACACCCCCCCCCACTCCACCCCATCCATTCCTCAGAGAGGGTGAGGCACATTTCTTTGGGGCAGGTTCAAGGCCCTCCCTACTATATCTAGACTGAGCAAGATCTCCATCCAAAAAGAATAGGTTCCAAAACAGCAATACAAACAGTAGGGAAAAAATCCTGGTGCCACTGCCAATGGCCCCACAGTCTGCCCCAGCCATACAACTGTCAGCCACACTCAGAGGGACTAGTTTGGACCTATGCGGTTTCTTTCCTGTCTAGCTGGAGTTGGTGAGCTCCCATTAGCTCAGGTAGACTGTTTCAGTGGATGTCCCCATCATGGTCTTGACCTCTCTGTTCATATTCTCACTTCTCCCCCTCTTCAACTGGACTTTGGAAGCTCAGTCCAGTGCTATGCTGCAGGTCTTTGCCTCTGTTTCCATCAGTTGCTGGATGAAGGTTTTATGGTGATATTTAAGATGTTCATCAGTCTATCTACAGGGCAAGGCCAGTTCAGGCACCCTCTCTTCTATTGCTTAGGGTTTCAGTTGGGGTCATCCTTGTGGATTCCTGGGAATTTCTCTAGAGCCAGGTTTCTTGCTAGCCCCATAATAGCTCCCTCAATCAAAATATCTTTTTCCTTGCTCTCATCTCTGTCCTTCCTCCATCTTGACTATCTTGTTCCCTCAAGTTCTCCTCCTCCCTCCTCTTCTCCTCTCATCTTCCCCTTCCACCCTCCTTACTCTCCCCACCCTCATGTTCCCAATTTTGTCAGGCAAACTTATCTGTTTTCCCTTTCCAGGTGGATCTATATATGTTTTTCTTAGGGTTCACTTTGTTACTTACCTTCTCTAGGGTCATGAACTATAGGCTCAATATTCTTTGCTTTATAGTTAGTATCCACTTATAAGTGAGTATATACCATGTTCATCTTTCTGGGTCTGAGTTACCTCACTCAGGTTTTTTTTCTAGTTCCATTCTTTTTGCATGCAAATTTCAGGAAGTCATTATTTTTTACCGCTGAATAGCACTCCATTGTGTAAATGTACCACATTTTCTTTATCCATACTTTGGTTGAGGGGCATCTAGGTTGTTTCCAGTTTCTGGCTATTACAAATAAAGCTCCTATGAGTTCTTGAAGTTGTTCTGGTTAGAGCAAGAAAACAACAAATGGAGATCAAGAGAGACAAATTGGAAAGAAAGAAGTCAAACTTTCATTATTTGCAGATGATATGATAGTATACATAAGTTACCCCAAAAACTCTATCAGGGAACTACTACAAATGATAAATGCCTTTAGTAATGTGGCAGGATATAAGATTAACTAAAAAAAAAAATCAGTAGCCCTCCTATATACAAAGGATAAAGAAGCAGAGAAAGAAATCAGAGAAATATCACCATTCACAATAGCCACAAATAACATAAAATGTCTTGGGGTAACACTAACCAAAGAAGTGAAAGACCTGTTCAATAAAACCTTTAAGTCTTTGAAGAAAGAAACTGAAGGAGATACCAGAAAATAGAAAGATCTCCCATGCTCTTGGATAAGTAGGATCAACATAATAAAAATGGCAATCCTACCAAAAGCAATCTACAGATTCAATGCAATCCTCATCAAAATCCCAGCACAATTCTTCACAGACCTTGAAAAAACAATAATCAACTTCATATGGAAAAACAAAAACCCAGGATACCCAAAACAACCTACAATAAAGGAACATCCAGAGACATCACCATCCTTGACATCAAGCTTTATTATAGAGCTACAGTAGTGAAAACAGCTTAGTATTGAAATAAAAACAGACAAGTTGACCAATGGAATGCAAATGAAGACCCAAATATTAATCCACACACCTATGAACACCTAATTTTTGACAAAGAGGCTAAAATTATACAATGAATAAAGAAAACATCTTTAACAAATAGTCTTGGCATAACTGGGTGTCAACCTGTAGAAGAATGCAAACAGATCCATGCTTATTCCCATGCACAAAACTCAAGTCTAAATGGATTAAAGACCTCAATATAAATTTGACCACACTGAACCTGATAGAAGAGAAAGTGGGAAGAGCCTTCAAGGCATAAGCACAGAAGACCACTTCCTAAATATAGCACCAGTAGCATAGACACTGAGAGCAACAATAAATAAATGGGACCTGTGGAAACTGAGAAGCTTCTGTAAAGCAAAAGACATAGTCAATAAGACAAAAAGGCAGCCTACTGAATGGGAAACGATCTTCACTAACCTCATATCTGACAGAGGACTGATTTCCAAAATATATAAAGAACTCAAGCCGGGCGGTGGTGGCGCACGCCTTTAATCCCAGCACTCAGGAGGCAGAGGCAGGCGGATCTCAGTAAGTTCAAGGCCAGCCTGGTCTACAAGAGCTAGTTCCAGGACTGGAACCAAAAAACTATGGAGAAACCCTGTCTCGAAAATCAAAAAAAAAAAAAAAAAAAAAAAAAAAAAAAAGAACTCAAGAATTAGACATCACAATACTAAATAATCTAATTTAAAAATGGGGTACAGATCTAAACAGAGAATTCTCAATAGAAGAATCTCACATGGTTGAAGGACACTTAAGGAAATGTTCAATATCTTAGCCATCAGGGAAATGCAAATCAAAATGACTCTGAGATACCATCATTACCAGTCAGAATGGCTAAGATAAAAAAAAAAAAAAAAAAAAAACACCAGTGATAGCTTATGCTGGAGAGGATGTGGAGTAAGGGGAACACTCCTCCATTGCTGGTGGCAATGCAAATTTGTACAACCACTCTGCAAATCAGTATGTTGGTTTTTCAGAAAATTGAAAATCAACCTTCTTCAGAGCCCAGAAATGCCACTCTTGGGCATATACCCATTGTGGTATCTTCAATGCCTGAGATCTCTCTTCCATCTCTTGTATCCTGGGTTATTCTTACATCCATAGTTCCTATTCATTTATCAAAATTTTCCATTTCCAGAATTTTCTCGGTTTGTGTTTTCCTTATTGCCTCTATTTCAGTTTTCAAGGTTTGAAGTATTTGAACTGTTTATTTCACCTGTTTGATTATTTTTTCCTTGCTGTTTCTTGGCTTTCTATAAGATTTATTGATTTCTACCAATTTTTTTGGTCTTTTTCTCCATTTCTTAAAGTTAATTTTTCATTTCCTCTTAATATTATCTTCATAAAGTTACATTTAAAGTCATTTTCTCCTGCTTCTTCTGGGTTAGGGTGATTAGGTCTTCCTGTTGTATGATCACTGGGTTCTGTTGTCACCATGTTGCTTTTTAGGTTGTTGAATGAATTTTTTGCATTGGTGCCTACCCATCTCTTCCTCCAATTGGTGTCAGCAGCTTCTTTGCCTCTTGGTCCAATTCTTGCATTTGGTATCTGTATCTCAGGGATCCTCTCTTGGACCAATTATTGCAGTTTCTGTCTGTGTCTTAGTGAGCTGCTCTTGGTCCACTCTGTGTAACCACTGTCTGTGTCTCAGGGACCTGGCTGAGGTCTCTGGGGAATGGGTGGGTGTTGGATGAAGTGAGACTTGTAGGTTACAGAACTGGATTGATAGGGGAGGTGTTGGATCAGCCTGCCTGCAGGAGGCTTGCCTGCTGGCCAGCTGGTGAAGCTGATGCAGATGGGGGAGGGGCCTGGGGTTCTGCCCTGGTGCCTAGGGCCTAGGAACTGGGCTGTCCAGCTGGGGAGCTGGTCATTCACCTCTCGGTCCACTCTCTGCAGTCACAATCTGTGCCCATATGGACACTCTAAAAGCTGAGTGAAAGGCTATATTTCTGGCCAGCAGCTGCATGGAAATTTGCACAAATGATGCAGCCCTGAGCCTTACTGCCTCTGATCTTCTAAGCACAAAAACTATCTCCTGGGTTCACACACTTTAGTTAACAAGAATAGTTACTGAGTAGCTGAACTATAGAAGCCAAAAAGCAAGACTAGTACATTTAGGGACTTTCCTGGATCCTGGAACTATTGACTATGTCTTTGAGGATTAGGTCTTTGTTCCCATTCTAGCAGATACTGGGCCTACATTCTAAGGTCAGAATGATGTCTAAAACATGGTACTGGTTGTGCTAAGGTCTGGAGGCCTGTTATAACACCTGTAGCTGATGTAATGGCTTATGTCCTTACTGTGTTTCTTCAGTCTGTGTTCTTGATACGGTCTACCACTTCTTGACTTAATTGGTGCCATTCTGACTGTGGTGAGATGAATATCAATGTAGTTTTAATTTGTGTTTCTTTGATGACCACTGAGGTTGAACGTGTGTGTGTGTGTGTGTTGGGGCCAGGTGAATGTAATCTTTTGTGAACTACCTTTTAATTCATTACCTCAGTTATTTACTAGGTTGTCATTTTTTTTTCTTTAACTTCCCTGCACTCTAGATATTAGCCCTCTATCAGATGTAGAAGACTAAATCCTTTTTTCCATTCCGTGTGCTGCCACCTCACTGACTGCTTCTCTTGCTTGGCATATTTTTAAGTTCATGACATTCCAATTGCTAATAGTTGGCATCATTTCCTGAATGACAGAGGTTTTATCAGTCCTTGTTTGGTTCTGTATTAAAAGTGTTTTTTTCCCCTCTAACAGTTTCAAGTATTAAATTAAATTCTTAGGAGCATTTGGACTTGAGTTTAATACAGGGTAAGAGATAGGTATCTAGTTTCATTCGTCGTTTAGTGAACATCCACTTTCCCCAACAACAACTGTTGAGGATTCTGTTTTATTTTTCTGCAAGGCCTATGACTGATATTTTTTGTCAAAAATCAGTTCTCTGTAGCTGTGTGGGTCTATATCTCAGTCCTCTGCTCCAGCCATTAATGTTTTTGTACCACTGCTATTCTGATTTTGTTGCTGTTGTTCTTTATGTCAGAAAGAGGGATATTGCCAGCACTAATGTTTTGGCCCAGTACTAATTAGGGTATCCTGGGTATTTTGTGTGTCCATATGAATGCTCAGTTTTTTCTATACCTGGGAAGAATGGCATTTGAATTTTGATTAAGATTACTATTCAGACTAACTTGATAGCCTATTTCACAATATTGATTCCTGCCATCGTAAGTATGGCATGGTTTTTAGTCTAGTTTCTTCTATATAGTGACCATGAATGACTTTTTTTTCTTCTAGTTTCTTCTATTAGTAACCATGAATTATTTTTGTCAGTTTCTATCATGGAAAGCTTTCTTTCCACTAAAGTTATGGTAGGAGTCTTGCTATCTACACTTTAACAGGTCACAAGTTGTCTTTCACAGCATGAAATATATTATTCAAAGCCCTCCTGATTTTTCAATTTTATGCTATTCTGATGGGTCTCCCATTACGTACCACTTGGTATTTCCCTCTTCCATCTTTCAATGTCACATTTGTTTTTATATAGTTATTATTTTGAATATATGGATACATGGGGAGACCTTTCCTTGCATTCCTCTCTTTGCTATTCACGATAGTAATAATACCTCAGTACACAAACTGGATTATCTTCCCCAAGATTTTAGGCAGATTTTTATGAGTTTATTGAAAATGCTTTTAGAATAAAATTCTTGCCTTTTTTCTATACTCAAGATGCATAGAGTCTTAGTTTCATTTCAGTTGCTGTGATAAAGACCAAGACTGTACTGGCTAGTATTATGTCAACTTGACACAAATTAAAGTCAGATGAAAAAAGGGAACCTCAATTAAGAAGATGTGTCCACATTAAGCTATTCAAACATCCTTCCTTTTGGCATATTGTTAATGAATGTGATGGATTCATTCACGTCTTCAAAATATTAAAAACCAATAAAATTATACATATATATTACATATATGTATGTATTCAGTGTTTAGTTCAGTGTTTAGCTCAGGGCTCTTAAGGTTTTCATTCCAGGTCAGGTGGCCCCACTGCTTTGTGTTTACGGCATGTATGCTGACAGAGACAGAAATCACTGCTCATCTCATAAGCCACAATGCAAGGAAGGTCAGTAAGAGGCCAGGGTCTTACACTTCTCTTTATGACCTAACTTCTCCCATGTCCCCACATCCTAAAGGTTCTGTTACTTCCTGCTAGTGCCCTACTCCTAAGGACCAAGGCTTTAAGACATGGAATGAGCCTTGGGGGCGGGGGGGCGACATTCAAGTTCCAGATCATTGCCCTGGAGCAATAGGCCTTCCCCATCCATTTACTGACCACCTGTCAAAACATCCCACATCTGCCCTCAGCCCATAAGTATTTCTCATGAAAGTGACAGCTATGAAAGCCTCTCTTAGACCAACACACACACGCACACGCAAACATGCACGCATGCACACTCAGAACAATGGCTGGTCAGCACTCCGGCTAAAATCCTGATGCTGCCTTTGTTGTTGACTATTTCTGGTATTTCTGACTTTCTGTATTTGATACCTCAATTGCCACCTTTCAATTTAAAGTTTTCTCTCAAGGATGACAAAATATAGGGCTTGGGAAAGAAAAGGTACAAAGGGTGGAAGGAGGAGGTGGCTCCCATCTGGATCAGAAGGGGCAGAGGCTCCTGCCAGCTCTGCACTGTCATTTTCTTGTCACTGGAACCCAGAGAGCATAAATGGTCATTCATGTGACAAGGGAACAACTTTTAAACATCTGTCTTCAGGACCAGCTACAAGGAATGTTTCCCCATTTCATTACCTGTTAGCTAGGTGGGTAAAAGCAAACCTCCTGGACACCCTTTGAGTGTGTGTCTTTCCTAGATCTCACACCGTGATCCACCACACAGCTTTATCCCTTCCGATCAGTGCCTAGTGCGGAAATCATGTGCTGAAAATTAGCATCATTGATTACCATCCATCCAGGAATATGGTCAACAGGCAGAGTTTTTTCAGCCATGTTACCGATCAATCTCCTAATTAAAGAGAAGGAAGAGCCTCTCTGCCCACCAGAGTGCATTTATGTGTAGTTTTCATATCCGTTGGGGCTGCCTCTCTGCTGGGGTTCAGCATTAACAGGGATCGCCTTGCAAGAACAGTGAAAAACATATGTGTTCTGTGGCTCCAAAAGAGAGTGCATCTCCAGGAAGCAGGGGACACTTTGAAAAGTACAGTGCGTGGGACAGACAGAACTCAGCTTGAACAGACAGAACTCAGCAGGCCTCAGCCAGGAAAAGCAAAGTGGTCAGTCCAAGGAAGTGACAAACAGGGGTGAGCTCTTCAAACTGTGTCTCCTCACATCCTGCCTTCCTGCAACCCTTTATGGGGATCCTTGGTGGGTGGGGCCAGTGGATAAGGAAACAAGCTACTTGTCCCTAGTTAAACGCACCAGAGATGAGCCAAGCTCCCAGAGGCTCTGTCCTAGTTAAGTGGAATCTTATTGTTCTTAGGAGGGAAACTGGAATACATGTGTGTAGCTTGTCTGATCCTCAACCCTACCCTCCCCAATTGTGATCTTTACCTACTCATCTGCTCCCTCCACATCCTGACTCTAACAGTGATACAGGCTACAGATGTACCTTGGAACACGGCTCACACACGACTCTAACAGCGATACAGGCTACAGATGTACCTTGGACACGGCTCACACCCTGACTCTATCAGTGATGCAGGCTACAGATGTACCTTGGGACACGGCTCACATCCTGCCTCTAACAGCGATACAGGCTACAGATGTACCTTGGGACACGGCTCACATCCTGACTCTATCAGTGATACAGGCTACAGATGTACCTTGGGACATGGCTCACATCCTGACTCTATCAGTGATATAGGCTACAGATGTACCTTGGGCACGGCTCACATCCTGACTCTATCAGTGATACAGGCTACAGATGTACCTTGGGACACGGCTCACATCCTGACTCTATCAGTGATACAGGCTACAGATGTACCTTGGGCACGACTCACATCCTGACTCTATCAGTGATGCAGGCTACAGATGTACCTTGGGACACAGCAGGGTTTTTTTTGTACCCTCTCAAGAGCATGTGCATTCCAGAATATGACCTTGAAGAAAGCTGGCCACCTCTGCTGATGGAAGGACTCTCCTCTCTGCTGTTGGGAACATGGGCCCTGCAGTTCCCTGGAACAAGAGCTTGCTTGTTACTCTACTGATAGAAACAGGGAATCTGACATGCTATGGTGCTCCCTGGAGTCAGACCACTTAGGAAGCTACCTGAGCATGGGCCAGTCACTCAGTCATTGCTACACTCCTTCACAAATGCTGTCTGCACCCCACACACACCTCAGCGTTATGGGATCCTGCCATTGCATCTGTCTTGAGCTCCTCTCACAAGACTTTTCTCCCATGGTGATGAGGAGGGAAAATTGAAATTCCAGCAAGATAGTACCAATAAATGTCATAATACACACGCTAAGGCTAACATAGATAAACAATCTCAGTTGGTAACAATTTCCATAAGTGACTGTTTTTACCTGTTACAGGAAAATGACACCAGCACCTTAAATTCATGAGCTCGTGGGCATACATAATGCACAATGGTGGACACATATATACTGTTCAATGCAGAGACACTCTAAAGATATGAGTGCCCCTCCGTGGCAGTTACAAAATCACTTGGCAGAGAATTCTTTCACAGGAAAAGAAGAAAGAATACATCAAAAATAAAAAAAATAATAAACAAACAAATAATAAACATGAGATGAAGCCAGAGTGACAAGGCAACCCCCTTGCGTGCATCGGAGCAGCCCTGTGTTGGGCTCACTAAAGTCTACCTGCGCATCCTCTCCTCTGGGATGGCTGGCCGCCTGAGCAACTACCAGTTCATGAATGTCATCTGCAGCCATGTCTCTTCCCCTTTCTCCTTTTGACGTCTGTCACATTGAAGCCACCTGGCTGTTGAGGTATTAAATCAAAATCCAACCACAGGTGTTGACAGAGAAATAACTCTGATCCTGAATGTCTGCAGCTCCTTCTCCCAAGTACCAGCTGCAATTCTCAGAAGTCTTGGGTAATCATGGTTTTTAACAGGCAGGGAGGGAAAACACGCTCTACCCAAGGAAGGAGACAGCCCAGTTTCATTCCTAATGCAACACTGACATCTAGTGGGCACGTAAAGTATCATTCTTTAAGATACTAAGACCCCTGCAACTTGTATTTATCCAAGCTCACCACTTCCATGTCCCAGGTTCAGGGAAAGATCTCAAAGCTGGTAGAAGATAATTGTTGCTAGGCCTGGTGATGCAAAACTGCCACACCTACTTGAGAGGCTGAGGCCAGGAGATCACAGCTTCAAGACTAGTCTAGGCATACTATTAAGGGCTCAAATAAATGCAAAAAGAAGGGTGGGGATTGAGCTTGGTGGCAGAACACTTTGAGTTCAAGGCCAGCCTGGTCTAAACAGTGAATTTCAGGACAGCCAGGGTTACATAGTGAGACACTGCCTTGGAAAAGTAAGTCTACTCCACTGTATACAACATGGAATCAAGATAGCCTAACAAGTGGTTTCTAGAGGTTGAAGAACTAGGAAATTGATTTGAAGAACATGATATGCGTCATATTCTCTGCTGCTAACAATTCCAAATATTAAAATATGGTTACACCTTTTGACTGGAAATGCATATAATCAGGCCTGCAGTTTCTATTGCCAAAGTGTCTGTTTATCAATGCAGGAAATGGTTTGCCCAGCAGAGATGCCCAATATTGAGCTGGAGGAGAGCTCAATAGTACTTCCGTTGCCTAGCAAGCAGTAAAGCTGGGTTCCACTCACAGTATTGTGGGGCCTAACAAAATAAAGGGAGGGAAGTAAGGTCGAATGCCAGCCTCTTTATTCTCCAGTGGCTTCTGGGGATGTTATTGAACTAGAATGATGGAGCCAGCAAAATGGGCCAGTGGGTAAGGAAGCTGGCTGCCAAGCCTGGAAACCTGAAACCTGAGTTCAATATCATGAGAGAAGGAAAGAAGCAACTATTTTAAGTTGTCTTCTGAGCTCCATACACATCATACGCATGGCATGGTAAATACACACACACACACACACACACACACACACTACAATAAATAGCCAACCAACTTGAAGAATTCTGGTGCCAATGAGCCCCTGTTCTCCTCTATCCAATACCTTCAATTTTGCTTCACAGTTCTATGTACTAAGGTTGGATCAAGGGCAAAACAGGACCATGAAGCTCATAATCTGTGTCTTAATTGTTGAGGGCATGGATAAAGCTGGGTATCCTCTATCAGGCAGTGTTGTATCATGGAGTTCTCCAAGCCAGCTATGAAGCAAGCATAGGAGAATCCACAATTAAAATCTCAAGTAACCCAGAATCCAAAGTGTCTTGAAAAACCTTCTAATCAATTTCCAGTTTTGAGTTTTCAGATTAGGAAAGTTCAAATGGCGAATCCATGCCAATATTCCACAAGTCCAGAAAATTCCACCCTTATATAAATATACATGCAGCGAAAACATCAAGGCACATAGATAAAAAGTAATAATAATAATAATAATAATAATGATGAAGAAGAAGAAGAAGAAGAAGAAGAAGAAGAAGAAGAAGAAGAAGAAGAAGAAGAAGAAGAAGAAGAAGGAAAAGAAGTAACCCAAGCCATGAACTGATTTTCAAATACTCATGTGTTTAACAACTGAAGTTTATTTTTGATTTTCTATATGAAAATGTTCTACAGTCTTCAATATGACAAGCTGAAGATCTTCAGGCGGCAAGCAAAAATAATCTGCATAAATGCAGCAAGATGTTAGCTATAGAAGCATACTGGTACTTCCTGGAGTGGGTGAGTGTAAGCGGTGTACACGCGTGTCAGAACATGTGTGGAGGTCAGAGGTCAACCTTCTGGAGTCAGTTCTTTCCTCTCCTGGTGGAATTTGTCGATGGAATTCAATGGTCAGATTTAGATGGTAAACACTTTACCTGCTAAGCCATCTCATCAATCCTACTTCAACTTTTCCATACTAAGTTGTTGGAGGTGGGTGGAGTCACCGTCATGTCACTGAACCGCAACTTCTCACAGAATTTTCAGATTCGCTTGTGGAAAAATATGTGCACATCCATGAGGCAAAGGTTACCGCTCATTGTTATAAAGGGGAAAAATTAAGGCATCACTTTAATAAGATGAATTTTTTAAAATAAGCAAAAAAGTTTCCTGACCCATTATGAAAACTTTCAGTGTATTTGTATAATTTTTCTGTGTAGATTTGGTGTTATTTACCAGTTTCCCATAACCCTCCTAAACATTGTGACTATCTGACCTGTAAGGTGACCCTACTACAGCTGTTCTTTAAGAACACTTCACCTGAGAACATCCTCTAAAAATACAGATTCTGGGCTGCGAGATGGCTCAGGGGTTAAGATATCTTGCTGCTCACCCAGAGGTCCCAGCACCCACAGTGGGTGGCTCCAAACCACCTGTAACTCCAGATCCGAAGAAATTCTTTTCTAGCTCTGTGACTACTGGCACAGGTACAGTAAGCACACATGTGCACATTTGTGTATACACACACACACACACAAAGTTTTTAAAATCAAAAGGTGAACCCTCCCAGGGAGGGTCAAGACCACTACCACAGGCTATTTAAACTGCCCTTGCCCAGAGAATGAACATGTGGTCTTTCCGGTTCTCCTTCCCCCTCCCCGTGTTTTCCCAGAGGGCCACCCAGCAGTGCTGGCATCCATTAAACCTGGGCTAAAATAAAAAACACCCTATTTTTGACAAAGAAGAAAAGAATATCAAATGGAGTCTGTTTTTGTACCGTCTTCCGTTTGCATCTCTCTATGACTGGAACAGGCAGGTTACAGGTCAGGATTAATGAAATATTGTGAGTCAGGCTGTCATGGAGAGGCCATGAGGGAGACTGGGGACTAAATGATATTACTGTGCGTGAGAATGGACCCACAAGAAATACAACAAAACCCACTGGTCCTCCTGTCTGTTCTTATTGCCAATACCAGGCTGTTTTCAGAACTGTAGCTCTGTAGTAGATTTTGAAGTCAGGGATTGTGATGCCTCTAGAAGTTTTTTTATTATACAAGATTGTTTGATAAAGAAGCAAAACAATATCAAATGGAAAAAAGAAAGCATATTTAACAAATGGTGCTGCATAACTGGATATCAACATGTAGAAGAATGAAAATAGATCCATATCTATCACCATGCACAAAACTCAAGTCCAAATGAATCAAAGACCTCAGCACAAAGCCAGCCCCACTGAACCTCATAGAAGAGAAAGTGGGAAGTACACTTGAACGCATTGGCACAGGAGAGCACTGCCTAAATATAACCCCAGCAGCACAGACACTGAGAGAAACAATTAATAAATGGGACCTCCTGAAACTGAAAAGCTTCTGTAAAGCAAGGGACATGGTCAACAAGACAAAACAACAGCCTACAGAATGGGAAAAGATCTTCACTAACCCACATCAGACAGAGGTCTGATCTCCAAAATATACAAAGAACTCAAGAAATTGGGCACCAAAAGAACAAATAATCCAATAAAAATGGAGTACAGACCTAAACAGAGAACTCTCAACAGAGGAATCTAAAATGGCTGAAAGACACTTAAGGAAATGTTCAACATCCTTAGTCATCAGAGAAACGCAAATCAAAACAATTCTGAGATTCCATCTTATACCTGTAAGAATGGCCTAGATCAAAAACACTGATGACAACTTATGCTGGAGAGGATGTGGGGAAAAGGGAACACTCCTGCATTGCTGGTGGGAATGCTAGCTGGTACAGCCCCTTTGGATGTCAGTGCGGCGATTTCTCAGAAAATTAGGAAACAACCTTCCTCAAGACCCAGTAATACCACTTTTGGGTATATATCGAAAGGATGCTCAATTGTACCACAAAGACATGTGCTCAATTGTGTTCAAAGCAGCATTGTTTGTCATAGCCAGAACCTGGAAACAACCTAAATGCCCCTCGACCGAGGAATGGATAAGGAAAACGTAGTACATTTACACAATGGAGTACTACACAGCAGAAAAAAATAACTTCTTGAATTTTGTAGGCAAATGTATGGAGCTAGAAAACATTTTGAGTGAAGTAACCCAGACACAGAAAGATATCACATGTACTCACTCATAGGTAATTTTTAAACATAAAGCAAAGAAAACCAGCCTACGAACCACAATCCTAGAGAACTTAGACAAAGATCTAATCTACATGGAAAGTAGAAAAAGACAAGATCTCCTGAGTAAATTGGGAGCAAGGGACCTTGGGGGAAGGTTGAGGAGGGAGGGGAGAGGCAGGAAGGGGAGCAGAGAAAAATGTAGAGCTCAATAAAAATCAATTACTGCTTAGCTCGCCCCTCCCTAGACTGGAGCTAAACCTAAGGAGTGTGCACCTTCAGAGGACAACACGCTTGAATGGTATCATGCAAGGCGCCATCTCCAAATTCTGGTCGCAGTCCGCTGTTGCCCGCTGGAGCAAGTCTGTTTGTGTACTGTGCATTGTTTCTTTGGCACAATGGATTTTTCTAGCGGAAATTTAACAAGAAAGAGTCCTGGTGACTGAAAGCTACAGAACAAAACGGAGAAAGGGAAAGATGAGTGAGGCCTGAAGGAGACGTCATCAGAGCACTCCGGAAGAGGTCCGAAGATGAAGGGTAAGCGGGATGAGAGACATGAAATGGAGCACGGATCACAGTATAGAGAGGGTCGGGACTGGAAGATGAATCAGGGATACCTGTCCCAAAGAGTCCCAGGACAATGTTCAGGGAGTTGACTCAGCACACAAAAGAAATCGAGACCCAGAGTGTGAATCGGCCCGACCCTGTCTCTAAGCTAGGAATAGATGTCACGATCGAGTGTGTGTTCTCCCCCGGGAAACTAGAAGAGGTGGAGCTAAGGCCTTGGCCAGAACTAGGCACTACCTGCCCTGATAACTGTGGCCAAGTGCCTGCTCCCCTCTACAGCCTGGTTTTTCACGCTTCGTCCTGTAAAAATCTTCCCAGGCGCAGTATCTCAAACCTAAGGCGTTGGTATTGGATCAGAACACAGATGTGTCAGGAAGGGGAAGCAAGCACTGGAGCACTATTAGAGGGGAGAGTGGATACGATCAAGATGATTCACACTCCTGCCATGTCCTGTTATCAGAGATCGCGTGCCTTGGCATATCTCGACTTCAGTATTATTATGTGCATAACTCGGAATAACAATATTTAAAATTGCTTAGATAGATTAATGAGATTAAAATAAATGTATACACACATGTATGAGTGTCCTTTTAAATCTACTGCTTGGCAAACAATGAGTATACCAAGCTATCACATGTGTACTGATGCAGAAAGACATCTAATTCTGATGCTAGGCATTTGGGGTAGGTAAAACAAAGTTATTCCTAGGGTCCCAGGCCCTGCACATTTTTCTCAATGAACAAACTAAAGTCTCAATCTGCAGTTCAAGGGAGAATTAGATTCTGTATGTAAAAATGGTTACTACTTTGGTTTCTTTGCTTGGTCAAATATGTTTACTCAGGGAAAAATGAGAACAGTGATGGATTATTTGTTTCTTTTCTGGTTTGTTATTGTTGCTGTTGGGATAAGGCCAGCTATGTAGTGGAACTCACAGTGTAAACTAGGCTGGCCTCTCCCTCTGAAGTGACAGGATTAACCATGTGTGTCACTACACTCACCTTAGAGATAAATGTATAGGGGGTCGTGTGAGCTACATTTTCTGGTCATTTGCTCTTTCTTATCCCATTTACTCCTGTACTCTGTCCCCCAGTGCCACCATGATGGTTTCCTCCAAACAAATAAGAAACAGGCATGGAGATTTAGAGAGATTTTGGCATCATGCTGGACATATTTAGAATTTGAAGAAAGACTGTTGTGTTTTATCTTGTCAGGACTCTGAACTGTAAAAAAAAATCTGTTTCGCACTTCTTGTAGTCAGCAAATTGTAGTGTTTCAACCAACCACACGCCCTAGCCATCAATGTCACCTCACCTTTAGAGTCCTCACTACTTAGTGAGCACTGCCCACGCGTAATTATGACTCTTATTTTAAGTGAGAACAACTCTAGAGTGCTCCAGTGAGGACTTCTTCTGTACAGGCAGAATCTGGAGTAGGAACTAAACCCATGCTTTAATAAGATACCAGTGATTCTTAAACACGTTAAGCTTTGAGAAGTGTTCTTTTTAAACCTCATTCTGGGAATTTCTAGTACAAATCTGTCCAGAGAAAAGAAGAAGTATGTAAGACAGGTGAGGTGGTACATGTCTATAATCCCAGCAACTAGCATTGGGAGCCTGAGACAGGAGTGTTGGGGGTTTAAGGCCACTGTGGGCTCCATAGCAATTCCTAAGCTCTACCAAGGAACTCTCCTGTGTAGAGTGACTGCTGTTCTAGCTGGCTGAAAGTGCGCAGGTGCTGCACCTTCAGAGCAGACCTGTTCAGCCCCACCCTCTGTGATGCAAGGGGCGCACTATGTTGCATAAACACGGTTGCTTCCCAGAAAAGCTGCTGGTGCCACTTGCCAAGTGAAGCATGTTACTGCTGCCCCAACTCAAGTGTCCATTGACTCGCTAAGGACATTCTCTCTCAAGGGAGACAATGTAATGCTCACCTGCCATAGAGTCTCTGCTCTTCACCTTGTCTGGGATGTGCTGCTGTTGTCTCCCTGACCTCCCCAGGGGACATGGTCCTGAGGAAGTGCACTTGGTATTACATACAGCATGACTATCCAAGTCCCCACAACTTCATGGAGAGGGGTATGGTACTGGCACTTGTAACTGTCTCCAAGGAATAGGACTGTGGTAGAAATGAGATTTGGGGTGTAGAGAGTCACATGACAGCCAATTCTGTTGAATGTAAACCATGGACTAAAGAAACTTTGAGCCCCATGGAGAATGCCATAGAAGCCAATGGGAAGAACAGTTGGCACCTCAAGAAAGGCTCAGTTTCTACTAAGGCTTCCTCCTGACTGGTCAAAAGCCACCTCTCTGTGTGTATGGTCTATTCTCAAAAAGGGAGATCTAGTGTGCCTCTTATAACGATACTGGTTCATATAATTAACATCTCATCTAATGACCCATTTATCCTTCGTTACCTCATAAAGATCCTAAGATCCTATCTCCAAACATAGTCATGTTGGAGGTTAGAGCTTCACCAAAGGAATTTGAGGGTAGTTAGTAACGACTGAAATGTTCCTAATTAGAAAAGTTGGCTATGCCTCCCAGGACGGTGCCAATGTCCAGTCTGGACCCCATCACAGGCAATGGCCTGGGTTTCTTTGCTGTATGCTATGCTTGGGACACCAGGCAGCTCAGCCTAACTGCTAGGCTACGAGCTCACATTTTCCTGAATTTCATGGGCTTTGACTTAAGGTGCACGCACAGTATCCAGAGTCCCGGAGTTGTCAGCAGCCAAACTCCTCCCTCCTTGTTCCACTGGAGCCAGCAGTCAGGAGGGAAATGTGGAGAGGGAGGGGATGGTTAATGTCTACACGGCTGGACTGGGAAATGCTTTGAAAAGGGCACTTGGTGTGTTTCTGAGGGCTTCCAGAGAGGATTAACTGAGGTGGAAGATCCACCCTATATATGGGAAGTTTCATTCCCTAGAGTCAGGAGCTGGACACAGTAGAAGGAAGCTTGCTACAACACAGGCATCCTTGCTCTCCACTTCTCTGTCACGTGTCCTGTCCACTGTGCCTTCCCTGCCATAATGTCTGACGCTATAGCAAAATAATGCCTTCCTCATGTCACGTGTGTCAGGGATTTTATCACAGGGACAAAAAGTCCAACATGGGAGATGGGCAGAGTTGGCCCCTGAGGGGAGCTGTGGAATATGAAGAATAAATCACACCCAGGTCAGAAACCTGAAGAACCCAGGAAATCAGAGCAAGGCTTGGGAAGGTCTCCCTAGGGGAGGAGAAATGGGAAGGGGACATGTGACCACTAGTCTCAATGGCGATGCCTCAGGTTGTACCCAGCTCTCTAATGGTGGGGAAGACATGTCAGAAACTTCTACTAACTTTCTAAACCATGGAGTAGGTTACAAAACCCTGATCTTCTCATCAACACCTGAAATCTTTCAGGGTCTCCGAGCTCCCGTCTGTCAGGTGAGACAACTTGACTGCATGAAGCCTCCTCGATCAGGCTGCTGGGATTCCTGCAGCAGCGTAAGCAGGCACATGTCTGCAGCAGCTGTCCTATGCTGCACGTCAGCCATACTGAGTCAGGACCCAGGAGTGGAACTCACATGTCTATGTGTTTGTGTAACACCACCCGCTTCCTCCAATCACTAGTATTTGAAGATGGTACATTCCAGATGGCATCTAAGTCTCTCGGTCCTGACATCTGATTTGACCATAGATTCTTAGGTCAGTCTTTTCTGGATGCTAAAAGGGATCATCCAGTGACCAGGCTCTCAAATTCTGAATAAATAAACATGAAGATTCTTCCCCAAATATATCAGTTATGGTAAAAGGCTCACTTTTTGGACAATGGCTTTTGCGTTAATTTCTTATCTATAATGCCTCATTAAAACATCTGTTAAATGTCTAATATTAATTTAATAGAAGAGTTCTAATAGAACTGTATTGGAATTGTCCATTTAATTAACCTCATAGGCCTTTAATGGACATCTTAAATAGACATTAACAAGAGTGCTAGACAAATGAAAATTAGAGTCAATAACTTTCTTGGTAATTTCTCATGAGCTGTGAAGGACAAGCATTGCTAAGTAGGCAAACAGAGATGACTGCAAAAGACCATGACCCATCTTTTTTTTATATTTATTTATTTATTATGTATACAATATTCTGTCTGTGTGTATGCCTGCAGGCCAGAAGAGGGTACCAGACCCCATTACAGATGGTTGTGAGCCACCATGTGGTTGCTGGGAATTGAACTCAGGACCTTTGGAAGAATAGTCAATGCAGATGATTGCAAAAGAAAAAGTGTTACAGTGGCAGGAAATCCAGAATGGACAGGGCCCCGAGGGTTTACCATTCTGTGTCCCAGGAGATTTCGGCAAAGATGTTTCCCAGCCACCAAGATGGTACTCAGGAGCAAAGGCTCAGCCTTCGTATGCGTTTACAAAAAATATTCTGTCTTTGTGTTCCATCAGGCTGAGCTTCCAGATGAGGAAGATTGTAGAAAGAAAGATGGGGAGCATGAAACAGATGGAAAAAGAGAGAAAAAAAGAGGGGAGGTGATGGAAGAGGGTCATTTGTCTATGTGTTACTTTCATTGGTTAATAAAGAAGAGCTAATGGGCCAAGCAGTGTTTAAAAGAATACAGTTTCCATGTAATTATTTCGGGTAAAGCTAGCTGGGAGCCAGGTGGCGGGAAGCGGCCTGCCGCTCCTTCTACAGGGAGGGTCATGACATTGGACTACAGACTGGGCACAGTGGCACTCACTAGGATAAGGCAGGTTGGTTGGGACGGAGTGCGGAATGGGATGAGATGTAGAACACTCCATTGCTTTTACCTCCACCATCCACTCACCAGCTGACCCAGTGATGCATCTTTGCAAAGCCTAAGGCTGTCTCCCCATATTCATCTCCTCTGACCTCCTTCCAGTCAGCACTTAGCAGGAGTAACCATTCCTCACCCGGGCACTCCTTTTATCCCCACCCTCCTCTAACCTTCACTACCTTCCTGCCACTCCCTCTTAGAGTCCTTCAGTGGACCTTATATTGCAGACGTGTAAATATTGGACTGCCCTCAACCCCATAGTCAGACTTCTCTCCAACTTCCCTCTCTCCACATCTGGTCACATGGCCACAACCCCAGGAACACCTAGAGCTCTCAAAATCATATTGTCAAGCAGACAGGAGGTATGATTTCATTGTTTTCCTTCCCCCAGTTAGATTAAAAGCTCCGTTACAACAAAGACGATGTTTTGATCATTATGAATCCCCAATTATCTAGAGCAAACCTGCTCCATGGTAGAGTCTCATTGAATGTTGGTGTGAAAACACTGTCCTGTGACCTCTCCTCCTACATGTACATGTAAGTACACGTACACCCAACTAATGGAATTGTCTCATTGCCTCTGGAACTCATTTACAAGGTCCACTTATGCCTTGCTTCCTCTCTTTAAAAAAAAAATCCAACCTTTCTTGAAGTCCTCACATGGATATGGTATATAGAACAGGAAATCGAGGTCCCTAGGGCTCTTTCATATGGGGGCAGGGGAAAATGGTTGGTAGGACAGAGTACAGGAAGAACTGACTTGACTTAGGGAGAGAGGCATTTCCCAGTTCATGTGTAAAGTTAGTACAGTGGAATCTTTCTGGAATCCATGAAGGCAATTCAAAAGGGGACTCCTGAAAATAAGAGATATGGAGCCTTGAAAACTCATCTTTCCTCACCAGACAAGTTATCCAGCAGCAAAATTTGATTGCATTTAGTTGAGTTATTGTCCTAGAGGGAGCAATCAAAATCCTCAAACATGTCAGGCTGTTCCTAAAATACATGGTTGTTTTCTGCAAAGTGACAGAGAAGGGCACCATTCCTAGGAAAAAAAAAACATATACTCACTGAACTTGGAGATATCAACCTGTTGCCTACATGCAGCCTTAACCCCTACAATCTAATGTCT
Source organism: Chionomys nivalis (assembly GCF_950005125.1). Classification (NCBI taxonomy): domain Eukaryota; kingdom Metazoa; phylum Chordata; class Mammalia; order Rodentia; family Cricetidae; genus Chionomys; species Chionomys nivalis. The sequence continues at coordinate 91,456,670 of NC_080087.1, forward strand.
CTGGTGTAGAAAGGGATCCTGATGGTTGAGGAAAGAGAAATGTGAAAACCATCACAGCCACAAACCTTTTGGCCTACAATCTGTCTTGCCTGTAAATTTTGATAGGGCAATGGTGGCAGAGAACACATGTGAGTAGCCAGACAGTGTCTAATGAGATTCAAGGCACACTGCAAGAGATGGAACCAATAACCAACTGGCTGTATAACCAAGAGACAGAAACTAGATAGTCCAGAGTCCCAAGGAGAAAAGCAAACAAAACTAGTCTAAATATAAATCAAAAATATCAACACATGACAACTAATGACATACTGTTTTATTCACATGTCAGTTCCTTACCCATTCGTCATCAGAGACACCTCCTCTGGCAGAAGATGGAAACACAGGTGGTAACCCATGACTCGCCCAGCAGGTCCTAAGTTATTCCAGGGTCTTGAAGAGGCACTATCTGAAAGACATGGGGGGGGGGGAACGGATGCCAAGCAGTATTCCTTGTCAAGGCATTTCATTTATTGAAGCAAGTTTGATGTTTAAATACTCCTCAGAAAGGAGCTAGGGCAAGGGGGAACTGAGGAAAGGGGGAAGGGAAGGAGGGGCTCGGTAGCTAGGCAACTAAGTGGGGCAGTTTGGCAGCTAAGCAGGGCAGTTGCAAGGTCAGTGGCTAGAACACCTCCTGTTAGTGATAAGCAGGAAGCCATGAAGACACTCTGTGGTGCTTTCCAGAGCTTGAGTCTCCACGGTCAGCACGTAATGTTTTGGCTAACTTTAAGTTTTCTTGTCTCAAGATTTTTCCTTCAAGGCCCTGTGAGATGTGAGAAAGGAGAAGCCTGAAATGGCTCCTGACAAACCCACAGTCAAACATTATGGGGATAGAACATCAACATGGGAGGTCTCCTTCAAATCCTTCCCTCTGAGTTAAGGGAAACACACGCAAGAGAAGGCAGAAAAACTTTTAGAGCCACAGGACCAGAGGAAGACAAAAGAAAAAAGTCCACTGAATAAACAAAACCCAGCTCATATAATCTTTCAAAGACTGAAGCAGTGGCATACATAGATCTAGCACAGAGCCTCTGTGCATATATTATAGCTATTGTCTTAGAATATCATGGTACTTTGAAAGCTGGGATTTAGTGTATCTCTGAGTCTTCTGACAGCAGTTGGGACTCTTATCTGACCATTGTGCAGCCATTTTCAATATGGTTATGAGAGCTGTTTCTTTCTTATTATATTTTATTTTGTCATACTTGGTTTTTATATCTTGAAACTTTTTTTGCTAAAGAGAGAGAGAAAAGGAGTAGATGCTGAGAGGTAGGGAATCGAGAATCATTTGAAGAGTAGAGGCGGGGAAAACTAAAGCCAGTAGAGGATGTTAAAAAAGTGAGTTCTTTTGAATAAGTGGAAATTAAGAAACTACTGTTTAAAAATTTAAAAGACACAGAAATGAAAGGAAATAAAATCAGAACATATTTATTTTTATATCTCCATCTTCTACCTATCTATCACCATTCTTTCCTTCTGTCTATTCATCTCTCATTTTCTGTCTACGCAGATTTCTCAATAACACAGTCCCTGTGATGTTCCTCTCACTGGCATCTACACTGCTACAGGAGGACCATATTTTTCTGAAGAGTTTAAACCCAGGTGCCCTAATGAACTTTCGATTTTTCAGTACTTGCCACTGGGAATTGGTCACATTATCTGACAAGTGTGGTGTTATGAAGAAACTGAGAGAACATCCAGGGGCAGTCTGCTCTCCTATGTATAGGGATATTCTTTTCTCCGAGATTTTCCAGCAATACAAAACATGAAACTCTCTGCATGAAGGAACAGTTCTTCTGAGCAGAACATGGAGCTGTGTGCTAGTGCACTAACTAGCTTGGGGTACAGGAGGTCCTGGGGGAAAGCTCTGACACCATCTGTGAATGCAGGAGGACAGCAAAACTGCCTCCAGGACCATTTTCCCTTTTCCCCAACAGGTATAATTGATTATATTTCCAAATATATACTTTAGATGCATTTAAATTTCAAGCCAATTTTTAGTTTCTTACAATGATGTGGAAGTGATTTCTTTCTAATCTGTTGCTTTCATTGGTTAATTAATAAAGAAACTGCCTAGGCCCATTTGATAGGCCAACCCTTAGATGGGTGGAGTAAACAGAACAGGATGCTGGGAGAAAGAAGCCGAGTCAGTGAGTTGCCATGATTCTCTCACTCCAGACAGACGCAGGTTAAGATCTTTCCTGGTAAGCCAGCTCGAGGTGCTACACAGAATATTAGAAATGGGTTAGTCAAAGACGTGAGAATTAGCCAATAAGAGGCTAGAACTAATGGGCCAAGCAGTGTTTAAAAGAATACAGTTTCCGTGTAATTATTTCGGGTAAAGCCATGCGGGCGGCCGGGTACAGGGGACACAGCCCCGCCACTCTTATTACTACAGAGTAGTGCCCAACGTGATTAACTAATGCCACGTAAAACCTGAGAGGGCTTAAAAAGGAGAGAGAGCGAATTTAAGACAGTTTTTTGCTGTTTATGGGTTGCGTGCCTCAGAGAGAAATTGTCCTGACTCAGCAGCAGGAAAAATACTGGCTGTTTTAAAATGCCGGCTTTCTGGGCTGTGCCGCCATCACGATCTCTGTCTGGCTCCTGTGGGAGACAGAGCTTTTGAATGGAGCATTTGGAGTAAAGTGCTATGACTTGTTTGATGGCAACTAGACTCGCTATATGCCTAAAAGGGGATCATTTTCTGTTGCTGCTCAGAGGCACAAACAGCTCTACCATGTTACTGGTGCAATGTGCAAGAATCAGAGGCACGAGCAGCTCCGCCATGTTGGACTGGGCAGGCCAAGCAGGCAGTACCTGTTTTTGACCTAGGAATGTCACAGCTTAGATTCTTAAGCACTTAGCGATTTAAGAGCGCAAAACAAAGTGCTCCTGGATAGTAAAAAAATTACAGATTCACAATAGAACAGATTCAGACACTGTCTGATGAATGTATGTAGGCTTGAGAGAAAGAAGAAAAATATATAGAGAATAAAGTTAATGGTTTAAAAAAAGGTAAAATCTTTAAAGAGACAGATAGTTATAGATTAAGAGAAATAAAGAAAAATAAGCCACATAAAAATGGAAAATTCACAGAGAGTCTGGATTATGTACATTGTGTTTTCTTTAAAATTTTTGACGGTAAAGGAGCTAAGTACAGAGAGACATGTCATTATATGGGCTGCCAAGCAGAACCAGAATGGCTATAAGGGTATTATGACTTCAGGATTTGGATCTAAGGATATGATGCTTTGGAGAGGGTGTTCTTTTGTTTTCACAGAGGATGAGACCCTGTGGATTTCTTCTATCCCAATATGGTATGATAGACCATGCCCTCCTGAAAGATTGCTATGAACACCCTCAAAAAACTACTTCACTCAACTGCCAACTGAGATGAAACTAGCAGACAGGTTATCCCATAAAAGACCTGAATAACAGCGTCCCCATTCAGCAGGAAGCAGTTTGGAGAGAAAAAACTGCACCCATGTTCCCAAATATTGTTTATAAATGTTCTTTTACATTTAAAGGGGATATGATATAGATATGAATAATTTGCATAGGTATAAATTTTGCCTTATTGAGAGAAATTTAAGGTCAATTTTGTTATATGTATATGTATTTCTGATCTTTATTAAGGTATTGTGATTGTGTAGTTTATTTAAGAATCTAATGTATAATTAGGAAACATAAGTTGTTAATGGATAATCATTAATAATAGTCAAACTTATAATCATGTTAGTTAGATTTTCTAGATATATAGAGATATATTTCAGTTAGATAGGTATTCTTCATATCTTTCAAAGACTGCAGAATATGGCATTTAAAATATTTTAATAACTTAGGGCTTTTCATGACAATGAGACACATCTGCTCCTGGCAGCACCAATCTACTTCGAGAGAAAGATGGGCATCAAAGAAACTCCTTATGGAGTTGGGTAGCCATTTGGGCAAGAAATTGCTCTTGCCTGGACTGATGCATGAACTGGACACAAAGAACCCTCAGAAAAAGGACTGCTGAACTTGCCTAAAGGTGAGATGGTCTTTCGGAGTTCCTGATTTATGAAAGAGTTTACGAGACATTCTGCAGGACACAACAGAAAGTGACTGAACTGTCTTTGGAATTTTCCTGCTTCATGGAAATGTCTGCTGGAAACTATGGGCCTGAAGGCCGAAGATGGATGCCCTAATGGTACAAAAGAACTTTGGGTGACTGTCCAGGCAGCAAGATGTCTCTGTCATTTCTAGAGTTTGAAGTTTCTTATTTCTTGTTTACTTAGGTAATATTATATCCTGCTGGAGTCTTTGATGGAGTTGAAGAATGGTTAGTTATAGTTGTAGTTTTCCTTAGTTATTATAAAAGATAAGATAGATACAAATATTGTAACTGTAATTCTTGCTTGATAACTGTTTTGCTATATGTAATTTTACTGTGTTAAAATGAAAGCCTTCTTTTTTGTTTAAACAGAAAAATGGGAAATGATGTGGGAGTGATTTCTTTCTAATCTGTTGCTTTCATTGGTTAATTAATAAAGAAACTGCCTAGGCCCATTTGATAGGCCAACCCTTAGGTGGGTGGAGTAGACAGAACAGAATGCTGGAAGAAAGAAGCCGAGTCAGTGAGTCGCCATGATTCTCCCACTCCAGACAGATGCAGGTTAAGATCTTTCCTGGTAAGCCAGCTCGAGGTGTTACACAGAATATTAGAAATGGGTTAGTCAAAGATGTGAGAATTAGCCAATAAGAGGCTAGAACTAATGGGCCAAGCAGTGTTTAAAAGAATACAGTTTCCGTGTAGTTATTTCGGGTAAAGCCATGCAGGCAGCCGGGTGCCGGGGACACAGCCCCGCTGCTCCCATTACAACATTACAATGCAAGGATCATTAATAAACTGTGATCTGACAGGATATATTTAATAAAAGAGAACACTGATAACACATTAGTGACAGCAAGAAAAAAGAAAAGGGACACAACATAGGCAAAACTAGTAACCCTAGGAGATCATTTCTAGAGTAAGGCTGCACACAACTGGCTTCCTTAGTAATCCACACACAGAATTCTTTAATACCACTTTCAAAGACACCATCGGAAAACTGAGCTGAGCTACCAAAGTAGAGTTGAAGAGTGGAAGGGATGAGGATATGAGCAAGGAAGTCAAGACCATGATGGGTTCACCCACTGAAACAGTTTACATGAGCTGATGGAAAATAACCAACTCCAACTGAACTAGGAAGGAACAAGCATGGGATCAAAATAGTTCCTCTGAATTTGATTGACAGTTGAGCCGCTGGGGCAGACTCTAGGACCACTGGCAGGGGCACAAGGATGTATCCCAACTACATGTACTAGATTTTTGGGATCCTATTCTCTTTGGATGTACACCTTGCTCAGCCTAGATATAGTAGAGATGGCCTTGGACCTTCCACAAACCAATGTATATTACCCTCTCTGCATTTTGGATAGGGGTTTGAGGAGGGATTGGGAGCAAGGAAGGAAGTGGTAACTTCGATTGGTAATTTTTTTAAATCTAATAAATTTTAAAAAATCATTCAAAGTAGCTGAGTCTGGGCAGCAGAACAGTAACAAGAGATTGAAAGAGGGAACCATTGTATCCATGCTTACCATCAGCCATTAATTTGCTCACCTACCAGCAGCATCCAAATACAAGCATCTACATGATGTACAGAGTACCACTGATCTGGAAGTTCAAAGTGACATTGCCCATGAGTGTAATGATGAAGGGTCAGGCTGGTCCAAGTGTGAAAACATACAAAGAAGGAATGAAAAGTATACAAGAGAGTTGTCAGTCCAGCATGGGCCAGCACAGAATAAGAAGGACTGTAGGAGAAAAAAAAAAGAAGACAAGTGTCTCAGAGTTCATCAACATGCACGCAGCACACAAAGCCCTGACCTTGCACACAGTCACAAAGGAGCACTTTGATCTTTTCCTTGGGTCATAAACAGATGCTGACAGCACAAAAGTCAGATGAACTGGAATGGCCTATCACCTGAGTTCCCTCAACAGTGGTTCTCCCTCCTGCCCGAAACTACTCACTGTATGTAAGTGTAGGCTGATGGGACACTTTCTGTTGAAAGGTGACCCATCATGTGTACATTATACACCACTTCATCAGTGAACCTTATAAGAGCACTGCCATGATAGCCTAGGCTAAACTCCATGGGAAGTGGCACTTCCATGCCATGATTGCCTCTTTCATTAGCCCACACCTCAGCCTCCATGGCTACTGTTGGTCTCCTGAAATCTCCAACCAATCCCATCTTCTATTTAGAAATCAGACCATCCCATTGGCTGTTGGCTCATTTATGACATCATTCTCCCTCCAACCCTATCAGCACCTGGGAGAATCTTGATGTTTCTGTGGTAATGATTGTAAACAAATTTGAATAATCACAGGTGACCAGTGACCAGTGAGTGGTGTCTGATACTGGACACACTTGCCACTGAGGTCAGCTGATCAGACAAGGCCGACCAATTATCTTGCTTCATTGTTCTTTGGATTGCTGATCCTTTTCCCCTGACCTGTCAGGTAAGGATAGAGACTTTAAAACATGTTTTTGATCTTCTCCACTGACTTTTACTATACTATTAAATCTTTACTGAATGTGGATACTATTGATGTTGATATAGATATCTAGATTTGAATGTCACATTTAGCTTTGGTTCTTACTAAGTAGGTGATTTTAGACAGACAGTTTATTCTCAAGTGTTTTCCATCCACCTCAAGGGGTGAACAGTTCTGTACTGTTGGGTTCTTAGAGGAAAGTGAACAGAAAATAAAATCAGGCCCTTTGTATAGGAGTTCCTTCTGTTTGTGCTCTGTTTTCATTGGTTAATGAATAAACTGCCTTGACCTAGTTGATAGGGCAGAACTTAGGTAGGTGGGGAATACAGAACTGAATGCTTGGAGAAAGAAAGGCAAAGTAGGAGAGAGACACCCTGGAGCCGCCAGAAACAGATATGCCAAATCTTTCTCAGTAAGCCACTGCCTTATGGCGATATACAGATTAATAGAAATGGGTTAAACTGAGATAGAAGAGTTAGCCAATAAGGCTTTAGAGCAAATGGGCAAAACAATGTTTTAATTAATACAGTTTCTGTGTGTTAATTTTGGGTGTAAGCTAGCTGGGCAGCCAGGTCAAACAAGCATGCCCTCACTTTAAAACAATTGGAGCTCCAACATGGTCGACTATATCCACATAAAACCTAGGAAAGCTTAAAAAGGAATTCTAGATAAAAAAACAAAAAACAGAATTTGACACAGCTTTTTGTTGTTTGCTGGCAGTTTGCCACAGCCCCTTTGAGAGAGATTTTCCTGACTCAGCCACAGCAGAAATAATGCAGTGGTTTTGAAATGTCAGTTTTCTGTGCAGTGCTGTCAGCATGACCTCTGGCTGTGGTGACAGAACATTTGGATGGGGTTTGTGAGAAGATTGCTGCAGCTTGCTTGATGGCAAGTTGGATTGGCTGTGTGCCTAGAACTGGGGCGGTGTGCACAGCTCAGAGGCACAAGCAGCTCCACCATGCTGGACTGGGTGGAGTTAGAAGGCGGTATGGTATTTGACCTTTAGTAATGTCGCAGCTTAGACTCTTAAGTGCTTAGCATTTTTTTTTATTAATTTATTTAATTATTAAAGATTTCTGCCTCTTCCCCGCCACCACCTCCTATTACCCCTCCTCCCCCAATCAAGTCTTCCTCCCTCCTCAGCCCAAAGAGCAAGCAAGTTTCCCTGCCCTGTGGGAGGTCCAAGGACCACCCAGTGCTTAGCATTTTAAAAGCACAAGCTGAGGAGTCAGCTCCATGTGGGACCTGCAGAGTGGAGGGTGCTACTCACATGAAAAGTTCTAGAAAAGAAAGTAATGAGATATCTGAGTGGATCAGCGTGGAGAAACCCTAAAAGAAATAGCATAAGAACATTTTGGAACATATCCAAGAAAAGATAACTCTCCACATACCTACAGACATCTACCAGGTCCAGACTCCAGAAGGATATAATATTACCTAAGCAAACAAGAAATCCAAAACTCGGCAGGCAGACTGGCGCAGATGCGGGCGGCAGCGCAGGCAGAGCAGCGCAGACACGGGCGGCGGCGTGGCAGACACGAACTTAAATTTTCTGATGGTCCAAGCTTGAAACAGTGAAGCCCACACTGAGAGCAGATCGTTCCACTACAACTAACTCAAGTAGGTGTGTTGGTGGCTGGCCTGCAAAGTGGAAGGTCCTTTGTTGGCGAGGTCCCTGGCGAACGCGAAGCCTGGACCTGCCCCTGAAGACCGTCTTAAGTGGTGGGAGTGTTCTTGACCCACGGTGGAACCCAGGAAACAGAGTGGGGGCATTCCCCGACCCCCCTGACTCCCGGCCAGCCTGCTAGGGCAGTTCCTCCTCTGCTGCGACCTCTCTCTCCCTGGTCCATCCCAGCTTGCCCCCAGAGGCCTCCTTCCTTCCCCCTCCCTTCCGCGGGGCAACGGGATCACCCAGTTCAGCCTGTTTAGGCGCTGGGTTGGGTGCTCGGGGCAGAGGGCAGAGGGAGTGTCTTTGTTTTGGTGGCTGGCCTACAGAGTGATAGACCTTTTGTTGACGAGGTCCCTGGTGAACGGGGAGCCGGCTCCTGTTCCTGTAGACCCTCCTGAGTGGTGTGAGGGATTTTGGCCTGCGGCCAACCCAGGAAATGGAGCGGGGGCATTTTGTATGCGGGGGGGGGCCCCTAGCCAGCAGGGAATCCTGATCCTGTTTTAGAGGACCCACTAGATAGCATTGATAGGAGGAGATGGGCATACGCCAAGGCAAGAATTCACCCAACAATCTGAAAAACAACATGAAAACACCAGAACCCAATGATCTTACGACAGAAGGGCTTGAACACCCTAGCACAGAAGAACTGGAAAAAATTGCCTTTATGAAAGCAATAGAGTCCCTCAAACAACATATAAAAAATGCCCTTATAGAAATGGATGAGAAGTATAACAAAAAGTTTGAAGAAATGAGTAAATATGTAAATGATACCCTGGGAAACCAAGAAAAATCAATCAAACAGGTAATTGAAACAGTTCAAGAATTGAAAACTAAAATGGAAGCAAGGAAGAAAACACAAACTGAGGACCAGCTGGATACGGTTGATCTAGGTCAACGAGCAGAGACTACAGAAACAAGCATAATCAATAGAATACAAGAGGTAGAAGAAAGAATCTCAGATTCTGTGGACACCATAGAGAAAATAAACACACTGATCAAAGAAAACAGCAAAGCCAACAAATTCTCATCACAAAACGTTCAGGAAATATGGGACACAATAAAAAGACCAAACCTAAGAATAATAGGGATAGAAGAAGGAGAAGAGTATCAGCTCAAAGGCCCAGAAAATATTTTTAACAAAATTATGGAAGAAAACTTTCCCAACATAAAGAAAGACATTCCTTTGAATATTCAAGAAGCATACAGAACACCAAAAAGACTGGATCAAAAAAAATCCCCTCACCATATAATAATCAAAACACAAAACATACAGATTAAAGAAAGAATATTAAGAGCTGCAAAGGAAAAAGGGCAAGTAACTTATAAAGGTAAACCGATCAGACTTACACCTGACTTCTCTATGGAAACCATGAAAGCCAGAAGGTCCTGGGTAGAAACTAAGAGACCATGGATGCAAGCCCAAGCTACTATACCCAGCCAAGCTATCGTTCACTATCAATGGAGAAAAACAAAACATTCCAGGATAAGAACAAATTCAAGCAATACGTAGCCACAAATCCAGCCTTACAGAAAGTAATAGAAGGAAAATCACAACCCAAGGAATCCAACATTGCCAACACTGCCTAAAATAACTCAGGCATCTAGCGACCCTTCACCAGCACAACTCAAAGAAGGGAGACACACAAACTCTACTAACAAAAACAATAAGTATAACCAGAGTAAACAACTACTGGTCATTAATATCACTTAATATTAATGGACTCAATTCACCTATAAAAAGGCACAGGCTAAGAGATTGGATACGAAAACAGGATCCAACATTCTGCTGCTTACAAGAAACACATCTCAACCACAAAGACAGGCATCTACTCAGAGTAAAGGGTTGGGGAAAAGTTTTTCAAGCAAACTGGCCTAAGAAACAAGCAGGAGTGGCCATACTAATTTCTAACAAAACTGACTTCAAACTAAAATCAATCAGAAGAGATTGAGATGGACATTTTATACTCATAACAGGAACAATTCATCAGGATGAAGTCTCAATCCTGAATATCTATGCCCCTAATATAAAAGCACCCACTTATGTAAAAGAAATATTACTAAAACTCAAGGCAGACATCAAACCACACACACTAGTAGTAGGAGACTTCAACACACCTCTCTCACCAATGGACAGGTCAATCAGACAGAAACCTAATAGAGAACTAAGAAAGTTATTGGAGGTAATGAAGCAAATGGACTTAACAGACATCTATAGAACACTCCACCCAAATAGGAAAGAATATACCTTCTTCTCTGCAGCTCATGGAACCTTCTCGAAAATTGACCACATACTTGGTAATAAAGGAAACCTCCACAGATACAAAAAAAATATCAGTGCCCACTTGTGTCTTATCAGATCACCATGGATTAAAGTTAGAAGGCAACAACAATGCTACCCCCCAGAAAGCCGACAAACTCATGGAAACTAAACAGTCAACTACTGAACCACACCTGGGTAAAGGAAGAAATTAAGAAAGAAATTAAAGTCTTCCTTGAAATTAATGAAAATAAAGAGACAACATACTCAAACCTATGGGACACATTGAAAGCAGTGCTAAGAGGAAAGTTCATAGCACTAACTGCCCACTTAAAGAAAACAGAGAAAGCATACATTGGAGATTGAACAGCACACCTGAAAGCTCTAGAAAAAAAAAGAAGCACATGCACCTAGGAGGAGTAGAAGACTAGAAATAATCAAACTCAGGACTGAAATCAACAAAATAAAAACACAGAAAACAATCCAAAGAATCAATGAAACAAAAAGTTGGTTCTTGGAGAAAATTAACAAGATCGACAAACCCCTATCCAAACTAATTAAATGACAGAGAGAGAACACGCAAATAAATAAGATCAGAAATGAAAAGGGGGACATAACCACAGACACAGAGGAAATTCAGAGAATCATTAGATCTTACTACAAAAGCCTGTATGCCACAAAACTGGAAAATGCAAAAGAAATGGACATTTTTTTAAGATAAATACCATATACCAAAGTTAAACCAAGACCAGGTGAACAATCTCAATAGACCTGTTAGTCGCAAAGAATTAGAAGCTGTTATCAAAAACCTCCCTTCCAAAAAAAGCCCAGGACCAGATGGTTTCAATGCAGAATTCTACCAGAACTTTCAAGAAGAGCTAATACCTATACTCCTTAAGGTATTTCACAATATAGAAGCAGAAGAGTCATTGCCAAATTCCTTTTATGAAGCTACAGTCACCCTGATACCAAAACCTCACAAAGACTTAACCAAGAAAGAGAATTACAGGCCAATCTCACTCATGAACATCGACGCAAAAATTCTCAATAAAATACTGGCAAACCGAATCCAAGAACACATTAGAAAAATTATTCATTATGATCAAGTAGGCTTCATCCTAGAGATGCAGGGCTGGTTCAACATACGCAAATCTATCAATGTAATCCATCATATAAATAAACTGAAAGAAAAAAACCATATGATCATTTCATTAGATGCTGAAAAAGCATTCGACAACACCCCTTTATGATAAAGGTCCCGGAGAGATTAGGGTTTCTCTGTGGTTTTGGAGCCTGTCCTGGAACTAGCTCTTGTAGACCAGGCTGGTCTCGAACTCACAGAGATCTGCCTGCCTCTGCCTCCCGAGTGCTGGGATTAAAGGCGTGCACCACCACCGCCCGGCAATTTGAACCCTATCTTAAGTAAAACAAAGCAGGAGGTGGGTTGAATGCACCCAAACCACAGAAAGACATTACTAAGAAAGGGATTACAGACCAATCTCACTCATGAACATTGATGCAAAAATACTAAATAAAATACTGACAAATTGAATCCAAGAACACATCAGAACCATCATTCACCATGATCAAGTCAGCATCATACCAAAGATGCAGGGATGGTTCAACATATAAAAATTTGTCAATGTAAACCACCATATAAACAAACGGAAAAATAAAAACCACATGATCATCTCATTAGATGCTGAAAAAGCTTTTGACAAAATACAACATTCCTTCATGATTAAGGTCTTGGAGAGAGCAGGGATACAAGGAAAATACCAAAACATAATAAAGACAATATACAGCATGACAACAGCCAATATCAAATTAAATAGAGAGAAACTCCCAGCGATCCCATTGAAATCAGGAGCAAGACAAGGTTGTCCATGTCTATTCAACATAGTCCTTGAAGTCCTAGCTAGAGCAATAAGACACCAAAAGGATGACAATGGAATACAAATCAGAAAAGAAGTCAAATTCTCACTGTTTGCTGATGATATGATAGTTTACATAAGCGATCCAAAAAATTCTATCAAGGAATTTCTATGACTCATAAACACTTTCAGTAATATAGCAGGATACAAGATTAACTCAAAAAAAATCAATAGACTTCCTGTACACAGATAATAAAAGGTCTGGGAAAGAAAGCAGAGAAACAACACCCTTCACAATAGCCACAAATAGCTTAAATATCTCAGAGTAATTCTAACCAAACAAGTAGAAGACATGTATGACAAGAAGTTTAAATCTTTGAAGAAAGAAATTGAAAAAGACACCAGACAATGAAATGATCTCCCATGCTCTTGGGTAGGCAGAATTGACATAGTAAAAATGGCAATCTTACCAAAAGCAATCTACAGATTCAATGCAATGCCCATCAAAATCCCAGCAAAATTCTTCACAGACCTCAAAAAAAAAGTACTCAACTTCATTAAAAAAGCAAAAAAAAAAACCATAACAGCCAAAACAATCCTGTACAATAAAAGAACTTCTGGAGGCATCACAATCCCTGACTTCAAACTCTACTATAGAACTACAGTACTAAACACAGCCTGGTATTGGCATAAAAACAGACAGGAGGACCAATGGAACCGAATAGAAGACCCAGATATCAATCCACACATCTTTGAACACGTGATCTTTGATAAAAAAGCAAAAAATATCAAATGTAAAAAAGAAAGCATATTTAACAAGTGGTGCTGGCATAACTGGATATCAACATGTAGAAGAATGAAAATAGGGCCAGCCTGGTCTACAAGAGCTAGTTCCGGGAGAGGCACCAAAGCTACAGAGAAACCCTGTCTCGAAAAACCAAAAAAAAAAAAAATGAAAATAGAACCATATCTATCACTATGCACAAAACTAAGTTCAAATGGATCAAAGACCTCAACATGAAGCCAGCCACACTAAACTTATAGAAGAGAAAGTGGAAAGAACACTTAAATGCACTGGCACAGGGAACCACTTCCTAAATATAACCCCAGTAGCACAGACACTGAGAGAAACAATTAATAAATAGAACCTCCTGTAACTGAAAAGCTTCTGTAAAGCAAAGGACAAAGTCACCAAGACAAAATGACAGCCTACAGAATGGGAAAAGATCTTCACCAACCCCACATCAGACAGAGGTCTGATCTCCAAAATAAACAAAGAACTCAAGAAATTGAACACCAAAAGATCACATAATCCAATAAAAAAATGGAGTACAGACCTAAACAGAGAACTCTCAACAGAGGAATCTAAAATGGCTGAAAGACACTTAAGGAAATGTTCAACATCCTTAGTCATCAGAGAAATAAAAATCAAAACAACCCTGAGATTCCATCTTACACCTGTAAGAATGGCCAAGATCAAAAACACTGATGACAACTTATGCTGGAGAGGTTGTGGGGGAAAAGGAACACTTTTGCCTTGCTGGTGGGAATGCAAGCTGGTACAACTCCTTTGGATGTCAGTGTGGAAATTTCTCAGAAAATTAGGAAACAACCTTCCTCAAGACCCACTAATATCACTTTTGGGTATATATCCAAAGGATGCTCAATTGTGCCACAAAGACAAGTGCTCAACTATGTTCATAGCAGCTTTGTTTGTCATAGCCAGAACCTGGAAACAACCTAAATGGCCCTCAACCGAAAAATGGATAAGGAAAATGTGGTACATTTATATGATGGAGTACTTACACAGCAGAAAAAAAAAAAATAACGACATCTTGAATTTTGCAGGAAAATGGATGGAGCTAGAAAACATTATTTTGAGTGAGGTAACCCAGACACAGAAAGACAGTTATCACATGTACTCACTCATAAGTGGTTTTAAAACATAAAGCAAAGAATGCCAGCCTACAAACCACAATCCCAGGGAATTTAGACAACAATGAGGACACTAAGAGAGACTTGCATAGATCTAATCTACATGGGAAGTAGAAAGTAGAAAAAGACAAGATCTCCTGAGTAAATTGGGAGCATGGGGACCTTGGGGAGGGTTGAATGGGGGAGGGGAGGGACAGGGAGGGGAGCAGAGAAAAATGTAGAGCTCAATAAATATCAATAAAAAATGTAAAAAAAAAGTTACAGTGGCTACTAAAAAAAGTTAAAGCCTTCCTTTTTGTTTAAACAGAAAAGGGAAAATAGTGTAGGAGTTCCTTCTGTTTGTGTGTTGCTTTCATTGGTTAATGAATAAAGAAACTGCCTTGGCCTAGGTGAGCTCAATAAAAATCAATAAAAAAATTCTTAATAAAGAAAAGAAGAAGCTATGATATGAATCTCTATTCACTTGGTCACCCTGGTTAATTACTCTCCTGTCATCACTGGTTGGGCCCTTGATCCACTTAATGTTGGCCTTAACCTATGGACCTTGCATCATTAACGCCCTAGCCAAATTTATAAAGGAGCAGGTCTCTATGGTCCAGCTAGTGTTCCTAAACAACAACACAAGCCTATAAATTTAGAAGAAAAACATCTCAAGGATTTGAAATTCTACTCAATGGGGAATAAGAAGGCCATGGAGCCAGATCACAAACACGACAGGTTTCTAACAACCCCTGTCAGGGACTAGTCCTTTGTTTTAGTTGACTAGAACTGGCTGGAGTTGAGCAAGCAGTTCTTGGAAAAACCAAAACTCAGGAGCAACCAGTCACTAGGGACCCCATAGCCTTCTGCTAGCTCAGCAGATGCCCCATAGCCTCCTGCTAGCTAAAGATAGCTTTCCCTACCCTGATGTTGCAAAGTTCCTAGAGCCACCTGCCAATCCTATGAAAGTTTGGTTTATACCCACCAATCAACCCCCAGAATAACCTCTCCTCTCTAGAATTCCCCTAACCAGGTATAAAAGATGTGTGTGAGCTTCTCTGGGGGTTGCCATTTGCCACCCCAACATGTTGGCAGTTGGGTTTTTCTTTTATGATTGATTGATTGATTTATATAGTGTCTTGCCTGTAGGCTAGAAGAGGGCACCAGATCTCCTTATAGGTGGTTGTGAGCCACCATGTGGTTGCTGGGAATTGAACCCGGGACCTTTGGAAGACTAGTCAGTGCTCTTAACTGCTGATCCATCTCTCCAGCCCCTGTTGTGAGTTTTTTAATAACTTGCTGACTGCATACATGACAGGTGGTCCTTTATAGAACTTCTCTCGGACCCTAATAGACAGCTCATAAAGCAGATCAGCTGAAATGGTTTCCTACCCGAGTTCCCTCAACCTAGGTGTTCCTCTCCTTCCTGCCCAAGGCTACTGACTGTATGGACAGGGTAGGCTGATCGGGCACATTCTGTTAGAAAGTGATACATCATATGCACATCATGCACAGCTTCATCAGTGAACCTTAGAAGAAGCACTGCCATGATGGCCTAGGCTAAACGCCATGGGAAGCAGGATTTCTATACCGTAATTTCCTCCTTTCATTAGCCCAATTTCAGCCTTCATGGCTGCTGTTGGTCTTCTGACATCTGCTCTATCCAATCCCATCTTTTAGCTAGGAATCAGACATCCTCATTGGCTGCTGCCTATTTATGACATCATTCTCCCTCCTACCCTACCAGCACCTGGTAGAATCTTGGTGTTTCCATGGTGATGCCTGTAAACAAATTTGGATCATCACAGATCACTTGTGACCAGTGACCAGTAAGTGCTGTTTGATACTGGACACACTTGCCACTGAGGTCAGATGATCAGACAAGGATGACCTTACTCCACTGTACTGTGGATTGCTGATAATCTCCCCCTGACCATGTCAGGTAAGGAAAGAAACTTTAAAATGTTTCTTTCAATCACTTCTCTGATTACTTTCACTATGCTTTTAAATCTTTGTTTAGTGGGCACACTATTATATTATATCTATATTGATATAGATATCTCCAGTTGAATGTCACAGTTAGCTTTGGTTCTTACCAGGTGTTAGAAAACAGAAATAAAAAAGATAAACTGCACAGATAGAGGTACATGAAGGTAGTTGGGAATTAAATGTTACAGACAGCCAAAGATTTTAAATCTAAAGGCACAAGATATCGTCATATTCCAAACCATTTTTAGGCACCCATACTGCTGAGATTAGTCTAGGTAAGGTTCCCTATCAAATATAGAAAAGAACATCCCACTCTGGTATCTGGCTCTTAACATCTACCCAGCCCATCTTCCAGAGCATTCCCAACATCTTATGTGCACTGTTGTGCTGGATGATATCAACAGGGGCTGGGTACTCCACGGTCAGTTGTTCTCTGGACAAGAACTGACACATGGGGGGAAGGGGAATTCTCACAAGGATGCCCACTAGAAGAGTTACAAGAGATTAACAGTTACTGAGGAACTGATCACTTAAGAACCAGTTAACCAACTATTAAATTACGAAACAATCTTGTTGAGGAATCCCATACTACATTAGTATTCCCAAGATGTCACATGAAACATAGGCAAGCAAAGTGGAATGTTATCACCAGGCTTTATTCGTGTAGTCATATATGCATATGTACTCAATAGTTATACAAAAATAAGACGTCATGACTTATACAAGTAGAGGGAAACAAGAGGAGTTAGGGGATGAACATATAATTACCTAAATATAGTACTTATATATGAAATTTCTGATACATCATTTACTTAAAAAGCTCAGAGTAGAGACAAGCCCGGTGGACATGGCAAATGTCTATGGAGCCAGAACTCTGGAGGGAGAAGCAGGCCTATCTGTGTGATTTCAAGACCAGAATGAGACCCTGTGTCTACACAGAGTAAAATCTGCACAGAATATGGTAAAGACACAGCCATGAGAAGCTGTCTAAGGTTCTCCTATCTCTAAACACTTCTGTTCTAGGACACAGTTGTAAGGCGGTGTTAAAGCAGGTATTAGAGCAAGACAAAGCAGGGGAAAGAACAGTGGTGTCTAGAGCACAGTGAGAGTTAAAGCAGATCAACTAGGAATTACAGTTCCACACAGGAAGAACAGGCAGCTTATTAAATGAGTGCCATCCTATATAGTAACAAGAATCATTCTGAACCCATTTGTTTGGGATATGTGAGGGGACATAGGTGTTGGACTCCCCCAGACAGTACAACCTGGAGACAGCACAGCTCCTCACAGGAAGCGAGAAAGCTTCCATCTCACCATTTCCCACTGTCCTCTTGTTTCCTACAGAAAATTGTCAAAGTGCACCGTTCTTTGGGGCAGAAAGTGCTCTGCAGCCCTCTGTGCCTGTGCTGAGGAATGCCACACCCTCAGCAGGAAGTGTGTGCAACTTCTATGGGGTCTCCACCCCAGCCGCGAGCTCAGCATGGCTCCTGCCATCAGACTCCAGCACTTGTTGCCAGCAGCTCATGGGCAGAGCCTCCCTTTACCAACGAGCTGGCACTACCACGTTGACTGCACTGACCGACCAGAACCAGATCTCCACCCTGGCACTCCCCTATGCAGGTGTTCTCCAGTGTGATCTCACAGGAAGCTCTGACAGGAGAGAAACTGCATTCCAGGACTTCACTGTAACTATCATTGACCAGAATACCACACTCTCCTCCCTGGCTATGACAGCCCAGTGTGATAACATTCTAGATCCCAATGCCTTAGTCCCTCTTTATCCGACACTCTCTGCCAGCCTTGTCCAGGCCACCCCATCAGAGGTGCCAAATCAAGGATACAACCTGGCACCTTCCTACCAGGATGGCAGCCAGCTCTATTACTACAGCCTCAACAGCCTGGGCCCTCTGACGGCTGGAGAACTCGAGCAGTGCCTGCAGGCCTATCGCCTTGTGTCCTACTCTGGAACTCAGGCCTCCTCCCTGCAGCCAGAGGTGGCGATGATGCTAAAGGAGTTTCAGTCAGTGAACGTCCAAACACCTTTCTCCACCTCTGCTATCTACTATCCCACATCTGCTCAAGCCATGCCGGACACCAGTCTTCAAGGTGAGAACAGAGCCAGGAGGGGAAGGAGTGAGATCAGCCCTCAAACAAGGAGGGCACAGCTCTACCTCTCAGTAGTGGACAGTCCATACAAAGGGAGAATGTGAGTTCTGATAGGTTAGGTTTGCCTCGGGCTCATCATCGCAGTCTTCGGTCTCTATAATGAGAGAATGCAGGACAATGAGTGGCATCCATCCCTCGTTAAGACATGTCCAAGGACCACCCCCACAGACACGCATGTCACCCTGCAAGCTAATTCGTCCCATCCATCAACACACAGCAATCACCTCCTTCCTAATCTATTGCTCAGGGCTCTAGAGGACACAAAGGCCTTTCTGTTTCCATAACACTTGATTTTCCCTGTGTTGA
This sequence comes from Chionomys nivalis, assembly GCF_950005125.1. Lineage (NCBI taxonomy): Eukaryota > Metazoa > Chordata > Mammalia > Rodentia > Cricetidae > Chionomys > Chionomys nivalis. The sequence goes on from NC_080087.1 coordinate 91,475,462, forward strand.
GATCTGACTCTGGAGCAATGCAACTCCAAACCAGTCCTGGAGGAACTATTACTCCCAGATTCCAAGTGCTGACCCTGCAATTCTCTTACAAATATAAGTGCATCTACCCATATACAATTGCTGAGTTGGGTAAAGCTTCTCTCTCTCTTTCTCTCTCTGTCTCTGTCTCTGTGTGTGTGTGTCTGTCTGTCAGTCTCTCTCTCTGTCTCTGTCTCTGTCTCTCTCTCTCTCTCTCTCTCTCTCTCTTTCTCTCTCTCTGGAGAAAAGACCATGATCATGTTTTCTACAACACAGTTTTCTACAACACAGTTGCACGCAAGCCCAAAGATTTTACCATTTTATTTGTTTGTTCTCTTTTGCTTTGCTGTTCAAGACAGAGTTTCTATGTTCCACCCTGACTGTCCTGGAGCTTGCTTTGTAGACCAGACTGGTCTTGAACGCAGAGATCTGACTGCTTCTGCCTCCCAAGTGCTGAGATGAAAGGTGTGTACCACCATTCCCTGGCTGATTTTACTTTCTTAAACCAATTTTTATGTCACTAATAACAAGACTGTGAAATGTGGGGCTGGAGGAAATCCTGGGTTGTTGAACTGCTTGACTTGTAGGAGTGGAGGAACTTGGTTTGGATACCTAAAGCCACATAAAAAGCCAAGATTCTGGGGTTATTTAAGTAATGCCAAAAACTGAAAGAAGTTGGAAGAGATGGATAAGTTCTTAAAAATGATGGACCAGACAACCTGCCTAATAACAAACTTGCAAGGAAATGAGGGGTACACTTTCAAAGACAAAGGGTAAAGCAAGAGAGGAGCACACACCAAGGGAATTCTGTAACCTCCCCATGGTGAAGACGCATGCACACACCACACAAACACAAAGGAACACACAATCATCTGTGAAAACATGACATTGCATTATCACCAGAAATAACAGAGCACTCACCACGAGTCTCCCAATAGAGGTGCTGCCCCTTGCTATTCAAGCAGAGCTCATAGGAATGCCTGCCCCACTGCAGGGCCTCAGTGCTGAGGAACACTGAAAGGAGGGGAACAGGAGGGGAGCATCTCACCTACCAGGCACTGACTTCTTACTTGACTCTTTTTCAGTGGTGGAAATGGAGACGCCCCTGGAATTGACACCTTCAGCTCAGACATTCTGTTTGCTGCAGAGTCCAGACCTTGGCAATGCCTGCACCCATGACACCCGGATGAGGACACCACCTGTCAGCGAGGACAGGTCATTAACTGCCCCCATCCACAGTCCTTCAGAACTCCTGCCCTTGCCTCCAGCTCCAAGCCTGGAACAAACAGAAAATAACAACTTGGATTTCAAGACAGCCGATCTATCAACACCTCTGGTTACCTATGAGTGCACAAAAGAAAACCAAGACCCAGCACGCCTACCTTTAGTGCACCCCGACATGCAGCAGACCCTGAAATACACTGATGCTGAAAGCCTACGACAGAACCTTGTTCTTGACAATGACGCCTTGGGAAACAGCAGCCTAGGTCAAGAAGAGCCTGGGGTGCTTCAGAGTGTGGTGGGCTCCAGCATGGACTTTGCAGACATGACTGCACTCGTGGCAGATATTCACCTTCCCCAACTCTTCAGCTCCCTCACAGAGCTAAACCAATTCCAAGATTCCCGAGCAACTCAATCCAAAGACTCCACAGTCATCAGGAGGGATCAGGCCCAGGAAAGCTCCAGCGCCATCAGTGTACTCTCAGACCAAGTAAGAAAGAATGACCAGAAAGTCTCTGAGCTGCCTGATGGAGCTCCTCAAGCCAGAATCCAGCTCCAGAAACTGGTGGAGGGAGAAGAGGCTGTGGGCAGTGCTGGGTTCAGTGAAGGGGCTTTCGACAACATGGACAAGCACCTGGAGGGCAAAGCTCAGAAAGTCACACCCAGCAAGCGCAGCAGAGCTAGGGCACATGGGCAAGACAAGGCCAAGAAGAGTAGAGAAAACAACTCCAAGAAAACAGAGGAGCTGAAGCCATCAAGTCACAGAGTCAAGGCAGAAGAGAAGCCCAACATCCCCAAGACCAAGAGGAAGAGGAATCCTCCTGAGCTCAGCCACGACAGCTTTAAGAAGCCTCGAACTCACCTCGGCATGCACATGCTGGAGTCCGTGCAGGTCTTTCACCCACTGGGGAAGAAGAGTGAGAAGAAAACTGGCATCTCCTCCTCCCGGGCTCTGCCGAACTTCAGCAGCAACAAAGATCCCAGGACAGGTTCGGATACCACATCCCTGCTGGATATGCCACGTGAGGACCAAAGCCTTGACAAAAGCCTGGGCAAGATTCAGAGACCAGGGAGCAGTGCTCACAAGCGGTGTCCATCTCCATCCCAGTATGAGCTGCCCCCACCTGGGAAGGTCAAGTTAGTACCTCTGCCTTTCCCAGTCCTGGACAAGCCTCAAACCAAACCTGTTTCTAGAAAGCTTCTCTGCCTGGCTTCACGCAGGCCCACTGTGGCTTACCCAGTGAGGCCTCACTCCCACTCAGCTCAGCCTCCCACACTCAAGCCATCCCAACCAGCTCCTGCCAGCACATCTTTGATGGCCTCTGACAAGTCAGCTCTGCCAAACGGCACCAGTGCCACACGAGCCAACATAACCAAGCCCATCCAGTCTTGCACTGAGCCTCAGCCGGCTGCCTCTTTGCCTGCACCCTACAGAGCATCATCTCACACTTCACTCCACAGGGAGCCTCTTTCTGCTGCCAGGAACAAGGCCCTCTCGTCTCCCAAAGCTAAAACCCAATACCTGCTGCTAGACTTCAGTTGCCAACCCATCCCATGGAGGAAAGTGGACATTCCAGGGCCAGTCTTCTCACAGCCCATCACGGAAGAGCAGAGGCCAGAGAGGGAGGCCATGAAGAGGCAGGCCCAACAGGAGCGAGAGAATGCTGCCAAGTACACCTCTCTGGGAAAACTGCAGTTTTTCCTTCAGAGGGAGAAGGATATGGAAATTTCGAAATATTATGGCTATGCAATGTAAGAGCTAGCCAGGTTTTCAGAGTAAAGTGCTGTTCAATGTGACTAAGAAGAGATATAAGTACCAAAACACATGCATACATAGGTTTTAAAGACTTATGTGAATATATTGATACATTGGTACAAGTATAGGCGTATAGATGACATGTAGATATAGATGGATATGTAAAATATTTCTATTCACACATATTTGAGTACTTAGTAAAACTCTCTAAAAATCTTAAGTCTGTTATTTTATTTGTGAGTAATGAGTGGTTGAATATTTCTCTCTGATAATTTAACATTTATGTTTTCTAATTGCAGTATCATATTCTATATGAAATAAAGCTCACAAAATATGTATTTAATCTCGGATCAATTAATAAAAAGCTATAGTGGTATTAAAATCGTTCTTGTGACTTCATTCTCTGGACATGGGATGTCTTGAAGCACATACTGAGTATGAGCGCACTCCTTGTCACCACAGTCCGCCCAGCTCTCATCTCTCCACACAGTGCTTAGTCATCATTTTCCGCTACAGAGCTTTGCCTCTAATCTCATGAAACATATGCACACAGGATCTCATTATGTAAATATAATCTGGGAACCACATCTGAAAGAAAACATGGATAGTTTACGGAACCTGGCTAATTTATATGACTATCTCCACTGAATTTTTTCCTGCAAAAAAGCATAATTTCCATTCTTTTATGAATAAATAATTTTCCATTATGCTGATACATCACATTTTCTTTATACCTTTCTCTGATTCTGACACCCAGGCTATTTTCCTAATGTAGTTACTGTGTACTGTTGCAATGGCTACTGTTGGTGTCAACCCGAACACATGTGGAACTAACTAAAACCCAACTGATTAGGTACACCTGTAAGGGATCTTTCTTAATTAAAAATTTAAATCATTTGAAGTAGGAATACCCAACTTAATCCAGCTCTTTTGAAATGGGAAGCTCTGTTTTTAACTTTGGCCACACCTTCAGGTGGCAGCCTATATAAAGGATAAGGAAAAAGGAAGCCCTTTGTTCTTTGCTGGCTGGCCCTTACTCTTGCTAGCATGTCCATTCCTTCACTGGGATTAGAGCCTACTTCTTCAGAATTCCAGAATATACCGAAGACCAGCTGAGATATCTAGCCTCATGGTATGAACAACCATGTCAACTCTACTCTTGACATCTCTGATGGTAGACAGCCATTATTGGAATAGGTAGACTATGGCCTATAAACCACTTTAATAAATCACCTTTCTATAAATATATAGATGGATAGATTCTATCAGTTCTGCTCCTCTAGGGAAGCCTGACTAGTTTAAGTATGCTGCAATCAATATTGATGTGCAGATATGCCTCTAATATAAAGAACTGAAATGTGTGTATATACCCGTGAGTGGTATAACTGATTCACTTTTAATTTTTTGAAGAGTCTCCACTGTGATTCTGTTGTGTGGTAACTCTAACAAAGAGCACACGTGGACACTCTTAAAGTTGAATACAAAGTCTTTATTACTGGCCAGCAGCTGCATGGGAAACTTGCACAAATGATGCAGCTCCGAGACTCACTGCCTCTGATCTTCTAAGCACAAAAACTACCTCCTGGGTTGACCCAATTTAGTTAGCAAAAAGAACTACAGAAGCCAAAAGGCAAGGCTAGTACATTTAGAGACTTTCCTGTATCCTGAAACTATTGACTATGTCTTTGAGGATTAGGTCTTTGTTCCCATTTTAGGTGTTGGGACCCACTTGCTGGGTTCTAGGGTCAGAATGGTGCCTACAACATGGTGTCGGTTGTGCTAAGGTCAGGGGACTGATATCCAAGATATATAAAGAACTCAAGAAACTAGACATCAAAATACCAAATAATTCCATTTTTAAAAGAGAACAGGTCTAAACAGAGAATTCTAAACAGAAGAATCTCAATTGGCCGAAAGACATTTAAAGAATTGCTCAACATCCTTAGTAATCAGGGAAATGCAAATCAAAATGACTCTGAGAAGCCATCTTACACCTGTCAGAATGGCTAAGATCAAAAGCACTGATGACTGCCTTGTTACAAATGTGTTGGAGTAAGGGGAACACTCCTCCACTGCTGGTGGGAGTGCGTAAATTGTACAGGCACTTTGGAAATCAGTACGGCTGTTTCTCAGAAAATTGGAAGTCTCTACCTCAAGAACCAGCGATACCACTCTTAGGTGCTCAATCATTGCACAGGGACACTTGCTCAATGATGTTCATAGCAGCCTTGTTCAGAATAGCCAGAACCTGGAAACAACCGAGATGCCCTCAACTGAAGAATAGTTAAGGAAAATGTGGTACATTTACACAATTGAGTATTACTCAGCAAAAAAGAAAAAAGGAAAAAAAAAAAGACATTATGAAATTTGCTGACAAAAGGATGGAACTAGAAAAAAAATCATCCTAAGTGAGGTAACCCAGACCCAGAAAGACAAAAACAGTACGTACTAACTCCTAAGTGGATATTAGATGTAAATCAAAGAATAACCAGGATGCAATCCACAGTCCCAGAGAAGCTAGGTAACAAGGAGGACCCTAAGAGGGATACGTGGATTGCCCTGGGAAGGGGAAACCAATGAGATCTCCTGGAACTGGGGCTGAGGGAGACAGAGGGCAGGGAATGGGAATATGAATGATCCGGATTGTCCATAGGGGCAGTGACAGAGAGGAAGAGCAATGAAAGAGATATCTTGATAGAGGGGTCATTTGGGGGTTAGAGAGAAACCTGTGCCAGGAAAACTTCCAGGAATCCACAAGGATGACTCCAGCTAAGATTCCTAGCAATAGTGGAGAGGATACCTGAACTGGTCTTCTCCTGTAATCAGATTGGTGACTGCCCTAATTGTCATCACAGATCCTTCATCCAGTAACTGATGGAAGCAGATGCAGAGATGCACAGCCAAGTACTAGACCAAGCTCTGGGAGTCCAATCAAAGAGACGGAGGAGGGATTAGATGATGGGGGGGGGGTCAATATCATGATGGGGAAACCCACAGAGACAGCTGATCCAAGTTCACGGACACAAGACCAACAGCTAGGGAGCAGGCATGGGACCGACTTAGGCTCTCTGTATGTGGATGACAGTTGTGAAGCTTGGTCTATTTGTGGGACCCCTACCAGTGGGACCAAGATCTGTCCCTGGTGCATGGAACCCACTCCCTATAATGAAATGCCTTGCTCAGACTTGATGCAGGGGGAGGAGCTTGGTCCTGCCTCAACTTGATAGTCTTCGCTTTGTTGACTTCCCTTACACTTTCTGAAGAGTGGATGGAGGGAAGAAAGGTGGTGGGGGAGGAATGGCAGGAGAGGAGGATGGGGAAAGTGTGGTTAGCATGTAAAATAAATAAAAAATTAAAATAAAAAGTCAAAAAGGAGCCAGGATCTTACACTCCTCTTTATGACCTAACTTCTCCCGTGTCCCCACATCCTAAAGGTTCCATTGCCTCCCAGTAGTGACTCCCATCTGGATCAGAAGGGACAGAGGCTCCTGCCAGCTCTGCACTGTCATTTTCTTGTCACTGGAATCCAAAGAGCATAAATGGTCATTCATGTGACATAGGGAACAACTTTTAAACATCTCTCTTCAGGACCAGCTACTAGGAATGATTCCCCATTTCATTACCTGTTAGCTAGGTGGGTAAAAGCAAACCTCCTGGACACCCTTTGAGTGTGTGTCTTTCCTAGATCTCACACCGTGATCCACCACACAGCTTTATCCCTTCCGATCAGTGCCTAGTGCGGAAATCATGTGCTGAAAATTAGCATCATTGATTACTATCCATCCAGGAATATGGTCAACAGGCAGAGTTTTTTCATCCATGTTACTGATCAATCTCCTAATTAAAGAGAAGGAAGAGCCTCTCTGCCCACCAGAGTGCATTTATGTGCAGTTCTCATATCCGTTGGGGCTGCCTCTCTGCCAGGGTTCAACATTAACAGAACTCAGCTTGAACAGACAGAACTCAGCAGGCCTCAGCCAGGAAAAGCAAAGTGGTCAGTCCAGGGAAGTGACAAACAGGGGTGAGCTCTTCAAACTGTGTCTCCTCACATCCTGCCTTCCTGCAACCCTTTATGGGGATCCTTGGTGGGTGGGGCCAGTGGATAAGGAAACAAGCTACTTGTCCCTAGTTAAACGCACCAGAGATGAGCCAAGCTCCCAGAGGCTCTGTACTAGTCAAGTGGAATCTTACTGTCCTTAGGAGGGAAACTGGAATCAGTGTGTGTAGCTTGTCTGATCCTCAACCCTCCCCTCCCCCAATTGTGATCTTTACCTAGTCATCTGCTCCCTTCACATCCTGACTCTGTCAGTGATGCAGGCTACAGATGCACCTTGGGACACGGCTCACACCCTGACTCTAACAGCGATACAGGCTACAGATGCACCTTGGACACGGCTCACACCCTGACTCTAACAGCGATGTGGGACACGGCTCACACCCTGACTCTATCAGTGATGCAGGCTACAGATGTACCTTGGACATGGCTCACACCCTGACTCTGTCAGTGATACAGGCTACAGATGTACCTTGGACACGGCTCACATCCTGACTCTATAAGTGATGCAGGCTACAGATGTTCCTTGGACACGGCTCACATCCTGACTCTATCAGTGATACAGGCTACAGATGTACCTTGGACACAGCTCACACCCTGACTCTATCAGTGATGCAGGCTACAGATGTACCTTGGGACACGGCTCACACCCTGACTCTATCAGTGATGCAGGCTACAGATGTACGTTGGGACACGGCTCACAACCTGACTCTATCAGTGATACAGGCTACAGATGTACCTTGGACACGGCTCACATCCTGACTCTATCAGTGATACAGGCTACAGATGTACATTGGGACACGGCTCACAACCTGACTCTATCAGTGATGCAGGCTACAGATGTACCTTGGGACACGGCTCACAACCTGACTCTATCAGTGATGCAGGCTACAGATGTATGTTGGGACATGGCTCACACCCTGACTCTATCAGTGATGCAGGCTACAGATGTACATTGGGACACGGCTTACATCCTGACTCTATCAGTGATGCAGGCTACAGATGTACCTTGGGGCATGGCAGAGTTCTTTTTGTACCCTCTCAAGAGGCATGTGCATTCCAGAATATGACCCTGAAGAAATCTGGTCACCTCTGCTGATAGAAAGACTCTCCTCTCTGCTGTTGGGAAATTGGGCCCTGCAGTTCCCTGGAACAAGAGCTTGCTTGTTACTCTACTGATAGAAACAGGGAATCTGACATGCTATGGTGCTCCCTGGAATCACACCACTTAGGAAGCTACCTGAGCATGGGCCAGGCACTCAATCATTGCTACACTCCTTCACAAATGCTGTCTGCACCCCACACACACCTCAGCGTTATGGGATCCTGCCGTCACACCTGTCTTAAGCCCCTCTCACAAAAATTTGTCTCTCATGTTGATGAAGAGGGAAAATTGAAATCCCAATGAACAGCCGGGCGGTGGTGGCGCACGCCTTTAATCCCAGCACTCGGGAGGCAGAGGCAGGCAGATCTCTGTGAGTTCGAGGCCAGCCTGGTCTACAAAGGGAGTTCCAGGACAGGCTCCAAAGCTACAGAGAAACCCTGTCTCGAAAAAACAAAAAAAAAAAAAAAAAAAAAAAAAAAATGAAGTTTTGCCGGGCGGTGGTGGCGCACGCCTTTAATCCCAGCACTTGGGAGGCAGAGGCAGGCGGATCTCTGTGAGTTCGAGACCAGCCTGGTCTACAGAGCTAGTTCCAGGACAGGCTCCAAAACCACAGAGAAACCCTGTCTCGAAAAACCAAAAAAAAAAAAAAAAAAAAAAAAAAAATCCCAATGAGATGACACCAATAAATGTCATCATATACACACTAAGTGTGAAAATAGATAATCTCATTTGGTAACAATTTCCCTGTGACTGCTTGAGTTTTACTTGTCACAGGAAAATGACACCAGCACCTTAAATTCATGAGCTCGTGGGCATACATAATGCACAATGGTGGACACATATATACTGTTCAATGCAGAGAACTCTGCAGATATGAATGCCCCTCCGTGGCCATAACAAAGTCACCGGGCAGAGAAACCTTTCACAGGAAAAGAGAAAAGAATACCATCAAAAATAAATAAAAAATAAACATGAGATGAAGCCAGAGTGACAAGTCAAGCCCCTGGCGTTCATCGGAGCAGCCCTGTGTTGGGCTCACTAAAATCTACCTGTGCATCCTCTCCTCTGGGATGGCTGGCCACCTGCTCTTCCAACACCTTGAGCAGCCACCAGTTCATGAATGTCATCTGCAACCATGCCTCTTCTCCTTTTAACATTTGTTAAACTGAAGCCACCTAGCTGTTGAAGTATTAAATCAAAATCCAATCAGGATGTGGACAGAGAAATAATTCTGATCCTGAATGTCCACAGCTCCTTCTCACAAGAACCAGCTGCATTCCTCAGAAATGGTGGGTGATTCTGACTTTTAACAGGCACAGAGGAAAATCACTCTCTTCCCCAGGAAGGGACTGGTCTTATTTCAATTCCTGTTGCTACACTGACATCTAGTGGTCAACTCGAGTATCATTCTGAAGACCCTCCTGCGATTTTGAAGGCTTGTATTTCTCCAAGCTGACCACCACTTCGATGTCCCAGAGGTTCAGGGAAAGATCTCAGAGCTGACAGAAGATAATTGTTGCTAGGCCTGGTGATGCGAACTGTTATCCAGCCTACTTAAGAGGCTGAGGCCAGGAAATCACAACTTCAAGAGTAGCCTGGGCACCTACCCTGGGCTCCAAATAAAATGCATAAAGAGGGTAGAGATTGGAGCTGGAGAGATGGCTCAGAGGTTAAGAGCATTGCCTGCTCTTCCAAAGGTCCTGAGTTCAATTCCCAGCAACCACATGGTGGCTCACAACCATCTGTAATGGGGTCGTCTGCCCTCTTCTGGCCTGAAGGCATACACACAGACAGAATATTGTATACATAATAAATAAATAAATATTTTTTTAAAAAAAAAAAGAGGGTAGAGATTGAGCTGGGTGGCAGAACACTTGTCTAGTACATGTCAGCTGCTAGGGTCAACTGTAAATATAATTGTTTATCAAACGACTGAGCATGAAGTGTGTCTGTGACTTTAGGGTGGATTTATGCTCAGTAATAATCCATGAGCTTACTTTATACGTGCAGCCACCAATGAGAACAATGAGCAAGGTCTTTAGCATTTCTGTGGACCATTTGTTAACCTATTCACCCATCTTTTCCTCTAAGCTGTTGATGTGTCTATCGTAGTATTTTATGGATCCTTCCAGTTCAGGCATCTCAGATGTCCACAGCACTGTCCAATCCTGGTGTAGCCTGCAGATTCCTTTATCTGATAGCACTGTCCTTCCTGGTCTAACCTGCAATTCTCTGCATCTGATAGCACTGGCCTCTCCAGGTGTAGCCTATAGTTCCCTGCATCTGATAACACTGTCCTCTCCTGGTCTAACCTGCGGTTCCCTGCATCTGATAACACTGTCCTCTCCTGGTCTAACCTGCGATTTCCTGCATCTGATAGCCCTGTCCTTCCTGGTCTAACCTGTGGCTTCCTGCATCTGCATAATTTTCTCCTTTGTTGTTTTTGCATATATTCTTCTATACTGCTTTTTATATTTTAAGCTGCATGTTGCACATTACAGGACAGAAGAAGCAGGAGAAGCTAAAGGTATTTCCTCATCTCAGAAGACACAGGGCTTTTAAACCATTGCAAGCAGCTATGCTGAGGGCTCTCTTCTTCACAGAACCAGGCTAAAGTAGCTCCAAGTCTACTGTGGCCTGAAGGGGAGGTAGGTCTCTTCCTTCCAGCTAGGTGTTAGGACACATCACCACAGCCAAACCCAGTCTCTGCTTCCACCACTTTCCCCTCTCTCACTTGCCAGTATTAGGAACCACCATGGCAGCATGCACAGGGAACTCTGAGGCCTGCAGCCAGTGCCGACTTCTCTGAGACTGAACTTGTCAGAAAGGGAAGTACAGTGTGAACTGAGTGCATGCCCTTGCAGCCTACAGTGTGACCCTTGCAAACTCCTCCAGCATCTCAGGAATAGACCCCAAATCCAAAGAGCTTCAAATTTATGTGAGCCCTGCACAGAAAACCAAACCAAGTTTTATCAATGGGATCAACACACAGCAAGACCCTTCAGCTAACCTAAACAATCTACTGAAAACATAAAGTAGTGGTTCATATCTATAAGCCCAGCACTCAGGAGGTAGAGGCCAGTGGATCTCTTTGAGTTCAAGGTCACTCTGATCAACACACAGTGAGGATCAGGACAGCCAGGACAACATAGTGAGACACTGCCGTGGAACAGAAATCTACCAGAGCCCTATTGTATACAACATGGGGTCAAGATAGCCTGAAAAGTTACTTTCACAAGTTGAAACACCAGGGAATTGAATATGACAAACTGATGTTGGGCTATACATGTTATGTGCCAAAGCCTCTAATGTTGATAGTTCCAAATATTAAAATATGGTGCCACCTCTTGACCAGGGGGGTGCATATAATCAGGCCTGTGATTTCTATATCCAATGTGTCTTACTTATTCAATGCAGGAAATGGTCTGCCCAGGAGAAATGCCCAATGTGGAGCTGGGCTAGAGTTCAATAGTAGATGTGTTGCCTAGCAAGTGGGAAAACAGGGTCCATCCACAACATTGTGGGGACTAACAAGATAAATGGACGAAAGTAAAGTCTAAGGCCAGTCTCTCTATTCTTCAATGGCATCTGGAGACATTATTAAACTAGAAGACCATGGCCAGAAAAGTGGGTCAGTGGGTAAGAGAGCAGCCTGCCAAGCCTGATAACCAGAGTTCAATATCCAAAATAGATAGAAGGAAAGGAGCAACTCTTCTGAGCTGTCTTTTGACCTCCACACGCATGGCATGGTGAACATACACACGTATACTCCCAAACACAATAGGTCATCACCAACCTGAAGAGTGCTGGTGCCACTGTACCCATGTTCTCCTCTATCCACAACCTCCAAGCGCTGCATGCCAATCCTCTGTACTGAGGCCAGTATTTGAATCAAGTGCAAAGCAGGGCCAGGAAGTTCATAATCTGTGTCTTAATTGTTGAGGGCATGGATAAAGCTGGGTATCCTCTGTCAGGCAGTGTTGTATCGCAGAGTACTCCAAGTCAGCTATGAAGCAAGCACAGGAGAATCCACAATTAAAATCTGAAATAACCCAGAATCCAAAGTATCTTGAAAAACCATCAGATTTTCAGGACAATTTCCAGCTTCAAGTTTTCAGATTAAGATACTTCAATCAGCAGATTCATGTCAATATTCCCCCGGTTCAGAAAACTCTGAAGTAAGAGACACTTCTGGTCCCAGAAGTTTTGGATAAGATGGGAAATATTCACCCTCTGTTGTTCTCCTGCTGTTACACACGGGGGTTTCTTCTGTGAAAGCACAAAAAAGCCCATCTCTTTCTCACACACACACATTCAAAAGAGCCAGAATTGGACACAGTAGTGATCTACAATCCCATCATTGGGCAGGCTGAGACACATGTATGCATGGGTGTACACACATTTCATACAGCAAATGAAATAAAAGAGTAATGAAACTTGGTAGATTACACCTCTGATGATTAACCAGGCCTTCTGGCTCTAATTGCATGCTTGGAGGTAATTCATCTAATCCCTAATTTTTAAGTGGTGTTGGGAAACTCCAGTAGAAATGTGTTTCCCTAATTTGAAAGTGAAGGAGGCTACAGAAAGTAATTCCCACCGTCAACAGAAGTCATTAGATAAACGGATCTCCATCACCTATGGAACACATGGCTAGAATCTGCAATGTCCCCCAGAGGCTCATGTTTCGAGTACTTGTTCCCTAGCTGGTGGTAATATTTGGGAAGGCTCTGGAACCCTCAGGAAGCCCAGCCTTCCTGGAGGAAGTGGATAATTAGGAGTGGCCTTTGAGTTTAGAGCCCAGACAGTCCTAGCCACTCTGCTCTTCTTGGTCAGCCATGACATGAGCAGCCACTGCCACACACTTCCGCTGCCATGAACTGGGCCCCACTCCAGCGTGCCCACTCCACTGTGACAGACTGCAGATCACAGACCCTGAGCCAAAGTAAACCTTTCCACCCTATTTCCTGTGGGTATGGTGTCACGGCAGCAAGAAATAAACTAAGGGGCTAGCAAGATGGTTCTGTGAATATGCTGGCTAGTTTTGTGCCAACTTGATACAAGTTCACCTGAGTGCAGGGTGAAACTGAGGTTTCAATTGAGAAAATGCCTCCAGAAGATCTGGCTGTAGGTGAACATGCAGGGCATTTTCTTAGTGATTGATGTAAGAGGCCCACCTCACTGTAGCTGCTACCACTCCTGGGCAGGTGGTCCTAGGTTCTGTAAGAAAACAGACTGAACAAACACTGAGGGGTCAGCCAGTAAGCATCGCTCCTCCATGGCCTCCGCATCACCTCTACCTCCAGACTCATTCGCCTTTGAGTTCCTGCCTTGGCTTCCCTCAACGGCCTGTGACTCAGGATGTGAATAAATTTATATAAACCCTGTCCTCTCCAAGTTACTTCTGGTCGTAGTCTTCATCACAGCGACAGAAATCCTAACTGACACAGTGGGAGAATATGCTGCTGCCAAACCTGATGGCAGGGCTTTGATTTCAGGGGCACAGAGTGAACAGAGAGAATTGACTTCTACACCTTAGACTTCACACATGCACTGTGGTACACACATACAAACACACACAGACACACATAATAACTGTAAAAGAAAAAATGGGGCTGGAGAGATGGCTCAGTGATCAAGCGCTCTGGCTGTTCTGGAGAACCTGGGTTCAATTCCAAGCACCCACACGGCAGCTCACAATTCTAACTCCAGTTCCAGGGTACCTGATGCCCTCATATAGATACACATGCAGGAAAAAAGCCAATGCACATAAATAAAAATAAAAAACAATAATAAAATAAAAGGAAAAAAGAAAGTAACCCAAGCCATTCACTGATTTTCAAATACTCATGTGTTTAATAATTGAAACTTACTCTTGATTTTCTATATGAAAAACATTCTTCAGTATTCAATATGGCAAGCTGAAGGTCTTAGGGCAGCAAGAAAAATAGTCTGCACACGTGCAGCAAAATGCTAGCTATAGAAACACAGCCTGGAGAGGGTGCGTGTAAACGGGGGTACACGCGTGTCAGGGCATGTGTGGAGGTCAGAGGTCACTCTCTGGAGTCAGTTCTTTTCTCTCCTGGTGGAATTTGGTGATGGAATTCAATGGTCAGATTTAGATGGTAAACACTTTACCTGCTGAGCCATCTCACCAATCCTACTTCAACTTTTCCATACTAAGTTGTTGGAGGTGGGTGGAGTCACCGTCATGTCACTGAACCGCAACTTCTCACAGAATTTTCAGATTCGCTTGTGGAAAAATATGTGCATATCCATGAGGCAAAGGTTACCACTCATTGCTATAAAGGGGAAAAATTAAAGTGTCACTTCTATAAGATGAATTTTTTTAAATAAGCAAAAACATTTCCTTACCCATTATGAAATCTTTCAGTGTATTTGTATATTTTTTTTTGTAGATTTGGTGTCATTTACTATTTTTTCATAACCCTCCTAAACATTGTGACTATCTAACCTGTAAGGTGACCCTACTACAGCTGTTCTTTAAGAACACCTCACCTGAGAACATCCTCTAAAAATACAGATTTCTGGGCCGCGAGATGGCTCCGGGGTTAAGATATCTTGCTGCTCACCCAGAGGTCCCAGCACCCACAGCGGGTGGCTCCAAACCACGTGTAACTCCAGATCCAGTGGAACTCTCCTCTAGCCTCTGTGAGAACTGGCACAGGTACAGTGAACACACATGTGCACATTGTGTACACACACACATGCATGCACACCACACACACACAAACATGCAAACTTGTTTTGCTTTTGAGACAGGGTTTCTCTGGCAAATTTTTTAAAACCTTTCTAAAAACAGATTCTAGGCACTCATCTGCTAGGCAACTCTCCTAAGAGACGTCTAGGAATCAGAATTTTTGAAGCCTTTCATTTGTTTGCTTTTTCAAACAGGGTCCTGCTGTGTATGCTAAGAGGGTCTCAAACTCTATCTTCCTGGCCCAGCTTTCTGTGTGCTAGGATTATAGATGTGCACTCTATCACCCACGTGATAAATTTAATTTACCAAATAAATCAGCACATATTTCATTTGCTCAGCCCATCACTGTCAAATATTGTTCTGAGATTTTGCTATCATAAAGAATAATCACAAGAATGCTAATAGGTATCTCTTGTCATGAACTGTTTTCTGAAGATGATAAAGTGGGGGCATCTCCTTCTTAAAGAGCAAATATTTAGTAAGCAGACAACTGTGGTCACTGTTGCTCTGGGGAACTCACCACCCTACTGTAATCTGAGTATCACAGGGAACATTGGCAGATATCCAAAGCTATGCTGGTTATCTGGAAAGAGTTCATTAAGTGATTTCTAATAAATGGGCTAAAGAGAGGGCTCAGCAGCTAAGAGCACCTGCTATTCTTCCCAAGGATCAGGGGTCAATGCACATGGAACACACAAAGGGTTACAACTGTCTGTGTTAAGTCCACCTCCAGAGAATCTGGCTCCCTCTTCTGGCCTCTAAAGGCACTGCACACACACAGTGTACATAGCTACATAAAGACAAAAGACTATAAAATAGAGCCAGGCATGGTAGTACACGCCTCTAATCCCAGCACTTGAGAGGCAGGCAAGATGATCTCTGCAAGTTTCAGACCAGCTTAGTCTACAAAGTGAGTTACAGGACAGCTAGGGCTGTTACACAGAGAAACCCTGTCTTGGAAACCCAAAAAGAAAAATCAACCACTCACAAAATAAAAATAGTTCTTTTAAAAATAGAAACTCCTAAGAACCTTTGCCTTTGTCACTATGTCCACAGAAGTCATATACGACCCATAAAATGAATGCTGTTTTTGTTATCTAACCCAATCTCACCCCTACAGCTCTAGGAATCAAACTCAGGGTCTCATTGTACAAAGTGCTCTACCACTGAGCTACACACCTAGTCCACTGTTGTCTTGTGTTTCTCTAAGTTCATAACTGTGAGGGGGAAGAGTTTAGTGGTACACAGTCTAAGTTAGGTCCTGGGTTGATCCTAAGCATCAATAATTAATTAACTCTTTAAAGAAAAGAAAACCAAAAGTTCACATATAATATTCTAATTATATCATAGTAACTATAGCAACATCATTTGCTTGAAAAACATCACTACAATTTTAAATGTCTCATCACAAAAACAATTATATGAGGGTATTGGGTTAATTAGTCTGATTTAGCTATTCTTCACAATATATAAATTTGAAAGTGTCATTTTAAATGTCATAAATATATATAATTTTTGTCAAGTAATCTTTTAAAATGGTTTAATCCCAGCACTCTTGGGACTGAAGCAGGTAGAGTTTGTGGCCAGTTTGATCTACATAGCTAGTTCCAGGACAGTCAGGCCTACAAAGACCCAGTCACAAAAAGAAATCAAGTGGTACAATATTGAGTTCACATGTTGAGTCCCCGAGGGCACTTTCTCTACACAGTCTTATAGATGCTAAACTAGTCGCAGGCCTTTGCGAATGCCACACATTTGGTGTCCACCCTGTTGCTGCCAGGCTGGCCTCAAGCTCTAAACCATACTGTGTTAGCATGTCCTATACTGCTTAGATCAAAAGGGCAACAATTATCACCCAAAGAGATACAAAGCCTATGTTTCTTAAACAAGGATGTGGTGGTGTTTGCCCAAGTTTCTCTGAAAATTCTTTGTCCTTCTTTAAAAGGAGGTTGCACAGTACTCAGTATCAAAAATCACTGACTAAAGAGAGTACAGGGACAATAACTCTGCTTTCTCTCACCCACCATCCAAGTTAGAGGCAGCACTCATGAGAAGTTAAGGGCAGTGTCTGGACAGAACCCAGACAACCTGAGAAGGCTGGGCTGGGCCTCTGTGTCCCAGATCTCTAGCCATGAGGATTACTTTTTGTCTTTATCGTACCGACAGAAATTATGCTCCCAGTCTCAAGAACGCTGTATGGGTTAGAGGCAGTCAGAGAGGCAGGGAAATTCTAATGCTCCAGGAGCTGAGACAGGACTATGACACTTCCATCCTCAGTCTGGGCTACATAGCAAGTATCTGGGCTCCACAGGGAGACTTTTGTCTTCATAGGGGAAAATTAATTTTAAAAAGCACGCGTTCTGAGAGCAAAAGCAGATAAAGCTACTCTCCTTCTTTACTCATAGAAAAGAGACCTTTAAACGGGTTCATAAAACTTAGTACTTAGTAGCTGAGACAGAAGGAAATTCCCGGACACCGTTACAAGACGGGAGTGTATCTGTGAGGGAATTCTAGACCAGCTAGGTCACAAGAGCCCCTTACTAAACAAACAGTTGGCGGTGGTTCACGCAGAGGCAGGCAGATGTCTAAGTCTTAGGGCACCAGGTCTACGATGAGTTCCAGGGCGGCCCGGGCTGTTACACAGAGAAACCCTGTCTCAAACACGCTAAAGGAATCCTAAGACCTCACTACAGCCATTACCTCCACTATTTCAGACTCATTTCCGACCTCTCTGTCCTCAATCTCCCTTGCGCCTCCTCCATGACAGCTTGCCTCGCTATACTTCATTAATTCTGACCCGTGACCCGACTCTTCCAACCGGTGAGAGACTCAAACGAAAGATGGCACAAAAATCAGACTCCACCGGCACAGAAGGGGCGGTTAGCTCGCCCCTCCCTTGGCCGCGGAGCTAAACCTAAGGCGCAGGTACCGCCAGACGCCGACGCGCGTTGATGACGTCACGCAAGGCGCCATCTACGAAATCTGGTCGCAGTCCACTGTTGCCCGCTGGAGCAAGTCTGTTTGTGTACTGTGCCTACGTTGTTTCGTGGGCACAACGGGTTTTTCTAGCGGAAATTTAGACAAGAAAGAGTCCTGGTGATTGAAAGCTGCAGAACAAAACGAAGAAAAAGAAAGAAGAGTGAGGCCCGAAGGAGACGTCATCAGAGCGCTCCGGAAGTGGTCCGAAGATGAAGGGTAAGCGGGATGAGAGACATGAAATTGGGTACGGATCACAGTATAGAGAGGGTCGGGACTGGAAGATGAATCAGGGATACCTGTCCCAAAGAGTCCCAGGGCAATATCCAGGGAATTGACTCAGCACACAAAAGAAATTGAGGCCCAAAGTGTGAATCGGCCCGACCTTGTCTCTAAGCTAGGAATAGATGTCACGATCGAGTGTGTGTTCTCCCCCGGGAAACTGGAAGAGGTGGAGCTAAGGCCTTGGCCAGAACTAGGCACTACCTGCCCTGATAACTGTGGCCAAGTGCCTGCTCCCCTCTACAGCCTGGTTTTTCACGCTTCGTCGTGTAAAAAGCTTCCTAGGCCCAATATCTCAAACCTAAGGTATAGGTATTTGATCAGAACACAGATGTGTCAGGAAGGGGAAGCAAGCACTGGAGCACTATTAGAGGGGAGAGTGGATACGATCAAGATGATTCACACTCCTGCCATGTCCTGTTATCAGAGATCGCGTGCCTTGGCATATCTCGACTTCAGTATTATTATGTGCATAGAGAAATTCCCAGGAATCCACAAGGATGACCCCAGCTAAGACCCTGAGCGATAGTGGAGAGGATGCCTGAACTGGCCTTGCCCTGTAGTCAGATTGATGACTATCTTAAATGTCATCATAGAACCTTCATCCAGCAACTTATGGAAGCAGATGCAGAGATCCACAATGAAGCACTGGGCTGAGCTCCCAATGTCCAGTTGAAGGGAGGGAAAGCGATAATATGAGCAAAGGGGTCAAGACCGTGGTGAGGATACCCACTGAAACAGCTTACCTGAGCTAATGGGAGCTCACCGACTCCAGCCTGACAGAGAGGGAACCAGCATCGGACCAAACTAGGCCCTCTAGTTTATAGTGACAGCTGTGTGACTGGGCAGACTGGGGCCACTGGCAGTGAGACCAGGATGTGTCCCTACTGCTTGTACTGGCTTCTTGGAACCCATTCTCTTTGGAGGGATACCTTGCTCAGTCTAGATGTAGTGGGGAGAGCCTTGGTCTTGCTAGACTTTGGTGGACTTCACGTGGGAAGTCTTCCCCCTCTCTGAGGAGTGGATGGGGGTAGGGTGGGGGAGAAGGTGAAGCGAACGGGAGGAGGGGAGGGAATAGGAGCTGGGATTGGTATATAAAATATGAAGAGATGGGTTTTTTAAAAAAAGATAATTTTTAAAAATATGTGCATATGAAAAACCCAGATAAATCCAGACCCCTCTAGCAGGAAAAATAGAGCCAAAAATCTAGGTTAGCCAGTTCGGTGACTTCTTCAGGAACTAGCTAAAGATAAAGTTAGATTATAATCTTGAGAATAATCTTGAGAAACAGGGAGTTACCCTCATGATTATCACTGGTATTTTCGGAATTTTTCAATGATCACTGGTATTTTCAGAATTTTCCAATGATGCCCTCCCTACCCCCTTTGGATTACTGGGTTCTGGTTTCTTCCCTTAAATACCCCTTCCCCCAGCTACTCGGGGTCAAACTTTCTACCCCTGCATGGGAAATGAGTTTCGGCCCCAGTGCACTGATTCCTGTCCTGTCGATAAACCTCGTGTGATTGCAGCAAGGACAGTCTCTCGTGAGTTCCTGGGGGTCATGTTATCCCAAGACTTGAGTGAGAGTCTCCCCACTCCGGAGGTCTTTCACATAGGAATAACTAAAATTGCTTAGAAGAATTAATGAGACTAAAGTAAATGTGTACACACACTTCTGAGTGTATTTATGGCCCTTTAAATCAACTGCTTGACAAGCAATGAGTATACCAGAGCTGTTACATGTGTACTGATGCAGAAAGACTTCCAGTCCTGATGATAGGCATCTGGCATAGGTAAAACAAAGTTATTCCTAGAGTCCCAGGCCCTGCACACTTTTCTTAGTAAACAAACTCAATCTGCAGTTCAAGGGAGAACCAGATTCTACATGTAAAACTGGTAACTACCTTGGTTTGTTTACTTGGGCAAACATGCACTCAGGGAAGCCCAAGAGAACAGAGATGGGTTTTTGTTTCTTTGTTTGTTTTATTGTTGCTATTGGGATAAGATCAGCTATGTAGTGGAACTCACAGTGTAAACTAGGCTGGCCTCTCCCTCTGAAGTGACAGGATTAACCATGTGTGTCACTACACTCACCTTAGAGATAAATGTATAGGGGGTCGTGTGAGCTACATTTTCTGGTCATTTGCTCTTTCTTATCCCATTTACTCCTGTACTCTGTCCCCCAGTGCCACCATGATGGTTTCCTCCAAACAAATAAGAAACAGGAGCATGGATGGTTAAAGGGATTTCAGCATCATGCTGGACATATTTAGAATTTGAAGAAAGACTGTTGTATTTTATCTTGTCAGGATTCTGAACTGTGAAAAATCTGTTTCGAACTTCTTGTAGTCAGCAAATTGTAGTGTTTCAACCAACCACACGCCCTAGCCATCAATGTCACCTCACCTTTAGAGTCCTCACTATTTAGTGAGCACTGCCCACGCGTAATTATGACTCTTATTTTAAGTGTGAACAACTCTAGAGTGCTCCAGTGAGGACTTCTTCTGTACAGGCAGAATCTGGAGTAGGAACTAAACCCATGCTTTAATAAGATACCAGTGATTCTTAAACACGTTAAGCTTTGAGAAGTGTTCTTTTTAAACCTCATCCTGGAAATTTCTAGGACAAATCCGGCCAGAGGAAGAAGTATGTCTATTATCCCAGCAACTAGCACTGGGAGCCTGAGACAGGAGTGTTGGGGGTTTAAGGCCACTGTGGGCTCCATAGCAATTTCTAAGCCAGCCTAGGATACAAAATGAGGCCTTGTCTTTAAGTAATGTGTAACTAAGCAGCGTTCAGTAGGGCCAGGTCTTGGATCCAAGGTGAAGCACTTGCCTGACATGCATAAAACGCCACTGAGTTTAACCCCCCAACACTGCAGAGTAAAACAGGAGGAGCATCCAAGAATGCTTTGCCTTTTCATACTAACTCAGTATTCCTTCTCTAAATAAGTGTAGTTATTGTCAGAGTTAGAAAAGCCTTGGGTATTATACTCATTCCTAACAGAAGTAATCGTCTATTTTTGTGTTTGTCCCCCAGCTGTGATTTACCGTGCATTTCCTCACAAAGAAGCCAGAGAGCACGATGTGCAGGTACAGTCGTTCAGAGGTGGCTGGGAGCAGTAGACTTGACAGCAGAGCAGGCTCACTGTCTTCTTAGACTGATCTAGCTGTTCTTTCCCATGGATTACTCATCTGCACAGGTCGTACTTTAGGCCAAATCAAGGTCTTTTTGGTTGGTGTCTTCATGTTCCAGGCTCCTTTCTTAGGGTACCAGAGTCAGCTCTTAATTTCATGTCCTCTCCCGCTCTGTAGGGAGCGACAGACAGCCTGTGCCTACCAGAAACCTGTCTTGATCTTGCTTCTGTGCCCCAATCAGTGCTCAGCCCATTCCATAAGTGGATGTTACAGATTCTGTCTGGATGCTTCACAGGCTTTGTCAATTGGGCAGAAGCTTCACCTGTGGCTCATATCCTGCCAGGTTGGGTGGGACACGCCTTTAATCCCAGCACTTGGACGCAGTGGCAAGCAGCTCTCTGAGTTCAAGGACAACCAGAGCTACACAGAAATCCTGTCTCAGAGAGAGAGGGAGAGAGAGAATATCCTTTAAATCAAGATGTTAAAAGGCCAGTTAACCTTTAATTGTATTTCCCCATGAAAGAGAGACCACGTATGTATTTAAAAGAACCAAATTGTCCTGCTATTGATGATGAATTGTTTAGCCAGCCCTGACTTGAACTACCTCAAAGATTATGTATTCTGTCTTTTCACCTCCTGCATTAGCACAAAGAGGGTATCATTTACTATTGATGTGTTAACCTAAAGCTGGCAGTTAACCTCAGACTTGTTTTTACTGTCTGGTGATGCAAAAAGAACGCAGCAAATGGCCCAGCCAAGAGGTAGGTGCTCAGGAAAGAGCACTGCCCAGAGCTGCAGCAGGTGAAGGCCCAGTGAGGTACCTGCCGGCCAATGTAGAGTAGACTGTTGCTGCCCCAGCCTGAGAGGTGGGAAACTAGCGTGCTTCAGGACTGATGCAGCTGTGAAACAGTCTCACCCAGCCTTCCCCAGGAGTCCATGTAACTCTGTATATGTCCTGTGGTTGAGAGTGAGTGTGCCCGAGATGCACTTCACACTTTCTGCCTCAAAGTGGGACTGCAGCAGACCTCTCCAAGGGCAGCCACATGGAGTCCACAAGGCTGAAAGCAAGGGAAGAGGACTGTGCTGCTCGCTGTCAGAATTCCTCCTCCTTGACCTGTCTGCAACCCCCAGGCAGTTTTCCCTAATACTGAAATGGCTCATTTCCCTAACAACCCCAGTTCTCTTCCACTTCAAGCTAGTCTGTGGTCATGACTTATTAAATAACCTGTGTAGTTCATTTCTCAAGCTTCCTTCCCCACAAGGATTAGAGAAGGTTTGCATTACAAAGGATTTTGAATGCTCAGTAGAGTAACCTCAAGGAAGCAGGACTGGTCAGCGTTTGACCTGGCTGCAGTGTGGGGCGGTGTCACAGTTAGCATATGAGTGTGACTTTTACATCTAGGTAGTTGTGTGTAGAAAACACTTGGCAGACAGGAGATGTGTGAGCCTAGCTCAGCAGAAATGGTGGCTCTCAGGAACGGGATGAGTGCCCTGGTGTCTGAGAGCAGAATGGTGAACCACGCCACCATGTCTCTGAGCAGGAGCTGGGAACCCAACGGGCTGAGGCCTTTGTGAGGGCCTTCCTGAAGCGGACCATCCCGCACTTGAGCCAGCAAGACTGTGAGAGCCATCTGCAGCGCAAGGCTGTGGTCTTGGAATACTTCACTCGCCAGAAGCCAAAGCAGAAGAAGAAATCCAAAGGCCTCTCTTCCAAACAGAGGAGAGACATGAGGCTCTTTGACATTAGCCCAGAGCAACAGAGGTACGCCAGTCTTTCCATGGTCTTGCCACTCGCCATTGCCTAGCCTTCCTGGGAGGGCTCTGGACTGGGGATTCCAGGGATTCCCTGGACAGCTCTGCCCCTTTAGTCTCAGGGGCTTCTCTGCCATCTACCACAAGGGGGCAGCGTCCCTCTACCAATTTTCTTACGTCATGGCTTGGCCTCTAAAAGGCATTGGTCAGACTGAGGACTTTTCATCATTTACCTTCTCTCCTAGCCTCACTAAGTGTCTCCATTGCCCATAGCAACAGGCTGATATTCTTTAATATGTGCTTTCCTATGCCTTTAACATCGCTGGACAGAATCACCCACTCAAAGGTTGCTACCAAGAAGAGGTCCTGCCTTCGTATTTCAGAAGTTTCTGAAAGGAATGTGTCACTGTTTTGTGGAAGGATGTCTCCCTTGAGATGGTTCTGAGTTTGTGTTTAGAGCCACTATGTTTAGGCTTTGTATAACACTCCATAGGCACGCAGCCTTTCTTGTCCCAGAAGGCAAGAGAGTGTCGCTTTGCACTGGGGCTGCCTCCCTGGAGTCCTTGCGGGAAGTGCCTGTTTCAGATTCGAGCCTGGTGTTCTTGACTCTGATCCTGGCTTGGTATGAATGGGCACCAAGACAAATGATAACGCCAGAGAAAAGCTCTTGGTCCTTTACCCTCCCTTCCAAATGATCCTGCCACCTTACACAAGACCCTGCCTGGCAACCTGTACCTGGGTTGTTATGGCTGAGGCTACATCACCACCTTCAGATGCTCTCCTGCTCTGAGCCAGGCGCTCCTCCATCATGCCCACAACTGGCCAAGAGGAAAGGCATCAAGGCAAAAGGCCCCTCTTCCCTTCTCGAAAGCAGAAATTTAGCCCTGAAAAGGTTCTGCCAGAGAAGAAATTGAGGTTCAAGGAGGGGAGTGCACTTGGCCTTGGTCACATTGTTGTCAGGGCACCTAGGGTGTTCCCTCGTGCTTACTCTCGGCCTTGAGCCCAGCTCGGGTTTGCCGAACACTGGAAATCCCAAGCTTGTGTTTCTGACTCTGACAGATACAGTCTCTTCCTCCCTCTGCATGAACTCTGGAAGCAGTACATCCGTGACCTGTGCAACGGGCTCAAGCCAGACACGTGAGTTTTATTTTTGACACCTGCCATGGGATTAGATCCCAAGTCTTACGTGCACTAGAGACGCAGCCTGGGAAACCAGCTGGCTGTGGGCGTTTGTGATCCTGTTTGCTTTGTTACCAGCTCTTCTTTGTGGGCTCTCTTGACGTCCTAGGCAGCCGCAGATGATTCAAGCGAAGCTCCTGAAGGCGGATCTTCACGGTGCTATTATTTCAGGTAATTTCTGTGAGAGCATGTGGTCGTCTGGAGACTGTTACTCAGTGGCGGTACTCAGCCTGGCATCTGTCACTTGGCATCCTGAGGTTTCTCTAAGTTACAGGCAGTGAGGCTCTAAGCTGGTTGTGACGTGACCCATGCTGGGACTTGTTAAACACACAAGTGGTGTCTGCACCCATCAGCTCACACTGTTGTCACCTCGCCTCTAGTGCAGACTCTGGGGGACAGATCCCCCTTCATGTTTCCAGGGTGCCATCACCAGTGCAGACTTTTCCCATGATTGCCAGACTCATTCACCCCATGGCACCCAACAGCTACTTGGACAGCCAGGAGGGGCCTCAAAGTACCTAACACAGAGCCCTTGGTCTCCCCTGAGGTCAGCTCTCTGATTATGACACATCTCCATATCCAGTTTGTTCAGGCTAGAGACCTAGAAGTACATACACATTACATTACCTCTTTCCTAATTCTGCACCTCAGGTCGATTAACACACCTAGTTCCTGAATCTGACCTACCTCTAACTCCCTCAAGCTGCTGTGGAAGCTTCTCTCACCCTCCCCCATCTCAAATACTGTTTTATTCCCACATACACACCAGATCAGATACACAGAATGAAGGCTGTCATCGGACATCAGACTCCTGACTGCTGTTTGCCTGTCCTAAGCCTCCAGCAGCTTCCCATCCAGTCAGAGTAAAAATCTACAGTGTCCTTTGGCTGCCCTCTGAGTGACTTGCACACCTGGTGCCTTTGCTTGGGTCCTTCTCTCGACAAGGGGGCTCTGAAGGTTCATGCATTGACTCCTGCTGTAACTCAGGCCCCTCTCCTGATGTCACTTCCTGAGAGTCTACCACCACTAAGGCTTCCCCTCCACTCTCATTGTGCTGTTCTTATTTTCCTCATAGCCGTTATCAGTATCAAGAAATAGAATAGCCCGTGCTGTCTATCACTGTCCTCCATGAGAGCTTCAGCACACAGGAGCAAGATACAGGCCATCACGTTCAGTGTCCTGTCCCAGCACTGACCTAGCACACTAAGCACATAGCTCCAAATGCTGATTACATGGAGGAGGCAGTGCCCTGCCAGTGAGGTGACTTACCTGTCACTTCTGGGCAGCTCTGTAGGACTGCATTCAAGGAAATGTTCAGGAGAGTCAAAAGTGAATGATGGATGTCCTGCCCATGGCACTTGCTCCATCAAAGCAACACGACTGGACTTAGTTCTTTCTGTGTATGGCCTCTTGGCTCCAGAACCCTGCATAAAACCCAAAGGATACCTGAGAACAGCCCAGAGATTGCAAAGCCCAGGACAAAGAGTTGGGAGATCCTGGACTCTTGCTGGTTTGGTCATTGCCCAGCTACAGAGCCACTATGCTCTGGGCCTTCTCTTCCTCAGCTTAGAAGGGCCAGGCTCCTAGTCTCTGAGACCAAGCTGTGACTGCTGGCACTACCCAGGCCTTACCCTCATCAGCTTTTCTCCTTTGCAGTGATGAAATCCAAGTGCCCCTCCTATGTGGGGGTCACAGGAATCCTCCTGCAGGAGACCAAGCATGTCTTCAAGATAATCACCAAAGAAGACCGACTGAAAGGTGTGTGCTGTGTCCTTAGGGTATGAGAGAGAGAGAGAGCCTTATCCTTTCCTTGAGGCTTTCAGGTTCTACTTGACTATGGAGTCAGTCTGCAGGTGCTTGCTATGTTATGAACTGCAGAGAGAGGCCCCTGCCCCTATGGCTACCAAGAGACATAATGAACACAGTCAGCAACCTGTCCATAGACAGGACAGAAGAACTGCTTATCTGGGTCTTTGGCACTCATCTATTTGAGGTTTCTATTTGCTAAGGTCACCACCTCTCAAATGAATAACTAAAAGGCAGAAGGAACCAAAACAGCCTGCCACTGGAGTTCTGAAAACTGTGCCCTTGATGGAGACACTCTTGAGTTTTAGCATTGTTGGGAGGAGAGAGGCACTTGTTCATCCCTGGCCACTTAGCCCTGAAATAATCACACAGAAACTATATTATTTAAATCACTGTTTGGCCCACTAGCTCTAGCTTCTTATTGGCTAATTCTTACATATTAATTTAACCCATTTCTCTTAATCTGTGTATTGCCACAAGGCTGTGGCTTACTGGGTAAAGTTCCCAGAGTTTGTCTCTGGCAGAGGCTCCATGGCTTCTCTGACTCATCCCTTCTTTCTCCCAGCATTCAGTTTAGTTTTCCCCACCTAGCTAAGTTCTGCCCTGCTGTAGGTCCAAAGCAGTTTTTCTATTCATTAATGGAAATCATAGCATACAGGGGAAATTCCACATCATAGCATGGCTATTGCCGCTCCAGCAGGTACTTTTGAATCTTCCAATACCCCAGTACCTGACCTTGCCCACAAATCCAAAGTTCAAACAACAGTTGAGGGGTTTGTACTCATTTCTGTTGATGTTAGAAATCAAGACCAAGACCTCTGTCAGCTAATCCTGGGCTCTACACCTGAGCTACACCCACAGCCCTGCTTCATTGTTTTTCCATTTTCCTGTATGTTCTTCTGCTCACTTTATAAGTCTAAGGAAGTAATGTAGAAGTTTGCCCACTCTGCACAAATCTAAGAACCAGTTCAAGACTGTGTGGGAAACTGGGTTTGGTAGTATGGGAGCCCTCAGTTCTGGGAATTAAGTTAATCAACTCCGAACCTGGAAGTTAGGCAGTGAGTTATATTTAGACTGTGAATCAAATAGCCCAGGTCTTTTTGGGTACTTCTGGCATGGGTCTCCTCATTGCTGTAGACTTTTTTAAAGACAGTCTTATATGCAGTCCTGGCTAGCTTGGAACTTGCTATGTAGACCAGGCTGGCCTTGAACTCTCAGATCTGCCTGCCTTTGTCTCCTAAGTGCTGGCAATAAAGGTGTGGCCATCACCTTAATAATGGTGTGGGAAGTCCTTCTGTATATGTGCTGCTTTTATTGGTTAATGAATAAAGAAGCTACTTGGGCCTATGACAGAGCAAAATAGAACAAGGCAGGAATTCCAAGCAGAAATAGAAAAGGCAGAGTCAGAGAGATGTCGTATAGCTGCCGAAGGAGACAGATGCCAGAACCTTACCGGTAAATCACGAGCCTCATGACAATAATAGAATTAATAGATTAATAGAAATGGGTTAATTTAAGATGTAAGAGTTACTTAGTAAGAAGCCTAAGCTATTGGCCAAGCAGTATTGCAATTAATATAGTTTCTGTGTGATTATTTTGGGTCTTGGCAGCTGGGAAATGAACAAGCAGCCTCCGACTACTTTAATACAATTTAAATGTAAGCATGCATGAATCATGCTCTCCATGAACATGAACGCACTGTCTATATTGTTCCTCATCCTTTTTCCTTTCTTCTTTTCCATTCAGTTATCCCCAAGCTAAATTGTGTGTTCACCGTAGAAATTGATGGCTTCATTTCCTACATTTATGGAAGCAACTTCCAGCTTCGGTCAAGTGAGAGATCTGCCAAGAAGTTCAAAGTAAAGGGAACAATTGACCTGTGAATTCTTTGCCACTGGTGACAGATGTTCCTGGCAGCTGAGAACTGGAAACACCTTAAATACCCACTTTTCCATGAAGCACTTTCTGGCTGTGGCCCGTCTCGACTCCAGGGAAAAAAAGAGTGACTGAAGAACATTGAACAACACAGGAGGAAGTCGGGGGTAGAGATTTGTCTCTCCAGGGAGGAAAGACTAGCAGAAAATACACCAGGACTAACCTTGGGTGATTTGAAGAAGGCGGCCATTGGGTTCTGTCTTCAATACATTCCTATGTTTCTGGAGCATTCTGTGGTGAATGAGTTCAGTTAATAATGATATATTTGGATATCTTAGTTCTATTTTAGCTGCTATATTTGTAACCTTTCTACTGTGTAAGACCAGATGAGGTCTTTCTGCACATGGCCATTGGAACTACAGGTCAAGACCAGCATTAAAAATGGCTGGGATCCAGCTACTCTGTGCCAGTATTAAGAAGGCCTTGTCATTGACACCTGGTTCAGAGGGGCCAGTTGCCCCTTGTTTGTAAGAGGTGTGTGACTGCTGGCCGGCTCAGAAACTGCCCTGGCAATGGTAGGTGACAGCACATCCAGCACTCACCCCAGGTCAGCAGTGGCGCTGGGGGGTCAGTGCTCGATGCCTCCCACTCAGACTGCACTGGATGGAAGAGGAATGAGTGACCCTGATGGTCTTTATATGACAGAAAAACAGAAAACCTACTCCCTCTCAGAAACCAAAGTGCAAGCCCAAATCCCAGAGATTATCTAGACCCTGGTTCTGTCAACATCATCTAGACATTCCTCATGGCCCTGCCCCGGCCCACCTGGCCCCCGTGTTATCACCACCCAGGTTCAGGGCACACATGACCTCTCAGCCTGAAAATGATCATTGTCCGAGGTCTTAGGGACTGGTAAAGAAAGGCTAAGATCTGAACCAGAAGAGCTGGCTCCAGAGTCAAGTTCTTCCCAGGAGGACAGTCACAGGGGGGTGAGAGAGACTGCTAAGAGTGTGTGTATGTTCCTTATTTACCCAGCGCTCTACCAAGGAACTCTCCTGTGTAGAGTGACTGCTGTTCTAGCTGGCTGAAAGTGCGCAGGTGCTGCACCTTCAGAGCAGACCTGTTCAGCCCCACCCTCTGTGATGCAAGGGGCGCACTATGTTGCATAAACACGGTTGCTTCCCAGAAAAGCTGCTGGTGCCACTTGCCAAGTGAAGCATGTTACTGCTGCCCCAACTCAAGTGTCCATTGACTAGCTAAGGACATTCTCTCTCAAGGGAGACAATGTAATGCTCACCTGCCATAGAGTCTCTGCTCTTCACCTTGTCTGGGATGTGTTGCTGTTATCTCCCTGACCTCCCCAGGGGACCAAGGTCCCCAGCATCCTCCCAGATACTGGTCCTGAGGAAAGTGCACTTGGTATTACATACAGCATGACTATCCAAGTCCCCACAACTTCATGGAGAGGGGTATGATACTGGCACTTGTGACTGTCTCCAAGGAATAGGACTGTGGTAGAAATGAGATTTGGGGTGTACAGAGTCACATGACAACTCTGTTGAATGTAAACCATGCACTACAGAAACATGAGCACCATGCAGAGTGCTGAAGAAGCCAATGGGAAGAACAGTTGGCACCTCAATAAAGAGCTCAGGCTGCTGTCGAAATTGGTTTCTGCTAAGGCTTCCTCCTGACTGGTCAACAGCCACCTCTCTGTGCGTATGGTCTGTCCTCAAGAGGGAGCTCTACTGTGCCTCTTATGATGGTGTGATGAGAAGAGATGATAACACCTCATCTATGACCCGTTTATCCTTCGTCACCTCATAAAGATCCTATCTCCAAACAGTCGTGTTGGAGGTTAGAGCTTCAACACAGGAATTTGAGGGTAGTTAGTAATGACTGTGAAATGTTCCTAATTAGAAAAGTTGGCTTTACCCCCCAGGACGGTGCCAATGTCCAGTCTGGACCCCATCCACACACAATGGCCTTGGTTTCTTTGCTGTATGCTATGCTTGGGACACCAGGCAGCTCAGCCTAACTGCTAGGCTACGAGCTCACATTTTCCTGAATTTCATGGGCTTTGACTTAAGGTGCACGCACAGTATCCAGAGTCCCGGAGTTGTCAGCAGCCAAACTCCTCCCTCCTTGTTCCACTGGAGCCAGCAGTCAGGAGGGAAATGTGGAGAGGGAGGGGATGGTTAATGTCTACACGGCTGGATTGGGAAATGCTTTGAAAAGGGCACTTGGTGTGTTTCTGAGGGCTTCCAGAGAGGATTAACTGAGGTGGAAGATCCACCCTATACATGGGAAGTTTCATTCCCTAGAGTCAGGAGCTGGACACAGTAGAAGGAAGCTTGCTACAACACAGGCATCCTTGCTCTCCACTTCTCTATCACGTGCCCTGTCCACTGTGCCTTCTCTGCCATAATGGCTGACGCTGTAGCAAAATAATGCCTTCCTCATGTCACGTGTGTCAGGGATTTTATCACAGGGACAAAAAGTCCAACATGGGAGATGGGCAGAGTTGGCCCCTGAGGGGAGCTGTGGAATATGAAGAATTAAATCACACCCAGGTCAGAAACATGAAGAACCCAGGAAATCAGAGCAAGGCTTGGGAAGGTCTCCCTAGGGGAGGAGAAATGGGAAGGGGACATGTGACCACTAGTCTCAATGGTGATGCCTCAGGTTGCACCCAACTCTCTAATGGTGGGGAAGACACGGCAGGAACTAGCTTTGTAAACCAAGGGGCAGGTTCCAAAATTCTGATCTTTTCATCAACACCTGAAATCTTTCAGGGTCTCCACGCTCCCGTCTGTCAAGTGAGACAACTTGACTGCATGAAGGCCTCCTCGATCAGGCTGCTGGGATTCCTGCAGCAGCATAAGCAGGCACATGTCTGCAGCAGCTGTCCTATGCTGCACGTCAGCCATACTGAGTCAGGACCCAGGAGTGGAACTCACATGTCTATGTGTTTATGTAACACCACTGACTTCCTCCAGTCACCAGTATTTGAAGATGGTACATTCCAGATGGCATCTAAGTCTCTCAGTCCTGTCATCTGATTTGACCATAGATTCTTGGGCCAGTCTTTTCTAGATGCTGAAAAGGATCATCCAGTGACCAGGCTCTCAGATTCTGAATAAATAAACATGAAGATTTTTCCCCAAATACATCAACTGTAATAAAAGGCTCACTTTCTGGACAATGGCTTTTGCATTAATTTCTTATCTATAATGCCTCATTAAGACATCTGTTAAATGTGTATAATATTAATTTAATAGAAGAGTTCTGATAGAACTGTATTGGAATTGTCCATTTAATTAACCTCGTAGGCCTTTAATGGACATCTTAAATAGACATTAACAAGAGTGCTAGACAAATGAAAATTAGAGTCAATAACTTTCTTGGTAATTTCTCATGAGTTGTGAAGGACAAGCATTGCTAAGTAGGCAGAGACGACTGCAAAAGAAAAAGTGTTACAGTGGCAGGAAATCCAGAATGGACAGGACCCCGAGGTTTCACCATTCCGTGTTCCAGGAGATTTCAGCAAAGATGTTTCCTGGCCACCAAGATCATACTCAGGAGCAAAGGCTTCAGCTTTCATATGCATTTACAGAAAATATTCTCTGTCTGTGTTCCCTTAGACTGAGCTCCAGGTAGGGAAGAGTGGAAGGAGATGGGGAGCATGAAGCGAACAGAGAAAGAAGTGTTAGAGAGGGAGGGTCATGACCTTGTATGATAGAGCAGGGAAACTGGGACTGACTAGGATAAGGCAGGTTGGTTGGGACGGAGTGCGGAATGGGATGAGATGTAGAACACTCCATTGCTTTTACCTCCACCGTCCACTCACCAGCTGACCCAGTGATGCATCTTTGCAAAGCCTAAGGCTGTCTCCCCATATTCATCTCCTTTGACCTCCTTCCAGTCAGCACTTAGCAGGAGTAACCATTCCTCACCCGGGCACTCCTCTTTATTCCCACCCTCCTAACTTTCACCACCTTGGCCACTCCCTCTTAGAGTCCTTCAATGGACCTTATATTCCAGACGTATAAATGTTGACTGCCCTCATTCCAATTGTTGGACTTCTCTCCAACTTCCCTCCCTATCTGGTCACATGGCCACAATCCCAGGTACACCTAAAGTTCTCACAATCATATTTTCAAGCAGAGAGGAAGTATGATTTCATTGTCTTCCTCCCCCAAGTTAGATTAAAAGCTTGGTAACAATAAAGCCTGTGTTTTGATCATTCTGGATCCCCAGTTATCTAGAGGGAACCTGACCCATGGTAGAGTCTCATTGAGTGCTGGTGTGAAAACACTGCCCTTTGACCTCTCTATGTAAGTACATCTACCCCCACCTCATGGAATTGTCTCATTGCCTCCGAAACTCAGGTACAAGATCCAGTTATGCCTTGCTTCTTCTCTTGTGTCCACAACCACATCCGACCTTTCTTGAAGTCCTACTGGACGTCAACTTAATAAGAACTGAAGTCTCCTCCAAGCTCTGCTCACTTCCTATCTCTTGACCTCATCCTCCCACAGCAACTGCCCAGCCAGCGCCACCCCAGCTCCCCCATGGATGGCTTCCCTGACTCAATACTCAGTCATGTGTAAACAAGGTGGCCATGGGAACAGGACTCAGACTGTGCCATCCTTCGATTTAAAACCCACAAGTAACTTTCCCCAAACTTGATGTTAAGTCATGCTCCTGACCAGAATTCCCAAGTCCCTCCCTGATGGCCCTATGCTCCCCCTTCCCAGCACCTGTCCTGTCCGCTCTGGAACCCTCAAGTGTGCACTGCTCCACTCTCAGTGTTTGCTCTTGAGTTCTTTGTGGGATTTTCTTTCTGTTGTCCCTCAACCCATGTCAGCCTTATCTTCTGCATTTGTCTCTGTTCTACTGGAAGGTTCTCTCATGACCTTCCTAGATCACTCCCACCTTCCTAGCTCTGCAGCCCTCCTCCACCAACCTATCACTTCTTGTGTGTACTACAACCCTTGTCAGCTGGGACTTGACCTACCTATTTGTCATTAGAGTCATCAAACATCCCCATATGGTGATGACACTGCTTTGCATAGAATGTGTTTAGCAGTCACTGGGCATGGTGGCACACACCTGTAATCTCAGTGCTCAGGAAGCCTCTGAAGCAAAAGGATCATGAGTTCCAGGCCAGCCTGAGCTACATAGAAAATCCTGTCTCAAAAACCACAAGGAAGACCTCAAAGTGTAGTCCAGTGGTAGAGAGCCTTGCCTAACATGGTCAAAGCCCTAGCACCCACTCTCAGCACAGGAAAAAACATGTTCATAAGTATTTGTTGTTTATCTAGTCGTAGTGGCTCATATGAGTAATCTAATCACTTAGGAAACTGAGACAGAAGGAGAACCATGAGTTCAAAGTCAATAGTGAGTTCTAAGCCAGCCTGGACTACACAGTATGAGACCCTGTCTCAAACACACACACACACACACACACACACACACACAAGACTTATATGTGTGTTGTCTTGTTAGAGAGAGGGAGCCAAGGGTGGACTATGATGAGTGGGCATTGGTTCTCACAGCTGCTACGATGACAGCAGTGACTCCATCCTTGTGACTTGTCCACAGCAGGTCCATATGCTACCCTCCCATACAAGAAGGCACTGCATCCAGCAAGAGTCCCCAGATGCCACAACTGCCCTGTGTCATCAGAGCCTGCCCCCAACACACACACTCCACAAACAGCAGGACCATGTAGCAGTCCAGCATTATATGCCTTAGCTCCACCCATTGAAGCAGAGTGTGAGCCTCTGTGCTGTCATCTTTGATAGTCAGGAAATCAGAGGTCAAGGCCCAACTCACTATCCACCCTCAGTTTCAACAACAGAAGATGAGGAATAAGGAGCAGTGTCTACTACTGAAGCATTTAATACGCACACATTAAATTGTACCTTCAGTCGGAGAGAAATGTCTTATTGAATGCTTCCACGGGCCCTCTCTCCACAGAAAGCTTGCCTTGCAAGGATCATAAGGTGGAGAGCCCTTGGCTGCCTCAGTTTCCTCCTCCAGTGTATTATACTGTGTTCCATGACCACACAGTGCACACAAACATATTCTACAGGTGTGTGCCTCTCTTCCTGACACATGTTTGTGGTGACAGCATGGAACTGACATGGCAGGACTTTCAACATTATAAATTATACAAGAACAAATGGGGTTCCTTCCAGATGTTACTGTTTGGAAATTGAGTTGTATCCCTGCCCTCAGCAGAGGTTGTGACAAGGCCAAGCCAAGAGCAGGAGCCCTGAAGCCCCAGGGTCAACTACTGCCATGCCCTTCCTGCTTGGACCTGAAAGGTTGCCTTTAGACTTAGCCCCACAGACAGCCCAATGCTACAGTCCAGGGACTGAAAATGCAGGTTATATGCTGGTGGGAAATGGAGAGAATTATAAACTTAGTATTTGTGCTTTCTCTGACACCCGCCCTTCTCCACTGGAACAAACAGCAAGCCTTCCCTGCCATGATGGACAGAGTCCTCTGAAACTGGTGGGAAATGGAGAGAATTATAAACTTAGCATTTGTGCTTTCTCTGACTCCCGCCCTTCTCCACTGGAACAAACAGCAAGCCTTCCCTGCCATGATGGACAGAGTCCTCTGAAACTGGTGGGAAATGGAGAGAATTATAAACTTAGCATTTGTGCTTTCTCTGACTCCCGCCCTTCTCCACTGGAACAAACAGCAAGCCTTCCCTGCCATGATGGACAGAGTCCTCTGAAACTGAGACAAACCAAATCCTTTCTAGTTACATTGCTTCTGTCAAGTATTTTGTGATCACAGGGAAATGTATACATACGTGAATGAAAAAGTGTTAGCCAGGTGAGGTAGTTCACAACGGGAGGAGGCTTGGGCAGAAGGATCACAAGGGAAAGGCCTGCCTATGATACCGCTAAGACTCGAAGTCAACCTGGAAGACTTAGACACTGTTCTGTTAAAGGAAAAAGGATGCTGGGGTTTGCTGCTACGATTTCTTCCCTTTAGGAGATATAAAGAATGTCTACCTCCTCCTCCTAAGGTGCCAACAACAAACCAAGAGGTGAATCAACCAAAGCTTGCTCTGGGGAACCAGTGAATTGTTAGACCTACTTACAGAGCCATGGGAGACTGGAAAGCAGCCACACTGAAAGTTCTGCATCCAGTATGGCTAATCCCTCCCCCACAGCTATGGGCATGGTGTCTTAGGTAGGTTTCTATTGCTGTGATAAAGCACTGTGGCCAAAAACGACATGAGAAAGAAAGAGTTTAATTTCACTTTTGTACTTTCTGGCTAGTCTTATGTCAACTTGATACAAGCTAGAGTCATTTGAAAAGAGGAAGCATCAATTGAGAAAATGCCTCCATAAGATTTAGCTATAAGGTACTTTTTTTTACAGAACTGTCAGCATATTTTTAAATTCTTTTTATTTTTAAAACAATCTTATTTTACATACCAATCCCAGTTTCCTCTTCCTCCCATCCTCAGCTTCCCCACCTTCTCCCCTCCCCACCCCCCATACACTCATCAGAGAGGGTATTGCTTCCCATGGGGAGCCAACAAAGTCTGTTGCATCACTTGAGGCAGGACCAAGACCCTCATCCCTGTATCTAGGCTGAGCAAGGTATCCCTCCATAGGGAATGGGCTCTAAAGAGACAGTTTGCACAGTAGGGATAAACACTGGTTCCATTGCTAGCGGCCCCACAACACTCACCCACATTCAGAGGGCCTAGTTTTGTATTATGCTGATGTGGGATTTCCCTCTGTTTCCCTATATTACCATTGGTTAATAAAGAAACTGCGTTGGGCTGTTAGCAGCGATATAGGGGAACAGAACTAGGCAGGGAAAACTAAACTGAATGCTGGGAGGAAGAAGGGCAGAGTCAGAGAGAAGCCATGGAGCTTCGCGGGAGCCAGACAGAATTTTAGCTGGTAAGCCACATGGAGATACATAGATTAATAAAAATGGGTTTAATTAATATGTAAGAGTTAACCAATAAGAAGCTATAGCTAATGGGCCAAGTAGGGATTTAATTAATACAGTTTCTATGTGATTATTTTGGTTCTGGGAGGCTGGGATAAACAAGCGGCCTCCCTCTTACATTATGCAGGTTCCCCAACTGTCAGTCTGGAGTCAGTGAGCTCGTACCTGCTTGGGTCAGCTATTTCTGTGGGTTTCCCCATAATGGTCTTGGCCCCTTTGCTTATAATATTGCTCCTTCCTTTCTACGATTGGAATCTAGGAGTTTATCCCAGTGCTTAGCTGTGGATCTTAGCATCAGCTTCCATCAGTTAGTGTATGAAGGTTCTATGACAACAATTATGGTAGTCATCAATCTATTACAGGGGAAGGACAGCTTAGGTACCTTCTCCACTATTGCTTAGATTCTTACCTGAGGTCATCCTTGTGGATTCCTGGAAATTTCCCTAGGGTATAATGCATTTTAATTAGTAAATGAAGGG
This sequence comes from Chionomys nivalis, assembly GCF_950005125.1. Lineage (NCBI taxonomy): Eukaryota > Metazoa > Chordata > Mammalia > Rodentia > Cricetidae > Chionomys > Chionomys nivalis. The sequence goes on from NC_080087.1 coordinate 91,511,818, forward strand.
AGAGAGCCCAACCCATTGTGGGTGGTGCCATCCCTTGGCTGGTGGTCCTGAATTCTATAAGAAACCAGGCTGAGCAAACCATGGGAAGGAAGCCAGTAAACAACACTCCTCCATGGCCTCTGTATCAGCTCCTTACTCCAGGTGCCTGAGTTCCTGTCCTGAATTCCTTCAGTGACAAACAGAATTATGGAAGTATAAGCCAATTAAACCCTTACCTCCCCAACTTGCTTTGGGTATGGTGTTTTGTTGCAGAAATAGAAAGCTAAGACAGCCCACATTAAGCTGTGGTCCATCATGAAGAGAAGTCAGGGCAGGAACTCAAGGCAGGAACAGAAGCCGGGAAGCAGAGAGAATGTTCCTTAGAGGCTTATTCCTCATGGGTTGCTTACTCTGCTTTCTTATACCATCCTGGACCTCCTGCCCGGGGCTGGTAAAACCCTCAGTAAACTGGACCCTCCTGCATCAATCTTTAAGCAAGAGAATGCCCTACAGACAGTCCAATGGGGGCATGTTTTTTACCTGAGGTTGCTCCTCCCAGATAATTATATATTGTGTTGAGTTGACAAAAACCAACCAGGACAGTCTTTTTCCTGACTCCTTCCCTCCCTATAGGGATATCCTAGAGGGCTTGGGTCCTCTAGCCCTTTCTAGAGACCCAGAGGCCACATGAAATAGGGCAGAATTAGACAACTAACGATATGAATAGTCAGATGAGGGCTCCATGAGCATCCTTAGCCCCTCCTTCTAAGAGGAAACATCAACAGCCAACAGGCCAGCTATGATGATCTTTGGAGAGAAAATCCAGACAGGCTAGCTAACTGAGAAGGGATGGAAAGGGTTCTCTAAAAGGTGACACCCAACATCCATCCCTTTGAGGCACCAGCAGAAGCTAGACAGACTGCTGAACACTGAATACTTGTATTCCCTCAAAAGTCACATGCCAAAGCCAATCCCCAAATGTGACAATTGACTGGTTACATGATTGTGACAAGATACCTGACAGAAACGCTTAAAGGGAGGGACGCATTGCTTTAGCTCGCGAGTTGAAGTATTCCAGAGCAATGTAGGGCAATGGGGCAGCGTGGTCTGTGTGGTGGGAGCTTATGGCTGTTTCTTCACATGGTACAGATCTGGGTGCAGACAGCACAAGATGGAACCAAAGTCAGGCTATAAAGCTCAGATCTCAGATCTCCCAAAATGACACCTCTGCCTGGGTACTAGGTAATCAAACCCATGAGTCCATGGGGGGCTTTTAAGACCCAGACTAACAGATGGTGTTAAGAGACTTTGTTGTTTGTGGTAATTTACTGCCTGGAATCCCAGCTGATGCAGGAGGTTTGACAGGAGTGTGGGGTCATCTTGGATTGCTTGGTAATTCAGTCAGAGGTCCATTGCAAAATCCTGTCTCAAAAACAAACAACAACAACAACAAAGGATGGAGGGGGTAGGGCCTTTAGGGGAGATTGGGTCAGGATTGGTGAGCACTGTGTCTTATTGAAAGATTGGTGAGCACATGATTGGAGAATATTGTGTCTTTTTGAAAGAGTCCCAAGAGACCTCATTGACCATTGGCCAAGTGAGGTCTCAGCCAGACAGCTATCTTAAAGAATGGGGCCTTACTTAACATCAAATCTTTTGAAACTTTGACCTTGGACATGCCAGCATCCAGAGTCATGCTGTGGTATGTTATAGACTTTGAACTCAAAGAAATCTACCAGTTACCCTGATACCAAAACCACACAAAGACTCAACTAAGAAAGAGAATTACAGACCAGTCTCACTCATGAACATCGACACAAAAATTCTCAATAAAATATTGGCAAACTGAATCCAAGAACACATCAAAAAAATTATCCATTATGATCAAGTAGGCTTCATCCCAGAGATGCAGGGCTTGTTCAACATATGTAAATCTATCAATGTAATTCATCATATAAATAAACTGAAAGAAAAAAATCATATGATCATTTCATTAGATGCTGAAAAAGCATTTGACAAAATTCAACATCCCTTTATGATAAAGGTCTTGGAGAGATTAGGGATACAAGGATCATACCTAAATATAATAAAAGATTACAGCAAGCCGACAGCTAACATCAAATTAAACGGAGAGAAATTCAAAGCCATCCCACTAAAATCAGGAACACGACAAGGCTGTCCACTCTCTCCATACCTCTTCAATATAGTGCTTGAAGTTCTAGCAATAGCAATAAGACAACATAAGGGGATCAAGGGGATTCGAATTGGAAAGGAAGAAGTTAAACTTTCTTTATTTGCAGATGATATGATAATGTACATAAGCGACCCCAAAAACTCTACCAAAGAACTCCTACAGCTGATAAACACCTTTAGTAATGTGGCAGGATACAAGATCAACTCCAAAAAAATCAGTTGCCCTCCTATACACTAAGGATAAGGCAGCAGAGAGGGAAATCAGAGAAGCACCATCTTTCACCATAGCCACAAACAGCATAAAATATCTTGGGGTAACTCTAACCAAGGAAGTGAAAGATCTATTTGACAAGAACTTTAAGTCTTTGAAGAAAGAAATTGAAGAGGATACCAGAAAATGGAAGGATCTCCCTTGCTCTTGGATTGGGAGGATCAACATAGTAAAAATGGCAATTCTACCAAAGGGAATCTATAGATTCAATGCAATCCCCATCCAGGTCCCATCAAAATTATTCACAGATCTTGAGAGGACAATAATCAACTTTATATGGAAAAACAAAAAACCCAGGATAGCCAAAACAATCTTATACAATAAAGGAACTTCTGGAGGCATTACCATCCCTGACTTCAAACTCTATTACAGAGAAACAGTATTGAAAACAGCTTGGTATTGGCATAAAAACAGAGAAGTCGACCAATGGAATCAAATAGAAGACCCGGATTTTAACCCACAATCCTATGAACACCTGATTTTTGATAAAGGAGCTAAAAGTATACAATGGAAGAAAGAAAGCATCTTCAATAAATGGTGCTGGCATGACGGGATGTTAACCTGTAGAAGAATGAAAATAGACCCATATCTATGACTATGCACAAAACTTAAGTCCAAATGGATTAAAGACCTCAATATCAATCTGAACACACTGAACCTGATAGAAGAGAAAATGGGAAGTACCCTACAACATATGGGCACAGGAGATCACTTCCTACGTATAACCCCAGCAGCACAGACATTAAGGGCAATATTGAATAAATGGGACCTCCTGAAACTGAGAAGCTTCTGTAAAGCAAAGGACACTGTCACTAAGATAAAAAGGCAACCTACTGACTAGGAGAAGATCTTCACCAACCCTGCAACAGACAAAGGTCTGATCTCCAAAATATATAAAGAATTCAAGAAACTAGACTTTAAAATGCTAATTAACCCAATTAAAAAATAGGGCACTGATCTGAACAGAGAATTCTCAACAGAAGAAGTTCAAATGGTCAAAAGACACTTAAGATCATGCTCAACCTCCTTAGGGATCAGGGAAATGCAAATCAAAACAACTTTGAGATACCATCTTACACCTGTCAGAATGACTAAAATCAAAAACACCAATGATAGCCTTTGCTGGAGAGGATGTGAAGTAAGGGGTACACTCATCCATTGCTGGTGGGAATGCAAACTTGTGCAACCACTTTGGAAATCAGTGTGGTGTTTTCTCAGGAAATTCGGGATCAACCTACCCCAGGACCCAGCAATACCACTCTTGGGAATATACCCAAGAGATGCCCTATCATATTACAAAAGCATTTGTTCAACTATGTTCATAGCAGCATTATTTGTAATAGCCAGAACCTGGAAACAACCTAGATGGCCTTCAATGGAAGAATGGATGAAGAAAGTGTGGAATATATACATATTAGAGTACTACTCAGCGATAAAAAACAATGACATCTTGAATTTTGCGTGCAAATGGATGGAAATAGAAAACACTATCCTGAGTGAGGTATCCCAGACCCAAAAAGATGAATATGGGATGTACTCACTCATAATTGGTTTCTAGCCATAAATAAAGGATATTGAGACTATAATTTGTGATCCTAGAGAAGCTAAATAAGAAGGTGAACCCAAAGAAAAACATAGTTATCCTCCTGGATATTGGGAGTAGACAAGATTGCTGGGCAAAAATTGGGAACTTGGGGGTGGGGTGGGATGGGGGTAAGGGGAAATGGGGAGAGAAAAGTAAGAAGGGGAGGATGGGGAGAGCTTGGGGGAATGGGATGGTTGGGATAATGGAAGAGTGGATATGGGAGCAGGGAAGTATATATCTTAATTAAGGGAGCCATCTTAGGGTTGGCAAGAGACCTGACTCTAGAGGGGCTCCCAGGTGTCCAGGGAGATGTCCCCAGTTAGTTCCTTGGGCAGCTGAGGAGAGGGAACCTGAACTGGCCTTTTCCTATAGCCATACTGATGAATATCTTGCATATCACCATAGAACCTCATCTGGCGATAGATGGGGATAGAGACAGAGACCCACATTGGAGCACTGGACTGAGCTCCCAAGGTCCAAATGAGGAACAGAAGGAGGGAGAACATGAGCAAGGAAGTCAGGACCGCGATTGATGCATCCACCCACTGAGACAGTGGGGCTGATCTATTGGGAGCTCGCCAAGGCCAGCGTGACTGGGAATGAAAAAGCATGGGATAAAACCAGACTCTCTGAACATGGCGGACAATGAGGGCTGATGAGAAGCCAAGGACAATGGCACTGGGTTTTGATCCCACTGCATGAACTGGCTTTGAGGGAGCCTAGCCTGTTTGGATGTTCAACTTCCTAAACCTGGATGGAGTGGGGAGGACCTTGGACTTCCCACAGGGGAGGGAACCCTGACTGCTCTTTGGACTGGAGAGGGAGGGGGAGAGGAGTGAGGGGAGGGAGAGGGAAATGGGAGGCGGGGAGGAGGCAGAAATTTTTTCAATAAAAAAATTAGCAACAGCAAGAAAGAAGAAAAGGGACACAACACAGGCCAAGCTAGTAATCCTAGGAGATCATCCCTAGAGTCAGACTGCACACACCTGTCTTCCTTAGTAATCCACACACAGAATTCTTTACTACCACATCAAAGCAGGGGGTGCCAATTCCTTTCCTGGAACCATTCATGGAAACTGTATGAATACTGTGAAATCTAGAAATAGAATATTGATATACATATGCAAGTAGAAAGGGATTCTTAGTGTATGAGTCACAGTTACCCTAGTATCAAATAATTTATGAAATACCATATTTCATATTCTTGTAATTTTTCCTAAATAAAATGCATATTTAAGGCTTAAATGCTCAACCTATCTCTCTGTCTGTCTCTCTCTCTGTCTGTCTGTCTGTCTCTCTCTCTCTCTGACTATGCATCTTGCTTTTTTTTAACAACAAAAATGTGTATTCCTAGTGAAAAGTCTAGATAGGAATAAATCCAAACTTTCTTTGAACACAATAATTTTAAAATGCATACAAAAGAAAGAACCCTACATTTTAAAATATTAAAGTCAGAAAAGTTTTCATATCTGTCACATATTAAATAAGACTGCAATATAGTTAAAGGTATGGTGGTTTCTCAGAAAATTATGATCAAACTACCTGAGGACCAACCATTGCCACTCTTGGGCATATATCCAAGAGATGCTCAATCATACTACAAAAGAATCTGTTCAACTATGTTCATAGCAACATTATTTGTAATAGCAGGAACCTGGAAACAATCTAGATGCCCCTGAAGTGAAGAATGAAGAAAATGTAGCACATTTACACATTAAAGTACTAGTCAGCAGTAAAAAACAATGACATTTTTAATTTTGCATGCAAATGGTTGGAATTAGAAAACACTGTCCTGACTGAGGTAACCAAACCCAAAGAGATGAATATGGTATGTACACACTCATAGGTGGACTCCAGCCATAAACAGAGGACATTGACCTATAGTTCATGATCCTAGAGAAGCTAAGTAATAAGGTGAACCCAAGGAAAAACATATATAGATCCACTTGGAAACTGGAAACAGACAAGATCACATGACTAAACTGGGAGCATAAAGGTTGGGTAGAAGTGGAAAAGAAGGGAAGGAAGGGAGGGTTGAGAAAAACTAGAGAAAATGGGGTAGTCAAAAAGGAGCAAGGAAAGAGATATCATGATTGAGACAGACATTGGGGTTAGCAGAAACTTAGCTCTAGAGAAATTCCCAGGAATCCACAAGGATGACCCCAGCTAAGACCCTAAGCAATAGAAAGGGGGCCTGATCTTCACTTGTCTTGTAGTAAGAATGATGAATATCTTAAATATCACCATAGAAACTTCATCTACCAACTGATGGAAATAGAGGAAGACACCATCGGAAAACTGAGCTGAGCTCCCAAAGTCCAGTTGAAGAGTGGAAAGAATGAGAATATGACCAAGGAGGTCAGGACCATGATGGGTTCATCCACTAAAACAGTTTACATGAACCGATGGAAGATCACCAACTCTAACCAAACTGGGAAGGAACAAGCATGGGACCAAAATAGTCCCTCTGAATGTGGTTGAGAGTTGACTTGCTGGGGCAGACTTGGGGGTCACTGGCAATGGCACCAGGATTTATCCCAACTGCATGTCCTGGATTTTTTGGATCCTATTCTCTTTGGATGTATACCTTGCTCAGCCTAGATATAGTAGGGAGGGCCTTGGACCTTCCACAAACCAATGTGCATTACCCTCTATGAGGATTGGATAAGGGTTGTGTGGGAGGATGTGAGGAGGGATTGGGAGTAGGGAAGAAGTGGTAACTTGGATTGGTAATTTTTTAAAACCTAATCAATTAAAAACCATTCAGAGTAGCTGAATCTAGGCAGCACAACGGCAACAAGAGATTGAAAAAGGGAACAGTTGTATCCATGCCCACCTTCAGCCGTTATGTTGCTTGTTCCTACCAGCAGTATCCAAATAAAAGCATCTTCATGATACACAGTGGACCACTGATTTGGAAGTTCAAAGTGGCATCACCCATGAGTGTAATGATGAAGGGTCAGGCTGGTCCAAGAGTAAAAACATACAAAGAAGGGATGAAAGTATATAAGAGACTTGTCCATCCAGCATGGGGCAGCACAGAATAAGGAAGGACTGTAGGAGAAGCAACAAGAAGACAAGTGTCTTAGAGTTCATCAACATGCATGCAGCACACCGAGCCCTGACCTTGCACATAGTCACAAAGGAACACTTTGATCTCTTCCTTGGGTCATAGACAGATGCTGATGGCACAAAAGCCAGACGGACTGGAATGGCCTATTACTGAGTTCCCTCAACAGCGATTCTCCCTCCTGCCTGAGACTACTCACTGTATGTAAGTGTAGGCTGATGGGACACTTTCTGTTGGAAAGTGACCCATTATATGTACATTATACACCGCTTCATCAGTGAACCTTACAAGAGCACTGCCATGATAGCCTAGGCTAAACGCCATGAGAAGTGGCACTTCCATGCCATGATTGCCTCTTTCAGTAGCCCACACCTCAGCCTCCATGGCTACTGTGGGTCTCCTGGCATCTTCTCCAACCAATCCCATCTTCTAGTTAGGAATTGAACCTTCCCATTGGCTGTTGCCTCATTTATGACATCATTCTCCCTCCAACCCTACCAGCACCTGGTAGAATCTTGGTGTTTCCGTGGTGATGACTGTAAACAAATTTGGATCATCACAAGTCACAGGTGACCAGTGACCAGTGAGTGCTGTCTGGTACTGGACACACTTGCCACTAAGGTCAGCTGATCAGACAAAGCCGACCAATTATCTTGCTCCATTATACTTTGGATTGTTGATCCTCTCCCCTTGACCATGTCAGGTAAGGATAGAGACTTTAAAATATGTGATCTTCTCCATTGACTTTTACTATACTATTAAATCTTTACTGAATGTGGATACTATTGATGTTGATATAGATATCTAGATTTGAATGTCACATTTAGCTTTGGTTCTTACTAAGTAGGTGATTTTAGACAGACAGTTTATTCTCAAGTGTTTTCCATCCACCTCAAGGAGTAAACAGTGTCACTATGCTTGGGTTCTGTACTGTTGAGTTTTCAGAGGAAAGTGAACAGGGAATAAAATCAGGCCCTTTTGGATGGTATTAAACTACAGAGACACAGGAACATGAACAAGGGACGCAGAGATCTAGCACTCCACACCACTGATGAGAAAGTCTCCCCCCACTACTGTTTCCAATCTCAGTTTAAAAATCAGGACCACGAGGGGTGCACCCACCCACTGTGACAGTGGAACTGATTTATTGGGAGCCCACCAAGGCCAGCTGGTCTGGGACTGAATAAGCATGGGTTGATTCCGGACTCTCTGAGCATGGCGGACAATGAAGGCAGATGAGAAGCCAAGGACAATGGCACTAGGTTTCGATCCTAATACATGAACCGGCTTTGTGGGAGCTTAGCCTGTTTAGATGCTCACCTTCCTGGAAGTAGACAGAAGACCTTCGTCTTCCCGCAGGGCAGAGAATTTGGACTGCTCTTCAGTATCAAGAGGGAGGGGGAATGGTGTGGGGGGAGGAGAAGAGGAGTGGGGATAGGGGGAGGGAAGTGGGGGGAGGGGGCAATATTTGGGAGGAGGGGAGGGAAATGGGAAACGGGGAGCAGGTGGAAATTTTAATTAAAAAAGAATAAAAAAAAAAATAAAATAAAATAAAATTCAGGGCTACTCTAACAGTATTGGTCACACCACGGATGGTGGCACACAACTATAATCACAACATAGAACTGGATGGGGTGGAGGTGAGTTCAAGTCTAACATGTTCTGCACTGGCCTCTCTCCCTACTCACCAAATGAATATTGACTGTGGACAAAATGGTGACTGCCATGTTGTGCAGTTACTTGGGCTTCCCTGGATTAAACATGGAGAGTCGACGAGAATAAGAGGACTGTGGAATCTGAGAAGGCAGTTATTGTACTGAAAGAAATATTGACAGTGTTGCTGGAAGGACAGACCCACAGGAAGTCAGGGAAGGGGGCAAACACAGTACAGGTCTAGAAAGTATATAAATATAAGAAGGCACACTGTAGAGAGGACCCTGGTGGTCCACAATGGTAGTTTAGAACACAATGTTGAAGACGACCACAGATTATAATGAAAACAGACAAGGCATTGTCATTTCCCAAGCCATGTTTAACCAAACGTACTGTTCAGATTAGTCCGTACAAAGGTTCCCTGGCACATATAGAAAGAATATCCTGATCTGGTCCCTGGCTCTTACACTCCATCCAGGCCACTTTCTGCCCAATTCCCCATGTCTCATGTGCACTGGTGGTATTGGATAGGATCACCTGGGGCTGTGAAGTCCAGTCAGTTAGAGTCTGACCATGGCAACTGACACGCTGTTGTGAGGGGGATTCTCACAAGGATTCCCCCTTAGAAGAGATATAAAAATTAACAGTTACTGAGGAGCTGTTAAGAAAACAATTTAATCAACAGATATTAAATTGAGAAGCAATCATATTCAGAGATAAACCCTATAAAACATTAACAGTCTCAAGAAGACACACTAAACTGGTGCAAACAAGAAGAAATTTTGTCAGTAGGTTGTATTTCTGAAATCATATTTGAATAATGCTTAAAAGTTATAAAATTATAAGAGATCCTCAATAATACAAGAAATGCAAGGTGAAAAAAGAGAGAGGGGGGAAGGAATAATTACCTAAATTCAGTATACATTTGTTAAACATCATTACAGAAAAAACTCAATAAATTAGAGATTAGCTTGGTGGTCACGGCAGGGGCTCCAGCACCAGCACTTTAGAGGCAGAAGCAGGTCTGTCTGTGTGATTTCAAAGCTAGACTGATCAATGTAGAGTGAGTTTAGGTCACTCTATACTGTAAGATCTGCAGAGAACAGGACAAAGTTCCAGGTATGGAATATGCCTATGGGTCTCTTCCCCATAATAACCTCTGTTGTAGAATATATTTGCGAGGAAGTGTCCCAACAGGCATTATTATATTACAATCAGGAAAAAGAAGCATCATGTCTAGATCTGAGTGAGGATTAAAGCAGATTAACTAGGATTTCCATACCCACACAGGAAAAAGCAGACAGTTCATCTAGTGATTGTCATCCTACATAGCACCACGGATCAATCTTAACCCATTTGTTTGGGATATGTAAGGGAACAAAGGTGCTAGACTCTCTCACTCAGTACAACCTGGAGATAACACAGTCCCTCCCGGGGGCAGAAAGCTTCCATCTCAAATTTTTCCAACTCTCTTCTTGCTTCCTACAGAAAATTGCCAAAGTGCACCTTTCGCTGGGACAGAATGTGCTCTGCAGTCCCCTGTGCCTGTGCTGAGGAATGCCACACCCTCAGCAGGAAGTGTGTGCAATTTCTACGGGGTCTGCACCCCAGCTGTGAGCTCAGCATGGCTCCTGTCATCAGACTCCAGCACATGCTGCCAGCAGCTCACGGACAGTGCCTGTCTTTACCAACGAGCTGGCACGACCATGCTGACTGAGCCGACTGACCAGAACCAGATCTCTGCTTCGACATTTTCCTATCCAGGTGTTCTCCACTGGGATCTCAGAGAAAGCACCACCAGAAGGGAAGCTCCATTCCTGGATGCCCTTTTAACTGTCATTGATCAGAATATCACCCCCTTGTCTCGGTCTACAACAGCCCAGTGTGATAATACTTTCCATATCAATGCCTTACCGCCATCCTATCCAATACTGTCTGCCTGCCTTGTACAGGCAACACCATCAAATGGACCAGATCAACGATATATCCTGGCACCTTGCTACCTGGATGGAAGTCAGGTCTATTACAATGACCAGAACAGCCTGGGTCCTGGGATGGCTGAAGAATTCTGGCAGTGCCAGCAGGCCTATGGCTCTGTGTCCTGCTCTGGGAACCAGGCTTCCTCTCTGCACCCAGAGATGGTGATGGCACTACAGGAGATTCAGGCAATGAATGTCCAAACACCTTTCTCCACCTCTCCCATCTACTGGCCCACATCTGCTCAAACCAGTCTTCAAGGTGAGTAAAGCCAGGAGGGGAGGTGTGACATCAGCCCTCAGAGGAGACACAGCTCTACCTTTCAGAAGTGGATATCCACACAGAGGAAGAATGGGAGTCCTGACATGTTGGCTGTGGCTCAGGCTCATTACCCCTAAATTCAGTCTCTATAATGAGAGAGAATACAGGAAAGTGAGTGACATCCAACCTTTATTCAGACATGTCCAAGGACCACACTACAGGAACGCATTTCACTGCCAAGGCTAATCGGCCCCATGCACCAGCTCACTAAAATCATCTCCTTCCTAATCTGTGTCTCCAGATTCTAGATGACATCAAGAATGTTTTCTGTTTTTGTACCACTAAGTTTCCCCTGAGTTGAAACTAGTATCCAGAGAAATGGAACCCTGAATGTGACCTGGAGGAAGTCTTCTCCCACACTCCAAGTGTCTGCTGTGACATTCTCTAACACTTAAGCTGTAGTGACAGTTTGCTTTGACCTGTGTAATATTGATAAGCAGGGTTGAAGCATCTCACCCTATCTGTCTCGCTCAACCTCTCTCTGTCTTTGTCTCTGTCTCTTTTCTTCCTCTAGATCTCTCTTCCACTTTCTCTTTCTCTTTTTCTTTTACTCTTTCTTTCTGAATCTTCAGCAGTGACCCAAGGTCAAGACTATGTAGACATGTTCTCTATTACAAAGTTGAAGCTCAAAGCTTTCACAGTCTTACATTTTCGTATCACTAACAAAAATTCTGTGAAATGTGGAGCTTAAGGAATGTCAGGGCTTTTGAACTGCTTGCCTTTCAGGATTGAGGAACTGATATGGATACCTAAACCCATATAAAAATCCAGGCTTCAGGGGGCATATAAGTAATACAATGAACAGAAGAAACTGTCAGAGATGAGCAAGATTAGTAAATAGTGAGCAACACAACCTGTCTCAGAGCAAACTTCCAAGACAATGAGAGGCACTGTTTCAAAGGAAAATGGGGGAGAAAGGGAAGAGTGCACACCAAGGAATTCTGCCAACTTCCCATGATCACTAAGCATGTACACACCACACAAACACGAGAGAAAACGTGATCTCACACGGTCATGAAAACCAAATGAGTAGTTACTATGTGTCTCCAAAGAGGGCTGCTTTCCCTGCTCCTCCAGCAGAACTCATAGCAATGCCTGCAACACTGCTGCAGGAGCCTCAGTGCTCAGGTGCACTGAAAGGGGGGTAGCATCTCACTTACCAGGCACTGACTTCGAACTTCCTCTTTTTCAGTGGTGGAGAGGGAGATGACTCTGGGATTGACACCTTCAGGGCAGACACTGTGTCTGCTGCAGAGTCCAGACCTCGGCAATGCCTGCACCCAGGATGCCCAGATGAAGACAGCACCTGCCAATGGGGACAGGTTATTAATTGCCCTCATGCACAGTCCTTCTGAATTCCTGACCTTGCTTCCAGCCCCAAGCCTAGAAAAGACACAGAAGAACAGTGCAGATGAGATGAATGCTGAGCAATCAACACCTCTGGATTCCTATGAGGGCACAGAATCTAACCAAGATGCATTACCCCTCCCTTTAGCACACCCCGGCATGCAGCAGCCCTTGAACTACAGTGATGCTGGGATCCTGAGGCAGAAGCAAACTTCTCATAATGCCACTTTGGGAAACAGTAGCCTTGGTCTGGAAGACACTGAGACTCTGAAGAGTGCCATGGAGTCTAGCACTGATTTTGCAGACATGACCACACTGGTGGCAGATATTCACCTTCCCCAACTCTTAAACTTCAACACTGGCCTTGACCAAATGGAAGATTGCACAGCAAGCCAAATCAAGGACTCCAAAGACATCAAGAGGGATCAGGCTCAGTCACGCACCAGCATCTTTATTGGACGATCTGAACTAGGGATCAAGAAAAACCAGAAAGTCTCTGATGTGCTTCATGGAGCTCTTCAGGCTAGAAACCATCACGAGGATATGCTGAAGGAAGATGATCCTGGAACCATTAAAGGGGCTATAGACAACATGGCCAACCAGGGCAAATCTCAGATATTTGTACCCAAGAGGCCCAGCATAGCAAGGGCACAGGGGAAAGAAAAAGCTAAGGAGACTAGAGAAAAGAACTCCAAGAAAACAGAGGAGCTGAAGCCTTCAAGACACAGAGTCAAGGCAGAAGAGAAGCCCGCCATCCCCAAGACCAAGAGGAAGAGGAATCCACCTGAGCTCAGCCATGACAGCTTTAAGAAGCCTCGAACTCACCTTGGCATGCACATGCTGGAGTCCGTGCAGGTCTTTCACCCACTGGGGAAGAAGAGTGAGAAGAAAACTGGCATCTCCTCCTCCCGGGCTCTGCTAAACTTCAGCAGCAACAATGATCCCCAGACAGGCCCAACCACCACATCCCTGGGAGATGTGCCCCGTGAGGGTCGAGGCCCTGGTAAAGCCCCAGGCAATGCTCAGAGAACAGAGAGCAGTGCTCACAAGTGGTGTCCATCTCTGTCCCTGGATGAGTTGCCCCCACATGGGAAGGTCAAATTAGTACCTCTGCCTTTCCTAGCCATGGACAAACCTCAAGACAGACCTGTTTCCAGAAAGCTTCACGGCCTGGCTTCACACAGGCCCACTACAGCTTACCCAGTGAGGTCTCATTCCCACTCTGCTAGGCAACCCAAACTCAAGCCATCCCAACCAGCTCCTGCCAGCACATCACTGATGGCCTCTGACAAGTCAGCTCTGTCAACTGCCACCAGTACCACACGTCCAAATGTAAGCAAGCCCATCCAGTCTTGCACTGGGCCTCAACCGCCTGCCTCTTTGCCTGCACTCTACAGAGCATCATCTCACACTTCACTCCACAGGGAGCCTCTTTCTTTTGCCACAAACAAGACCCTAGATCCTCACCAGCCTCAATCCCAATACCTCAGGCAAGACTTCAGCCACCAACCAGTTCCATGGAGGAAAGTGGACATTCCAGAGCCAGTCTTCTCACAGCCCATCACTGAAGAGCAGAGGCCAGAGAGGGAGGCCATGAAGAGGAGGGCCCAACAGGAGCGAGAGAATGCTGCCAAGTGTACCTCTTGGGGCAAACCACAGCTTTTCCTTCAAAGGGAGAAGGATATGGAAATTTCGAGATATTATGGCTATGCAGTGTAAGTGCTCCCCAAACATTTGGAACACAATGCTATTCAACATACACAGGTAAAATGTAGATACAGATATTCATGCATATGTGAAGTTTAAAGACTTAGCTGAATGTCTAGACATATAGGTACATATATAGGGATGCAGATTAATATCTAGATATAAGCATATATATTTTTTGAATGGACAGACATAGTTTATAAATTTATAAATATTTGAAGACACTATAATTGACTGTAGAAACTTAAGACTGCTATTTCATCTATGAGTATATAGAGAGGGCTTTGATGTCTTCCTTAGAACTTTACTATTATTAATTTATGTTTCCAAATTATGTAATAATATATGTTATATAGATACATCATATGCTATAAGTCAGCGGTACTTCTTATTTAATGTTAAAGCTGTTAGCAAAAAGCTCTAGTGGCAATAAGATTATTTTCCTGGACTTTAATTTTCAGGATTCTAGGATGATGTGGGAGTCCCCTCTGTATGATGTGAATATGTTTTATTACTATTGGTCATTAATGAGTAAATCTGTTCCAGCCAATGACTGAGCAGGTCAAAGCCAGGTAGGAAATTCGAACTGAGATATAGAGAGAAAGCAGGCAAACTCAAAGAGATGCCATGTAGCTGCTGAAGGAGAAAGATGCCTGAATGCCAGAACATTGCCAATAGGTCATGTGATAACTCATGGTGATAACAGATTAATATTAATAGGCTTTATTAAGATGTTAGAGTTAGCCAGGAATATGCGGGGGTCATTGGCCAAACAGTACTGTAATTAGTGTGGTTTCTGTGTGATTATTCGGGTCAGAGTTACTGAACATGGTAGGTTTTCTAGATTGTATACTGTAAAGTGAACACACTCCTGCTGTCACCACACTTCCTCCAGTTATGAACCTCAAACACAAGCCCTTTAAACATCAGTACTCTGCGATAGAGATCTGCCTGCATTTTCATGATATGAAACATAGGGTCCATGTATGCATAATCAAGATCCTCCCTTGAAAGAAATTCTACAAGGCAGAGTATCTTTCTGAGATGGGTTGATTTGGATTACTGGGTTTATCCCAAATTGTATCATTCTTTGAAATTATCCATTTAACATGTTCATTTCTCTTGTGTGTGTGTGTGTGTCTGTGTTGTCCACATGAACTACCGCGTATCAAATGTGTGGAGTGCTCACAGAGGCCAAGGCATCAGGTCTCTGGAGTCTGGAATTAAGAGAGATTGAAAACCATCATGAGGTGCTCTGAATTCGACCTGGGGACTCTGAGAGAAAATCAAGTGTTCTTGTCTACTGAGCCATCTCATTGAACCCGAGTTGAGTACACATAATGGAAACAACATAACCTTAGCCTCTCTATGGCTGCAAAGACTTGACTGTCTACGTACATCGCATTTTCTTCACCCAGGGAAACGCTGCTGTTGGATACCACGCTAGGTTCCCTGATGTACTGTAGACAGTGCTGCAATCAACATTGATGGGCAAGTGCCTCTCTAATATACCAAGTTCTTTGGGAAGGTACACATGAATCATGCGGTGGGCCAGATGCAGGCTTTGGTGGTCCCGGAACACTGACAGCCAATCAGGGTGGAAAACGTCCAATCCCCAGCAGCAGTGGATAGCATTCCTCTCTGTGAATTCCATTGGCAGCATTTGTCACTTTGTTCTAGTCGGCCTTGAATGGCATCCAGTGGAGGTTACCTATGCATTTCCCTGATTTCTCCTGAATCAGAACATTTGGATGTGCTCACCCTCAGTTTTTCCAAAGTCTGGGAGAACAGTCTCTTTCTTTCCCCTTGAATACCTGTGTTGTCTTCTTTCTTATGATTTACACATTTAAGTCTAAATCATCTAGATATTAATCTTCTAACTGAGGTACCAGTAGCAAAGATTTCACTTGGTTTTCAAGAACAACCCCTCAAAGAATGGCTTCTCTTGCTGGCAAAGAGTCCTTTACTTCCCTGAGCAACCACTGATCAACTGATATTTGATTGCCTGATATTTTCCTCCAGCCTGACCTGTCCCTGAATCTTCAACTCTTTGCACTATTCTGTGGTCTAATCATTTCAGGGTTTGTTACAGACTGTCCTGAGGCATATGGCATTAACCTTTTATGGGGTGACACATAAGAAATAGAATTAATTTATATATGAATATTGTTTCTCGAGACAGTATCTCTTTCCATATCACTGAATATTCGGGAACTGACCTCACTAATCAGGCTAGCCTTGAAATCACAAAGATCTGCCTGACACTGCCTTTGTAATGCCTTTGCCTGTGTCCCTGCCTCAAGAGTGCTGGGACTAAAGGAATGCACCAATATTCCAGGTGAAAACACCGTTCTTTTTGTATATATGGATCGTGGGTTTCCCCACCATGATTATGTGAGGATGTATGTTAGTAACAGTACATTTTTGATAGCTACCAAAAGTCACAGAGGCTGAACTGCTTGCGTTTACAACTGTAATTCAATACAGATTCATTGTTCTGAAAAATTGCTACTGAAACAGAGATCATAGGAACACCTTCCCCATTACTATAAGGGCCTAAGTGCAGAGGGCACAGAAGGAGGGGAGCATCTCACTTACAAGTCACTAACTTCTTCCTTGACTCTTTTTCAGTGGTGGAAAGGGAGAAGTCCCTGGGACTGACACCTCAGGACAGACACTCCATCAGTTGCAGTCCACAATATTGCTAGTATTCCACCCTGGATTCACAGATGAGGATGCCACCTGTTGATAAGGACAGGTCATTGACTGCCCCCATCCAAAGGTCTCCCAAATTCCTGGCCTTGCCAACAGCTCTCTTGCTAGGGGGGAAAAAAGGAAAACAATGTGAATGAGATGGCAGCCAATCTATCAGTGCTTAAGGACCCCCTAAGGGCACACAGGAAACCTAGTCCCATCGCTTGTCCCTTTAGCACACCCCAACTTGCAGCACACACTGTGCTTTACTGACACTAACACCCTGAGGCAGAAGCTTGCTTTTGATCATGTCTCCTTGCTAAGCAGCACCTTTTTGGTCATCATGAGCCTGGGGAAAGCAGAAGTGATGGGCTCCAGCATAGACTTTGCTGACAAGACTACACCAAGGCCAGATATTCACCTGCAATTTTTCAAATAACTCAATGTATTAAACATATGCAGAGATGCACAGCATCCTTATCCAAAGACTCCATAGTCATCAGGAGGGAATCAGCTGGGGCTCATGAGCAAGACAAAACCAAGAGGACCAGAGAAAACAGCTTCAAGAAAACAGAGGAGCTGGAGCAGTGTAGGGAGAGTCAAGTCAGAGGAGAAGCCCAACATCCCAGGACCAAAAGGAGGAGGAATCCACCTGTGCTCAGCCACCACAGCTTTAAAAAGCCTCGAACCCACCCCAGCATGCACACGCGGGAGTCCGGGAAGGGCTTTCACCTCTTGTGGGGGAAGAGAGAAGAAAACTGGACTCCCCTGAACTTTGTCAACTTTTTCTGCTACTCTCTGCTCTATTATTACAAGAGTTATTGAATTTGAGCTCTGGGGAAGTGGCATTGAATAACTGCAGGGTGACACATAGAAAATAGGATTCATTTATTTATTCACTTTCTTTTAGTTCCTTGAGAGAGCAAAGCCCTATATGTCCTAGTACTAACATCATAGACCAGGCTAGCCTTGAACTCAGTGATCTGCCAGCCTCTGCCTCTGCTGCTACCTCTGTCTTTTGAGTCCCTGCCTCAAGAGTGCTGGGACTAAAGATATGCTTCAACAATCCAGATAGAATCAAGATTCTTTCTGTACATGTGGATCACCAGGTTTCCCAGCATGATTTAATGAAGAGTCCATGTGTAGGCCAAGGCGATTCTTGCTACTGACCTAAAATAACAAGAGACTTAACTGAATGTATTGACTTAGCTGCATGTATTTACAATGGCAACTCAACTCAGATTCTTTTTGTGTGACAGTACCTTTGTTTCACTTGTAGGCTGAACTTCGGACAATGCCTGTCTACTTCCAGATAGTACAGCATCTGGATTTGACTCAAGGAATGTATTCAACCTGTCCTTAGATATTTATGGTGTTTCTATTTTCTCACTATGTAATCCCCAACTACTGTGTAGACACAATACTGTCCATTCTAACAAGGCCTAGTTGCTGTCCAGAGTCACTGGTCTAGATAAATATAACAAGGCCAGCAAGAAAGGATCCCACCACCTGTATCCAAACATCCTGACAGTGGCATGATTGACTACAAGAGAACAATGGAAAGCAATAGTTTAGGGAGGTCTCTGGTTTGATCACTCTCTCTGTGTTTTTTAACTACAGAATTTGGGACTCCATGAGTCTACTGTGCTTCACTGTACTCCTCAGAAAAACAGAAAGGCATTTGAATGGATATACATTAATGTTAAGATTATTATTTTAATCTTTATGTTTTCAAATTAAGTGTCTTGTAGAATAACACTTGTTAAACAAAGCTCAGGAATTATTTTACATATTAAAGCAATTAACAAAATGATGTATTTGTAATGAATTCTTCTCATGGACTTTCATTCTCATTGTACTATTTATTCAATGAACAGATTATTCTGTATATTGTATACTGACCACAGCACTCAGTTCCCACTACCTAGCCATTTTTTAGCTCTCACCAAAAATCTTAGGCAATGTTCTTCTGCTTTATAGTATTGCTTACAATTTCATGAATGTATATATGTAGAAATGTGTCACCAAGGATCCACATAGTGAGACAGGATAAGAAGATATTTCTGTGGGTCTGGATACATTTGGTACAACATAATTATCTCGAGTTCCAAGAATTCTCCTGCAATCACCTTGACTGCATTCATTGTTTTTACTGTAACGAGTTCCACTGTGTGCAGACATCACATATTTCTTATCATTTGTTCTGCTACTGGACACCAAGTTCAGGCCCTAACACAGGTATCCTAATCCTGAAAAGGCTGCAATATACAGTAATGTGCAGAGCAATAATCCATCCAACACCTTGGAACACTATGAACAGGAGGAGTGGTAGACCTGGTTTGGTGTTTAAAGACACTATATATTGAAATACACAGAAGGTACAACACTTCACACTACACCCACCAACTGATTTGTTGCTCCTATGGAAGCAATACTTGGAAGTCCCCAATTTTCAGATAACTCTCCACTTCTTATATTCTGTACCATCTAGAAAGATCAAGTCCAAGTGATCTTAGCTAAAATATCTCAATGGGATAGTCATTTTATTATGGGGGAAAAAAAAAAAAACAGGCTACACTACTCTACCTGAGTGCATTAGCTCTTACACACAAACCATTGCACTCCTGCTTCCATGACAGTCCCTGATATTTGGATGAACTGCATTGTGCATGATCCATTTTGGCATCTCACCCCAACAGCAGCCACAGCCACTGAGTATCAACAGCCAAAACTTTTACAATTTTTCCATCAGCATCAAAGCACACAGAAAAGGAAGTCGAGAAAGGAGGCAGACTGGAGCAGTTCCATCTACACCTGCAGCTACACTAATCTCAGCAGAAGCACAAAGATTTAGAAGGGAAATGCAGAGGCCCATCCATTCCCTTCAATAAAACAGTAGGAGTTCCCTACTCCTGTGATCCTGTGACCTGTGATCCTCTGAGTCACAGGAGATTTTGTTGTGAATCACGGTACAACATAAAAATTCCCTTCTATGTTACAGAAACACATAGATAACTGTTATATATATATATATATATATATATATATATATATATATATATATATATATATTTTAAAAAAGCCAGGTATACTTCCACATACAAAGAAAGGTCCTGGGGAGGAATTTATAGGAAGTAGTCTGGGTTCCGCCGGGTCACATGAGGCTCTCCACGACGAGGTGCTGGGTCAAACTGAAGAAAAGAATATTTTAAAGTGTCATCTAATTCCATGATAGCAGCCTGATTTCCACAGCGGTAGCAGTAATTGGGCTCACTAAGTGTTTCTGTAACAAATTGTGGTATGTCTTGACATTAAACTACGTCATGGACCAAATGTGCCACACTAATGATGAGCGTTTAGCACAATTTGAGGTGAACTTACTACACTGTGTTCTAGATCAGTCTGCCTGCTGTGTCCTAGGAAGCATTCTTTTTGGCTGGTTAAACAAAAGGGATCACTGACTGCTTCATCTCCTTTGCACTTGGAAATTTAGTTACATTGTTTAACTGGCATGGATTAATAGAGTCAGAGTTTTATTTTTAAGATTTCACAAGCTGGGCTGGAGAGATGGCTCAGAGGTTAAGAGCATTGCCTGCTCTTCCAAAGGTCCTGAGTTCAATTCCCAGCAACCACATGGTGGCTCATAACCATCTGTAATGGGGTCTGGTGCTCTCTTCTGGCCAGCAGGCATATACACAGACAGAATATTGTATACATAATAAATAAATAAATATTAAAAAAAAAAAGATTTCACAAGCTGACTTCCACTTAATTCATTACCCTTTATTTTATTGAAATGTATACTAACTGAAGACGAGATTCTTGGGAGTATGTTGTCATAACATTAAAGAGATTTCTTTTCATTTAAACTAAAAAAAAAAAATCCCTTCTATGAAAGCCAGCCTGCTAGCAGAAAGGGAGATTACAGTTCAGTGCAAGTCTGACTGCTGGATATCCTACAACTGAAACAGAGGGACAATCGTCAACTTCTTACTCATACCAAATAAAAGGATCCAAAGAGCCTTCATCTTTTGGGAGGTCTTGAAGAGTTTCTTGACCAACATCTCCTGAGTCTTAAGACCACTTCTGGGACGTAGAATATAGCAGGCATATGGCTTCAGTGAGTGCCATATTCCACTTATTCAGGGTCCCATTTCTCAACTTCTCTAACTTACTTTTGCTCTCCTTGGAGACGCTATCCATAATTTTCAGGCACTGTGACGATACCATGGTACCACCAACGATAAGAAATGTTTTGTACACATGTGAGCAGGCTCTGTGCAGACCTGCCAATGCCAATTCTATCAGGGGATGGCCTTTGTGCAAAGTCACACACTAAGCAGATTCTGTAGATAGGGAGGGCAGTCTGTTCCACTGCAGCTTGCAAAGATCCCCTCACTTGGAATTTTGTATTGTAGATAATACAACAAGTCCCTTCAGCTCCTAGTTTTCAGGATTCTCAAGGGGCCATTGCACATTATAACAGCTCTTACGCATCTGGTAATATCAAACCAATCTTTTTACACTGACTCAAAGACCAGAACATGGCCATCATATACCCATCCACTTGAATGTATTATTGAATTTACTTTAGTGTATTACTGAACACAGCATGGTCTATGTTTTAGTTTGCGCTCACCTATACACTTGGCACAATTAAGATTTTTGTCATTTCTGAGTTAAAGACTTCAGGAGTTCATTGACAGGGTATGTGGAATTCAGTCAATTTCTTTCATAAAATGCAGTCAGAATAAGTAATGTCACATGTGTGTCTCCCTAACAACGTACATTCCTACAGAAGGGGAGAACAAACGAGCACGAGTGATAGAGAAAAGAAATAATTCCACCCAAGTCAACAGTAATGACCTATGTTGGGTTACATACACTGGACATCATTTTTAGATGTAGATGCATAAAATAAAGCAAAAACTCACATGGATATGGTATATAGGACAGGAAATCAAAGTCCTTAGGGCTCTTTCATTAATGGAAGCCAGCAACACAGCTATGTAAAGTCTCCCCTAGGAATGAATGAAATGTCTATGAGCTTGGGGAGGAGTCCTGTGCACTTTGTACTTCAGTTTCCCTAGAACTGTGAATGTATCTGCTTTGAGTCTCATAATTCTCCTCCTCCTTCACAAAGAAAGATTCACTGTGGAAGAGATGCTGCTCCACAAACAGGGATGGGCCTGCTTCCTTGGCTTCCTCTGCTTCTCTTGGTTGCTTTTCCTTTACATCACCAATGTGCATGTTGGATTGAGTCACTCATTACTATCAAGGCCCCCCACCGCTTACAATGACCATAACAATCCAACAGGAAGAGCAATGTTTCTAAAGCCCTATAATTCTCCCATAGTCCCTGGTGAATTAATCTCATTCCTAAAACCATCAGGAACACAGGCCCATCCATTTATAGGCAAAGCACAAGAAAGACATCAGAGATCACCCACAATGCACTATTCCATTGACACCTCTGGCCCTTGTTATCTTATCAGACCATGTTATTAATGGGAACCCCAAAACTGAATAATAATAATGAACAAATTGGCCAGAAAAATGCTTCCTTTGTGACGCTACTTAGAACACAACTGAGATACAACAAAGGGGCAATAGTGACGACTTCAAGTACCAATGCACACACTCCTATTTAGCTTATATAGCATAAAACAAACCAGGATCCTAAGGAAAGAGGATAGCTCAATTCAGTGGTTGCTGCCCTGAAGTAGTCTCTAGGACTCATTGTGGAAAATGATCTTTATTAACAAATGACACAGAAGGACCTAGCCTATGCTCGGCAATACTATACAAACACAGTTGGACTTGGAATATGTAAGAATGTTGGCTGAGAAAATCTAAAGAGTGCCAGTAAGGAGAAATCCCCTGTGGTCTCTGATTTACCTTTAATCTCAATGTACTGCCTTGGTCTCCTGTTCTGGATTGCTTAGACAATGGTCTGTAAAGGATAACATGGAAGACACTTGATCCTGTACCAACTTAGCTGAGATTTCTCTATTTAGGTCTGTATCTCATTTTTTAATTGGGTTATTTGAAATTTTGAAGTCTAATTTCTTGAGTTTTTTATATATTTTGGAGATCAGTCCTTTGTCTGATGTGGGGTTGGTGAAGATCTTTTCCCATTCAGTAGGTTGCTTTTTCTCTTATTGACTGTGTCCTTTGCTTTACAGAAGTTTCTCAGTTTCAGGAGGTTCCATTTATTTATTGTTGTTCTCAGGGTCTGTGCTACTGGGATAATATTTAGGAAGTGGTCTCCTGTGCCCATGCATTGAAGACTACTTCCCACTTTCTCTTCTATTAGGTTCTGTGTGGTCAGATTTATATTAAGGTCTTTGATCCATTTAGACTTGAGTTTTGTGCATGGGGATAAATATGAATGTTCAACATCCTTAGCAGTCAGGGAAATGAAAATCAAAATAACTCTGAGATACCATCTTACACCTGTCAGAATGACTAAGATCAAAAACACCAATGATTGCTTATGCTGGAGAGGATGTGGAATAAGGAGAACACTCATCCATTGCTGGTGGGAATGAAAACTTGTACAACCACTTTGGAAATCAGTATGGTGGTTTCTCAGAAAATTGGCAATCAACCTACCTCAGAATCCAGAAATTCCACTCTTAGACATATTCCCAAAAGATGTCCAATCATACCCTAAAGACATTTGTTTGACTATGTTTATAGCAGCATTATTCGTAACAGCCAGAACCTGGAAACAACCTCAACCAATGAATGACATCTTGAAATTTCCATGCCAAAGGGTGGAACTAGAAAACACCATCCTGAGTGAGGTAACCCAGACCCAAACAGATGAATATGGTATGTACTCACTATGTATATATGTAAATAAGTGGATACTAGCAATAACCAAAGGATATTGAGCCTATATATCATAATCCTAGTGAAGCTAAGTAACAAGGTGAACCCTACGAAAAACATAGATTCACCTGGGAAGGGGAAAAAGACAAGATCACCTGACAAAATTGGGAATATAGGGGTAGAGGGGAGAATGAAGGATGGAAGGAGAAGAGAAAAGTAGAAGGGGAGGGGTGAGGAGAACTTAAGGGAATAGGATAGTCTAGATGGAGGAAAGTCAGAGATGAGAGCAAGGAAAGAGATATTTTGATTGAGGTAGCCATTCTGGGACCAGTATGAAACCTTGGCTCTAGAGAAATTCCCAGGAATCCAAAAGGATGACCCCAGCTAAAACTCTAAGCAATAGAGGAGAGAGTGCCCGAAATGGCCTCACCCTGTAGACAAACTGATGAATATCTTAACTATCACCATAGAACCTTCATCCAGAAATTGATGGAAATAGAGGCAGAGACCTGCATCAGAACACTGGACTAAGCTCCCAAAGTCCAGTTGAAGAATGGGAGGAGTGAGAATATGAGCAAAGAGGTCAATACCATGATGGGGACACCCACTGAAACAGTCTACCTGAGCTAATAGGAGCTCACCAACTCCAGCCATACTGGGAAAGAACGAGAATAGGACCAACTAGTCCCTCTGAATGTGGTTGACAGTTGCATGGCTGGGACAGACTGAGGGGCCACTGACAGTAGCACCAGGATTTATCCCTACTGCTTGTACTGGCTTGTTGGGAACCCATTCTCTTTGGATGGATACCTTGCTCAGCCTGGATACTGTAGGAAGGGCCTTGGACCTCCCCCAAAGCAATGTGCTTTACCCTCTCTGAGTGGATGGGGTGAGGTAGGAGGGTGTGTGAAGGGATTGGGAGGAGAGGAGGAAGTGAGAACTTGTTGTCTTTGAGACAAACATAAACTAGATCATAATGCCTGGTGGGAACTGAGAGACCAAAGTAAAATGACCATTCTGTCGTGATCCATCTTTCCCATTCTCTTGCTCATGTTCTCCATCAGACCTCACCTCCTTGATGTGGGAGTCCCCTCTGTGTGCTGTGATTACCGTTAATGAATAAAGAAACTGCCTTGGCCTGTTGATAGAGCAAAACTTAGGTCAGCGGGGAAGACTGGACTGAATGATGGGAGACAGAAGGGCAGAGTCAGAAGATGCCAGGATCCACTGCTGGAGATAGATATGCTGAAACTTTGCTGGTAAGCCACAACCTCGTGGTGATATAAAGATGAATAGAAATGGGTTGAAGTAATATGTAAGAATTAGCCAATAAGAAGTTAGAGCTAATGGGCCAAGCAGTGATTTAATTAATACAGTTTCTGTGTGATTATTTCAGGGCTAAGTTAGCCGGACACCGGGAATGAACAAGAGGCCTTCTCCTGCACCACTTTGTCCTGAAGGAATGGACTAGGGCCCTTCATTGTTTCAGCAATGGTGGAACCACCATTCAGCTGCTTGTTGTCTTACACCATGACCAAAAGCAGCTAAGGGGGAAATGGTTTACTTAGCTTGTGAATCCCAGTCAAAGCCCATCACTGAGGAAAGTCATGGTAAGAACTCAAGCAGGAGAAGAGGCAAGTGCCTTGGGGGAAAATAACTGACTTGTTCTCCATGGCTTGTTCTCCACGGCTTGCTCAGCTTACATTCTCATATGACTCAGGACCACTGACAAGGGCTGGCATTGCCCAACAATGAAGAAAGCGGCTCATGGACATGCCCACAAGACAAAGTGACGGAAGTTAATTTCTTAGTTGGGTTTCCTCTCCCCTGTGACTCATTTGTGTCAAGTTAACAGAAACCAACGAGTACTCCTGCCCTCTCTCAGTCTACTTCCTTCCCATCCTGCTGACTGAGAAGTAACAGTGGCTCTAAGAAGTTGGTGGCTCCAGCATCAAGATGTACTTATTATCCACAGTGTATCTCTCAGCAACATCTTCCCTGGTGGGACCGGACTCAATTCCTCTGGAGTTTTTCCAAATCTACCTTTTGTGCCCTCCCCTACCCTCTGTAAGCCCTCCTGTGTCTTAACCTGAAGTGATTTTTTTCGTCCTTTATTTCTTCTCTTTAAGTGCACCTTGGATTCCCAGACCTGAACCTGCTCTGGGTACTATAGCAGGCTCTAGGTTTGCTTAAGAGGCAGATATCTGGGCATGCTCTGAGGGTCTTTCTGGAAGAGGTGTCTCTGAGTTAGTAAGACCCATCCTGGAGGTGATGTGTGCGATGATTCAAAGCATTGCCAGCTTTGAAACTGAGAAAACAATGGGGGCATCAACATTCAGTCCAGGATGTGTGACTGTGGACACAACGCTACCAGTTGCTCCCACTCCTTGTCCCTGCTTTCCCCACCATGAAGTACTGTGCCATCAACGTCCGAGCCAGAACACTATCTCCTTCTTAAGTGTCTTCTCATCTAAGTGAGAAGAAAAGTGAGTTCCAGAAGTCCCCAACAAAGCTGGAGTCATCACTCTCGCCCTTCTTCCTTTCCCTTTTCCAGGTCACAAAGGGATCCCCAGTGCCTCTCCGACTGTGTGAAGAATCTCACCCTTTGACTTCCCTTAGTCCCTGGCTCATTGGGGCATCCAGGAGTTCCTGTGTAGGTGCCGAGAAGTTTCATCTTTCATCGGGACGGGTGAGTGTGTGCTATCCTGGGGCGGACTGTCCCGGTAGAGAGCACAAACGCCCCTCCCCCAGCACCTGCTGTAGGGCTTTCTCTCCTACACACCCGCCCCCACCCCCACCCCCAAGCCTGCCTTATCTGCAAGGTCCTTAGCTGTGGAACAGTTTCCTGCCATTTCACTAAGGCTACCAACCCAGAGCAGTGAGTCCCTGACTAGAGGGCAGGCCTCAAGGTCCCCGCCAGGGAAAGCGGGCCCCTGCTGCTGGGTCTGCAGTCTCTGCTGTGATCTGCTGAACCTGCTCTGCCTGCGCCCTACTTCCCTTAGTCCCTGGCTCGTTGGGGCATCCAGGAGTTCCTGTGTAGGTGCCGAGAAGTTTCATCTTTCATCGGGACGGGTGAGTGTGTGCTATCCTGGGGCGGACTGTCCCGGTAGAGAGCACAAACGCCCCTCCCCCAGCACCTGCTGTAGGGCTTTCTCTCCTACACACCCGCACCCACCCCCACCCCCAAGCCTGCCTTGTCTGCAAGGTCCTTAGCTGTGGAACAGTTTCCTGCCATTTCACTAAGGCTACCAACCCAGAGCAGTGAGTCCCTGACTAGAGGGCAGGCCTCAAGGTCCCCGCCAGGGAAAGCGGCCCCCCCGCTGCTGGGGCTGCAGTCTCTGCTGTGATCTGCTGGACCTGCTCTGCCTGCGCCCTACTTCCCTTAGTCCCTGGCTCATTGGGGCATCCAGGAGTTCCTGTGTAGGTGCCGAGAAGTTTCATCGGGACGGGTGAGTGTGTGCTATCCTGGGGCGGACTGTCCCGGTAGAGAGCACAAACGCCCCTACACTAAGGCTACCCAACCAGAGCGGTGAGTGCCTGCCTAGCGGGCAGGCCTCAGCAACCCTCGAAAGGGAGCACAGGCACCTCCAGCTTGTACTGCAGTGTCGCCTGTGTTCTACTGGACCCCGCCCGACCCCTTGCATCCGGCCTTCTTTACGCGGGTCATTGGAATACCACGCATCCATGTTTTGGTGTTGAGGAGTTCATCTGGAAGGGAACGGTTCCTGCCACTACACTGAGGAGATACACCTAGAGAGTTAGTCACAGCAAAGACTGGTCCAAGACATCAGGCCTCTCCTGGCTCCATTTGAAGGAAAAGATGGGCAGGCGCCAATGCAAGAATTCCCCCAACAACTTGAAAGGCAACGTGACACCACCAGGATCCAGGAATCCCGAAATGAGAAGTCTACACCCTAATTCAGAAGAATTAGAAGAATTCGACTCAAAAGTGAATTTTATGAAAATAATAGAGGACCTTAAACAGGAGGTGAAAAACTGCCACAACCAATTAGAGATTACAAACAAAAAGGTAGAGGAAATGAATAAATATCTCAAAGATACCCAAGAAAACCAAGAGAAACAAGAAAAAGTAATCAAACAGGTAAGGGAAACGGTTCAAGACTTGAAGAATGAAGTGGAAGTAATAAAGAAAACACAAACCGAGGGAAGGATGGAGATGGAAAATTTGAATAAACGAACAGGAACTACAGAGACAAGTACCACCAACAGATTACAAGAGATAGAAGAAAGAATCTCAGACACTGAAGATACCATAGAGAAAATAAACACTCTCATCAAAGAAAACAGCATAACCAACAAATTCTCATCACAAAACATTCAGGAAATCTGGGACACAATAAAAAGACCAAACCTAAGAATAATAGGGATAGAAGAAGGAGAAGAAGTACAACTCAATGGTCCAGAAAATATATTTAATAAAATTATAGAAGAAAACTTTCCCAACCTTAAGAAAGATATTCCTTTGAAGGTCCAAGAAGCATACAGAACACCAAATCGACTGGATCAAAAAAAAACATCTCCTCGTCATATAATAATCAAAACACAAAACATACAGAATAAAGAAAGAATATTAAGAGCCGCAAAGGAAAAAGGTCAAGTTACCTATAAAGGTAAACCTATCAGACTTACACCTGATTTCTCTATGGAAACCATGAAAGCCAGAAGGTCCTGGATAGATGTACTGCAGAAACTACGAGACCATGGATGCAAGCCCAGACTACTATACCCAGCCAAGCTTTCGTTCACTATAAATGGAGAAAACAAAGTTTTCCAGGATAAAAACAAATTTAAACAATACGTAGCTACAAATCCAGCCCTTCAGAAAGTAATTGAAGGAAAATCACAAACCAAGGAGTCCAACAATGCCCACAATAACTCAGACATCTAATGACCCTTCACCAGCACAACTTGAAGAAGGAAAACACACAAACTCTACTACCAAAGGAAAGAAAGAAAGAAAGAAAGGAAAAATGACCGGAGTTAACAACCACTGGTCATTAATATCACTTAACATCAATGGACTCAACTCACCTATAAAGAGGCACAGGCTAAGAGATTGGATACGAAAACAGGATCCAACATTCTGCTGCTTACAAGAAACACACCTCAACCACAAAGACAGACATCTACTCAGAGTAAAGGGCTGGGAAAAGGTTTATCAAGCAAACGGACCTAAGAAACAAGCAGGTGTGGCCATACTAATTTCTAAGAAAGTTGACTTCAAACTAAAATCAATCAAAAGAGATGGAGATGGACATTTTTTACTCATAACAGGAACAATTCACCAGGATGAAATCTCAATCCTGAATATATATGCCCCTAATATAAAAGCACCCACTTATGTAAAAGAAACGTTACTAAAACTCAAGGCAGTCATCAAACCACACACACTAATAGTAGGAGATTTCAACACTCCTCTCTCACCAATGGACAGGTCAATCAGACAGAAACCTAACAGAGAAATAAGAGGATTAAGGGAGGCAATGAATCAAATGGACTTAACAGACATCTATAGAACATTCCACCCAAATAGGAAAGAATATACCTTCTTCTCTGCAGCTCATGGAACCTTCTCGAAAATAGACCACATACTCGGTAACAAAGCAAACTTACACAGTTACAAAAAATATCGGTAACCACCTGTGTCTTATCAGATCACCATGGATTAAAGTTAGAATTCAACAACAATGCTATCCCCAGAAAGCCTATGAACTCATGGAAACTGGACAGTCAACTACTGAACCACACCTGGATCAAGGAAGAAATAAAGAAAGAAATTAAAGTCTTTCTTGAATTCAATGAAAACGAAGACTCAACATACTCAAACCTATGGGACACTATGAAAGCAGTGCTAAGAGGAAAATTCATAGCATTAAGTGCCCACTTAAAGAAAACGGAGAAAGCACACATTGGAGACTTAATAGCCCACCTGAAAGCTTTAGAAAAAAAAGAAGCAGACTCACCTAGGAGAAGTAGAAGACTGGAAATAATCAAATTGAGGGCTGAAATCAACAAAATAGAAACACAGAAAACAATCCAAAGAATCAATGAAACAAAAAGCTGGTTCTTGGAGAAAATCAATAAGATTGATAAACCCCTATCCAAACTAATCAAACGGCGGAGAGAGAATACGCAAATTAACAAAATTAGAAATGAAAAGGGAGACATAACCACAGACTCAGAGGAAATTCAGAGAATCATTAGATCTTACTACAAAAACCTGTATGCCACAAAATTGGAAAATGTTATAGAAATGGACACTTTTTTAGATAAGTACCATATACCAAAGTTAAACCAGGACCAGGTGAACAATCTAAATAGACCTGTTAGTCGCGAAGAATTAGAAGTTGTTATAAAAAACCTCCCCACCAAAAAAAGCCCAGGTCCAGACGGCTTCAATGCAGAATTCTACCAGAACTTCCAAGAAGACCTAATACCTATACTCCTTAATGTATTTCACAATATTGAAACAGAGAAGTCATTGCCAAATTCCTTTTATGAAGCTGAAGTTACTCTGATACCAAAACCACACAAAGACACAACCAAGAAAGAGAACTACAGGCCAATCTCACTCATGAACATCGACGCAAAAATACTCAATAAAATACTGGCAAACCGAATCCAAGAACACATTAGAAAAATTATCCATTATGATCAAGTAGGCTTCATCCCAGAGATGCAGGGCTGGTTCAACATACGAAAATCTATCAATGTAATCCATCATATAAATAAACTGAAAGTAAAAAACCATATGATCATTTCATTAGATGCTGAAAAAGCATTTGACAAAATTCAACATCCCTTTATGATAAAGGTCTTAGAGAGATTAGGAATACAAGGGTCGCTCCTGACTATAATAAAAGCTATTTATAGCAAGCCGTCAGCTAACATCAAATTAAATGGAGAGAAACTCAAAGCTATTCCACTAAAATCAGGAACACGACAAGGTTGTCCACTCTCTCCATACCTCTTTAATATAGTGCTTGAAATTCTAGCAATAGCAATAAGACAACATAAGGGGATCAAAGGGATTCAAATCGGAAAGGAAGAAGTTAAACTTTCATTATTTGCAGACGATATGATAGTGTACATAAGCGACCCCCAAAACTCCAGCAAAGAACTCCTTCAGCTGATAAACACCTTTAGTAGCGTTGCAGGATACAAGATCAATTCCAAAAAATCAGTTGCCCTCCTATACACAAAGGATAAGGAAGCAGAGATGGAAATCAGAGAAGCATCACCATTCACGATAGCCACAAATAGCATAAAATATCTTGGGGTAACCCTAACCAAGGAAGTAAAGGATCTATTTGACAAGAACTTTAAGTCAATGAAGAAAGAAATTGAGGAGGATACCAGAAAATGGAAGGATCTCCCTTGCTCTTGGATAGGGAGGATCAACATAGTAAAAATGGCAATTCTACCAAGGGCAATTTATAGATTCAATGCAATCCCCATTAAAATCCCATCAAAATTCTTCACAGATCTTGAGAGGACAATAATCAACTTTATATGGAGAAACAAAAAACCCAGGATAGCCAAAACAATCTTATATAATAAAGGATCGTCTGGAGGCATTACCATCCCTGACCTCAAACTCTATTACAGAGCCTCAGTATTGAAAACAGCTTGGTATTGGCATAAAAACAGAGAAGTCGATCAATGGAACCGAGTAGAAGACCCTGATTTTAACCCACAAACTTATGAACACCTAATTTTTGATAAAGGAGCTAAAAGTATTCAATGGAAAAAAGAGAGCATCTTCAACAAATGGTGCTGGCAGAACTGGTTGTCAACATGTAGAAGAATGAAAATAGATCCATATCTATCACCATGCACAAAACTCAAGTCCAAATGGATTAAAGACCTCAATATTAGTCTGAACACACTGAACCTGATAGAAGAAAAAGTTGGAAGTACTCTACAACATATGGGTACAGGAGATCACTTCCTACGTTTATCCCCAGCAGCACAGACATTAAGGACAACATTGAATAAATGGGACCTCCTGAAACTGAGTAGCTTCTGTAAAGCAAAGGACACTGTCACTAAGACAAAAAGGCAACCCACTGACTGGGAGAAGATCTTCACCAACCCTACAACAGACAAAGGTCTGATCACCAAAATATATAAAGAACTCAAGAAACTAAACTTTAAAATGCTAATGAACCCAATAAAAAAATGGGGCACTGATCTGAACAGAGAATTCTCAACAGAAGAAATTCTAATGGCCAAAAGACACTTAAGGTCATGCTCAACCTCCTTAGCGATAAGGGAAATGCAAATTAAAACAACTTTGAGATACCATCTTACACCTGTCAGAATGGCTAAAATCAAAAACACCAATGATAGCCTTTGCTGGCGAGGTTGTGGAGAAAGAGGCACACTCATTCATTGCTGGTGGGAATGCAAACTTGTGCAACCACTCTGGAAATCAGTGTGGCGATTTCTCAGGAAATTTGGGATCAACCTACCCCAAGATCCAGTAATACCACTATTGGGAATATACCCAAGAGATGCCCCATCAAATGATAAAAGTATCTGTTCAACTATGTTCATAGCAGCATTGTTTGTAATAGCCAAAACCTGGAAACAACCTAGATGCCCTTCAATGGAGGAATGGATGAAGAAAGTGTGGAATATATACATATTAGAGTACTACTCAGCAGTAAAAAACAATGACTTCTCGAATTTTGCATCCAAATGGATGGAAATAGAAAACACTATCCTGAGTGAGGTATCCCAGACCCAAAAAGAGGAACATGGGATGTACTCACTCATAATCGGTTTCTAGCCATAAATAAAAGACATTAAGCATATAATTTGTGATCCTATAGAAGTTAAATAAGAAAGTGAACCCAAAGAAAATCATATAGTCATCCGCATGGAGAGGGGGAAGTAGACAAGATTGCAGGGCAAAAACTGGGAACTTGCGGGTGAGGTGGCATGGGGCAAAGGGGAAATGGGATGAGAAACATGAGAAGGGGAGGATGGGAGGAGCTCGGGGGATTGGGATGGTTGGGATATAGGAAGGATTGATACGGGAGCAGCGAAGTATATACCCTATCTAAGGGAGCCATCTTAGGGTTGGCAAGAGACTTAACTCTTGAGGGGTTCGCAGGTGTCCAGGAATATGTCCCCAGCTGGTACCTTGGGCAACTAAGGAGAGGG